>NC_092722.1:104618948-104934089 GCF_047496885.1 Scyliorhinus torazame
TACCGGTGTGAGGATGTACCGGTTCGAGTGTGAACCGGTGTGAGGAAGTACCGGTGTGTGGGCGTACCGGTGTGAGAGTGTACCGGTGTAAGGACGTACCGTTGTGAGGACGTACCGGTGTGAGGAAGTACCGGTGTGAGGACGTATCGGTGTGAGGACGTACCGGTGTGAGTGTGTACCGGTGTGAGGAAGTACCGATGTGACGACGTACCGGTGTGAGGACCTATCGGTGTGAGGACGTACCGGTGTGAGGAAGTACCGGTGTGAGGGCGTACCGGTGTGACGGCGTACCGGTGTGAGGGCGTACCGGTGTGAGGGCTTACCAGTGTGAGGGCGTATCGGTGTGAGGGCGTACAGGTGTGAGGGCGTACCGGTGTGAGGGCGTACCGGTGTGAGGACGTACCGGTGTGAGGGCGTACCGGTGTGACGGCGTACCGGTGTGAGGGCGTACCGGTGTGAGGGCTTACCAGTGTGAGGGCATACCGGTTTGAGGAAGTACCGGTGTGAGGATGTATCGGTGTGAGGAAGTACCGGTGTGAGGAAGTACCGGTGTGAGGAAGTACCGGTGTGAGGAAGTACCGGTGTGAGGACGTACCGGTGTGAGGGCGTACCGGTGTGAGGACGTACCGTTCTCTGGGTAAACCGGTGTGAGGGTACACCAGTATGAGGACGTATCGGTGTGAGGATGTACCGGTGTGAGGAAGCAGAGGTGTGATGACGTACCGCCGACGTACCGGTGTGAGGATGCACCGGTGTGAGGACGTACCGGTGTGACGACGCACCGGTGTGAGGACGTACCGGTGTGACGACGCACCGGTGTGAGGACGTACAGGTGTGATGACTGCAGCTGTGCTAACAACCATACCATCATGCCAGCCTAAAAGGTTGTCATTAAATGGAAGCGGAGTTCCCTGAGGCAGGGAGAGGATGAATTGCCAGCAGTCGTGGACCAAATTGGTACAAATGACATCGGCCGAAAAAACACTGTGTCTTGCGGTCCTGGAACGTGTTTCTTTCTGGCCTCCATGTGGCTGATAGAATCATAGAATTTACAGTGCAGAAGGAGGCCATTTGGCCCATCGAGTCTGCATCGGCTCTTGGAAAGAGCACCCTATCCAAGCCCATACCCCCACCCTATCCCCATAACCCAGTAACCCCACCCAACACCAAAGGTAATTTTGGACACTCAGGGCAATTTATCATGGCCAATCCACCTAACCCGCACATCTTTGGACTGTGGGAGGAAACCGGAGCACCCGGAGGAAACCCACGCACACACGGGGAGAACGTGCAGACCCCGCACAGACAGTGACCCAAGCCGGGAATCGAACCTGGGACCCTGGAGCTGTGAAGCAATTGTGCGAACCACAATGCTACCGTGCTGCCCATAAACTGATAGACTGATACATTATCGTTCAGCACATGACTGCAGTGCAACAGTGAATGTGGCACAAAACAATTTGCTCCTAACCCTTTCCGAATCTTATAACAGTATAGCATCACCAAACAAAACTCCACCAAACTCAGCTTTGTAAGCACCAAGTGTTCCTCAGCATCTACTCTATTTGAAGGAGAGAGTTCCAGCTCTCCATGAACCTTTGTGTGAATAAGTGCATCCTCATTTCACTCCTGAATGTATCGACTCCAGTTTTAAGTTTATGTCCCTTGTCTTTGCTTCCCCCACCAGAGGAAATAGCTTCTCTATTTACCCTATTTTATGTGAATAATTATTCATCTGAATTCTGATTCGTATTTCTTGCTCTGTCAGTTTCTTTTACCAATTACTTCAAATCTGTGACCTCTGATTTTCAATCCTTTCACAAGGACAGGAATCTAAATACATTCAAAAGCAAAGCAAAAATTGCATTTGTAAAAATTAAATAATGTCGGTAACAATATTGTAAAAACAAATTCCTATTGAGTTTTAATATATAACCAGTTTTAGTGTGATTGTGTGGACATACCTGGACACTCACTATGAGTACATGTGTGTGAAGGTGTGTAAAAGTGTATATGCCTAGAGCAAGACATTGACCAGTTTGAGAGTCGATGTGACTCATTTTGTGTTCTGTGGAGCAAACGTGTCATAGGTCTCCTATGTTAATGTCTTGTTAATTACTTTGTTAAGTCGTGTTAATGCCAATTACATTGTTGCGGTTAAGAGGAACAGATGATGGGCATTAATTGGTTTTGAGGACATATAAAGAGGGGACACCTGGGACACTGGGCTGCATGAGAGGAGAGCTGTCAGACTGAACAGGTCAATAAACGCTCCCAATATAGAAAAGCTCTGTGCTTGGTCTCAGATTCACCCATCAGCTTCAATCCTCTTAACATCCTTGCTATAACCTGCCTGCTTACCACTGGTTGGGGACTAATGGCAATCCCACAATCCTTTGGGAGTATGAGCTTCCCCAATGAGGGGGGCGGAGAAATCATTAGCAGATTCCCTGCATAAATAAAGCTGGCCAGTTTGGAACCAGCTAGAGGAGAGTGAGCAGCAAAGAGTTGCTGCTGCTGTGGTGTATATATGTTATTGTAAATAAATGTTATTTCTTTCTATCCTTCAACTCGTGCTGGATTCTTCGTGGCCCTCACAAAACTAGCGACGAGGGTTAAAGTGAATAGCTGTCTACACTGCTGAAGCCACCTCCCTGGATTTTTGTTGGATACAGGTTGGAAGTTGTTTTCTGTTACACCATGCCTCTGTATGGATGTTTGGATATTTTTGACGCTATGCTGGAAAGCTGGAACCAGTACGCACCACAGATGCGTTACTATTTCCGGGCAAACAATATCACCGAAAACGAGCGCCAGGTGGTCATATTGCTCACCGCCTGCGGCCCGCATACGTTTGGGGTGATTAGGAGCCTTACGTACCCAGCTGCGCCGGACACCAAAACATTTGATGAACTTGTGAATTTAGTGGGGCAACATTTTAACCCAACCCCGTCCACGATAGTCCAGTGTTACCGGTTTAATACTGCTGAGAGGACCCCAGGAGAATCCCTTGCCGATTTTCTATCCAGGCTACGCAGGATTGCGGGGTACTGTGACTATGGTGAGACCTGGTCAGACATGTTACGCGACCGTTTGGTTTGCGGTATTAATAATGCAGCCACCCAGAGAAAGTTGTTAGCTGAACCAACATTGACTTTTCAGCAGGCCATTCTGTTATGGGCGAGGCGTTTTCAGAACCCCAAAATGTATCATGGGAGTTCAACCAACCTCTCCCTTTAATGGATTTGTTGCTTTTCCTAGCACACGGCTTTTTCCCTAGGTGTGGGATTACAATTATGGACACGTGGGTTTTTACACACCAAACATTGTTTAATCCATGAACTCAACTTAACATCTTAAATAAACATTGGATCTCTTAACACCCCTTACTTCAAAGATAACTCAGAAAATATTGCAACAGTAAATAACTCCTTAAAATGTTCCTTCAAACTTCCAAGAGACTTAACACCTTTAAACAGTATCACATCAGGTTAAAGGATATATATATTTTCTGTAGAGTGGCAGAGATATATCAGCTTGGGTGACTTCAGCTCCAGCACCTTGCTATCTTCCTGCAAACTCTCAGGAAACACACAGACACCCCCAAGCTGCTTTATCAAACCTGGCGTTCTCCCTTCAAGCAGATTACAGCAAACCCGAACTTCTCAAGCTGCTGTCTCAAACTGGCTTTCTACTTTTAAACTGTTCTCAGCAAAACCAGCCAGGCACTTTTTAAACTGCAAAACCCAACTGCAAAATGGCTGACCTGAGCTTAGCCCCACCCACTCTCTGACATCACTGTTATCTTAATAAAGGTACATTTCTTAACCATCCATGTCTGAAAAGTTCCTTCACATGACAATTCAAATAGGATTTTCCCAAGTGAGCGCAGAACGGGGAGTGCAGGAGTTACAGGGAATGGAAGTACATGCCTTCGGGCGCTACCCCTTCCATCCAAAAGCGTCCCCCGCATCCCTGCGTTACCTTGGGCGGGGCGACGTCCGGATCGACGCCAATGGCCGTTGGACATTCTTCCCCGAAGCAAGCCTTCTCCAGAACCAATGGATGAGGAGCCATGTCCGTGTCAGACTTGTGGGCGCCGACCCCGTCACGGACGCTGTTCCTGGGGGCGCCAGAGGTGCCGTCTTTCCAACAGAAACTGGGGCCAGCCCAGAGGCCGTACCTTCCATTTGGATGAACCTACGGCGACTACTCCCGAGGACGTTGAGATGGAGGACGACTGCCTGCAGCTGCATTGTGTGGCAGCTCCCCGTGTGGCCCCCATTAAGGTGACAGTACGGGTAAATGGTCACCCACTTGAGATGGAGTTGGACACTGGCGCAACGGTCTCCGTGATCGCCCAGGGCACATTCAACCGCATCATACAGGGTATACAGACCCTTACAATAACTGACACATAGGCCAGGCTGGCCACCTATATGGGGAACCATTGGACATTGCAGGAACTACGATGACCCCTGTTGTTTATGGACGCCAGGAGGGGCGTTTCCCACTTATAGAGGTGCGCGGCCATGGGCCCAGCCTGTTGGGTCGGGACTGGTTGCGCCATTTGCGACTGCAGTGGCATCACATCCTCCAAACAATTTCTGGAGTGTTGACTGAGGTGCTAGGACGGTACTCAGATGTATTCCAGCCCGGTTTCGGGAAAATATAAGGGGCCGTAGCCCGTATCCAAATCGAACCAGGAGCCACGCCGCGCTATTCCAGGGCGCGCCCGGTGCCTTACGCCTTGCTCGAGAAGGTAGAAGGGGAGCTCACTCGTTTGGAGATTTTGGATATTATCAGGCCCGTCTGTTTTGCTGACTGGGCAGCACCAATTGTACCTGTAATGAAGCCAGATGCCACAGTTCGCTTGTGCGGCAACTATTAATTACAGTGAATACGGCTTCCCGGTTCAACCGATATCCAATGCCTCGCATAGAGGATCTCTACGCGAAGCTTACAGGCGGACTCTTGTTCACGAAATTAGATAAGAGTCACGCCTACCTACAGTTGGAGCTGGACCCTGCCTCCCGGCCATATGTAACGATTAATACACACCGGGGCCTGTATGAATATACACGGTTGCCCTTTGGGGTATCCTCTGCCTGCGCTATTTTTCAATGCGTTATGGAGGGCATTTTGAGAGGTTTACCGCGTGTCGCTGTCTACTTAGACAACGTTTTGATTACAGGGACGTCGGAGCAGGAACATATGGAAAATTTGGAGGCTGTCCTTAGACGCTTTTCAGAGGCTGGAGTCCGTTTACGTCGCACAAATTGCATCTTTCAGGCGAAGGAAGTAGTCTACCTGGGTTATCGGGTGGACCGCGAAGGTTTGCACCCCATCGCAGAGAAGGTGCGTGCAATTCAACACGTCCCCGCCCCGACTGACTCTTCGCATCTTCGTTCTTTTCTCGGCCTCGTAAACTATTACGGGAAATTCCTCCCCAATCTGGCAACTACATTGCACCTTCTGCTAAAGAAGAATCACACCTGGGTTTGGGGTCAGCCACAAGAAACCTCTTTCCAGCGGGTAAACCAACAATTGTCGTCGTCAGGGTTACTAACCCATTATGATCCTGGAAAGCCTTTGCTCATCACATGTGATGCATCCCCGTATGGTATTGGGTCCGTCTTGCCCCACAAGATGGAGAACGGGGCCGAGCGACCGATAGATTTCGCCTCCCGCACATTGACTGCAGCGGAGAAAAAGTACGCGCAGATCGAGAAGGAGGGCCTGGCTGTGGTGTTTGCGGTGGAACGCTTCCACCAGTACATGTATGGCCGCCACTTCACTATTGCGACTGATCATAAGCCTCTGCTGGGACTTTTCCGAAAGGATAAGCCAATACCGCCCATTGCTTCCGCACGGATCCAACGCTGGGCTTTGTTGCTCGCTGCATACGAGTATTCTCTGGAGCACAAACCAGGAACGCAGATAGCGAATGCCGACGCACTGAGCCGATTGCCTTTATCGACCTGCCCCATGTCGACCCCCACGACCGGTGAGGTGGTTGCAACCCTAAATTATATGGATACCTTGCCTGTCACGGCATCACAGATCCGTGAGTGGACCCAGACGGAGCCAGTCCTGTCAAAGGTTCGGCACATTGTCCTGTATGTGGGCAGCATAGACAGCTCCCAGGCGAGTTGCGGGCATTTTCCTCCAAGCTGTCAGAATTTAGTGTGGAAGACGGTATCCTCTTGTGGGGGACGTATGTGATTGTCCCGGAAAAAGGACAGGAGCTGATACGAAGAGACTTGCAAAATGGGCATCCGGGTTTGACTAAAATGAAAATGTTGGCCCGGAGTTATGTCTGGTGGCCAGGCCTCGACACCGACATTGAGAAGGTGGCCCAAAACTGCTCCATTTGCCAAGAGCATCAGAAGCTTCCGCCGGCTGCGCCCCTACATCACTGGGAATGGTCAGGGCGGCCTTGGGCGCGCTTGAATGCGGATTTTGCCGGCCCTTTTCTAGGATCCATGTTCCTTCTATTAATCGATGCCCAGTCTAAATGGTTAGAGGTGCATAAGATGGTAGGCACAACGTCCTGCGCAACAATAGAGAAGATGTATTTGTCTTTCAGTACGCATGGCCTCCCCGAGGTGCAGGTCACGGACAACGGCACTCCGTTCACAAGTGAGGAGTTTGCAAGGTTCATGAAGATAAACGGCATACACCATATCCGCACCGCCCCATACCACCCGGCTTCAAATGGGTTGACGGAGCGCGCAGTGCAGACATTCAAACGAGGCCTAAAGAAGCAGTCTTCCGGGTCAATGTACACGAGACTGACTCTTTTTGTTTTCATATAGGACCACCCCACATGCGGTGACTTGGGTAGCTCACGCGGAACTCCTAATGGGCCGGAGACTTCGCACCCGCCTCAGCATGGTTTGCCTGGACATTGGCGCAAAAGTACGCCGTACACAAGAACAGCAAGGACATGGTTTTTCTCAGCATCGGCCGATTCGGCAGCTTGCGCCCGGTGACCCAGTGTTCGTTCGGAATTTTGCTGGTGATGCCCAGTGGGTCCCTGGCGTAATCTTTCGCAAAACGGGCCCTATCTCTTACGAGGTGCAAGCCCAGGGTCGTCTCCAGCGCAAGCATGTAGACCACGTTCGGTCCAGAAGACCATCCCTTCCAAAGATTCCCAGCCCTCGGAGCTCATTTCTACAGCCACAGAGACCAGACACAGTGGAAAGTATTCCTCAAATCTTCCTCTGGTGCCGCACTCAAAGCCTGCGCAGGTCGTTGCAGAACCGCGTGGAGATAGCGACGCCGAGATGACGGAGGCAGCGGACTCCGACTCCGAGATGGAGACACAGGACGCCTCAGAGGGGGAATCCTCGGGCCCACGGGCTGTGGATGTACAACCGTTACGCCGTTCATCACGGAAGCGCCATTCTCCGTCTCGTTACACGCCGCCCATTCCAGCGCCTCGTGCAAATGGTGTCCGGCCTGCGGCAAAACGAGTCCGACGCCCTCCTCACCAGGGTCTTCGGTGGATTCCTTGGACTTTGGGGGGGGGAGGGATGTTATAACCTGCCTGCTGACCACTGGCTGGGGACTAATGGCAATCCCACAATCCTTTTGGAGTATGAGCTTCCCCAATGAGGGGGGCGGAGAAAACATTAGCAGATTCCCTGCATAAATAAAGCTGGCAAGTTTGGAACCGACTCGAGGAGAGTGAGCAGGAAGGAGTTGCTGCTGCTGTTGTGTGTATATATATATATCTTATTGTAAATAAATTTTATTTCTTTCTATCCTTCAACTCGTGCTGGATTCTTCGTGGCCCTCACAAAAATCCTAATCTAAAAACTTGCAGGTTGGGATAGGAAAGGTTGAAGGAGCAGTTCTGTATTCTGTTCCATGACTGTCGAGGGAGTGGAAATTGTATAAATTTATTGACTGTTGCTGATGTTCCACTAATGGGGGCATTAGTACTGGACCAGCATTTTAATAGAAGTAACTTCTTCATAAGGCCTGGCACATTTCATCTTTCAAGGCATGTAAAAATTCATGAAGAATTGCACTTTTGTAATATTAGGATTCCTATTTTTTCCACATAATTAAAACATGGACATCCTTCTTTGATCCCAAGAGGCCATTCCTCTTCGGTAGTTGTCTCAGGAAGTGATTGTGGTGGACCCACACTGCTGAAGCTCTGGGGGAAACATACAAGGGGTACCTAGTAACTCGGCCTATCCTTGTTTCTCTTCCTTCCCTTCTTCTTTCCCCTCACCTTCTCTCCCGGGATAAAGTTGAACCTAATATAATTGTAATGACCTCCAATTGGCATTATTGGTTGGCCAATTGGAGTATGAGCTCCCTCAATGATAGCTCATTGAGGGGGCCCATATAAGACCTGTGTAGGCTTTGTGAGGCAGTCTTAAGTTGACTGGAATGCTAGCAGCACTGTTTGGAGCTGCTCTTGTATAGAAGTTATTGCAAATTAATACTGGTGTGGTGACGGAACCCCTGCCTCCTGTGGATTATTACAATAATCTTTTTATTGTCACAAGTAGGCTTACATTAACACTGTAATTAAGTTACTGTGAAAAGCCCCTCGCCACCACATTCCACGACTGTTCGGGTACACAGAGGGAGAATTCAGGATTCTCCGCTGGTACGGGAATTGAACCCACGCTGCTGGCCTTGTTCTGCATCACAAACCAGCTGTCTCACCCACTGAGCTAAATCACAGAATGAGGAAGAAATGAAAGAATTGTGAACAGATTCAATGAGGTTACGAAGGAAATGGATCAAAGCAAAATAAGAGAATGGTCAACAACAACTTATATTTATATAGCCCCCTTTAAAGGAGTAAAATATCCCATGGTGCTTCATAACAAGCAGCATGGACTATTTAGAAATATATATTTCATGTGTTAAGGGCGCAGCTGATGTTACACACTACGGAATTCCAAATTCCAGACAGAAACTTGGGAATGCCTGCTCTCAGCTGTATTTCGAAATTTGGTATCATGTGATGAAGGATGTGAAGCTCAGTGAAGGATGACCCAGACATTTTTGTGATGATTTTAAAAAGCATTTCTTAAATAATAAACCAGACAACGAGAAAGCCAACTAGAAATACACGTAACTACCCACATGGCTACACACAGTGGTTGGGATTTTTGCCCCCCTCCCATGGATTTTTTGTAGCAGTGGGGTCTTCTGGTCTCTCCCGCTGTCAATGGAGTTTCCTGTTGTTCACACCATCTGCTGCTGGGAATGGCCAGAAAATCCCATCCAGTATCTTTAAATTTATTCAGTTCTATATGCCTCTATTTGCCTAAGTTCTGAGTAAACCTCCCGATGAAACATCCCAAAGGCTTTAACTATGGGCAACATTCAGAAATAGTTACCACACCAGGCACTTGACTCTTTCGGAGTTGCTTCTGACTTCAGATAGAGACAACTGGCTTCTCAAATGGGCTTTTCTCCAAGTACAACTTGTTGAGAGTTGACACAGATTTCTACAATGGTCTATGTTCTCAAAAACATTGCAGAGGGAAAACTTGCCCCTGATATATTAGTTTCCCTTTTGATCTTCTCTTATCTGAACTAACATTCTCAGAAGTTATTCTTAATTACATTCATTTTGTGAATTCACTTTTTAGAATGTAAGTGTGAAAGTCACCCCAATCTTCGCCTTGAAAAACTTTTAACATCTTTACTTAGACTCTTGACATTCTCTCCTCAATTGTTGCCAACTGGCCCTAGATAAACATCTGTTTATAGTGTTGCGAGGCTTATTAACACATGAAAACACTCGCTCCACCAACCCAGCCAACCTGTCTCTATCACAGTTTCCATTTTTAAAGAGTTTGTTTTTTAAAAAACATACAGCCGCCAGAACACATTCCCAAATACTGTATTCCTTGCCTTTCATTTTATCATAATTTCTTAACATCTTAACACATGGGATGTGGGCGTCATTGGCAGAGTCAGCATTTGTTGCTCATCCCTAATTTCCCTTGAACTGAGTGGCTTGCTGGAGCCAGGTCAGAGGGCAGCTGAGTCAGGCACGTTGCTATGCATTTGGAGTCACATGTTGGCCACGGTGGCAGATTTCCTTCCTTAGCGGGCATCAGTGAACCAGATGGGTTTTTATAACAATCGACAATGGTCATTATTACTGAGACTAGCTTTTCAAAACAAGATTATCAATTACTTTTGGGGGGATTTGAACTTTTGTTCCCAGAATATTACTGAACCTGAGCCTCTGGTTTACTAGTCTAGTGACACCGTCTCCCCTGGAGATTAAGCAATATAAAGCAAGGTAGTTGGTTTCATGTTGGGCCTAGACAGCCAAAGGTACAACCCCCAATAATGAGCTGAAGAAAACAGCGGACTCGGAGATCTTGGAGGCATGTAGTGTTGGAGGAACCACAAGAGATGGAGAGGAGCGAGGCCTTTAGTCGATTTGAACAGGCAAAGAGACATTGAAGCAACTTAGATAAAGGAAAGATGATACAAAAATAAATCTAGAAAGGGAAATCTCCTTCTCGTGCAGCTTCTCTGACAAAATGGAACTGGACATGAGAGATCGATTTGGCTAATATGCACATATTGTTTAGTTCGGAGAAGTTGCTTGTTTCTGGAACTGATGTGTTGCATTTCTATTTCCTAAAGACTGAAACGCTCCTTACGATTGATGCTGAGTTCTGAGCACCATATAATGATGATCCAATTGCTCTAATTGGTTCGAGGTCCCTTGTTTCCATGCGGAACACTAGAATAATGTTCATTGTGCTGATTAGTAAATAGGTGAGATTAAATTGTAATCCAGCTAATGAGCTGTGGCAATTGAGGCAGTTGTGAAGAACGTGGGCTGCCACTGCACATTAACGCCTGCTCTCTCATCCAACTCAGGCACTTATTTATATTAGCATCCACAAATTCAGATTAGTGGCTACTTGATTGAAACCTGAGATTCTGACTGACTGGCCAGCAATTAAAATTCAGTGTGTTTGACAGCTCGTTTGATAATTCTAAAACGGCTAACATAAAAACTGAAGGCCAGCGTTTTATTCCACCCCTCTGTTAATAGCAGGTCAAGTGTATTTCCTGAAGTTAATGTAAAAAGTGCTTGAAGTAAAAAACAGAATGCTGGAAACACTCCACACGTCTTACAGCTTTTGGTGGTCTTAGGCTTGCTCTGGATCAGTAGCCGACGCTAATGCCATCTAGATCTGGGTCAGAGCAAGCAAGGGGGAGGCTACAGAATCTTCCTGCCCACAGCAGCGGAACATAGAACACAGAACATTAGAACATTACAGTGCAGTACAGGCCCTTCAGCCCTCGATATTGCGCCGACCTGTGAAACCACTCTAAAGCCCATCTACACTATTCCCTTATCGTCCATATGTCTATCCAATGACCATTTGAATACCCTTAGTGTTGGCGAGTCCACTACTGTTGCAGGCAGGGCATTCCACACCCTGACTACTCTCTGAGTAAAGAACCTACCTCTGACGTCTGTCTTATATCTATCTCCCCTCAATTTAAAGCTATGTCCCCTCGTGCTAGACATCACCATCCGAGGAAAAAGGCTCTCACTGTCCACCCTATCCAATCCTCTGATCATCTTGTATGCCTCAATTAAGTCACCTCTTAACCTTCTTCTCTCTAACGAAAACAGCCTCAAGTCCCTCAGCCTTTCCTCATAAGATCTTCCCTCCATACCAGGCAACATTCTGGTAAATCTCCTCTGCACCCTTTCCAATGCTTCCACATCCTTCCTATAATGCGGTGACCAGAATTGCACGCAATACTCGAAATGCGGCCGCACCAGAGTTTTGTACAGCTGCAACATGACCTCATGGCTCCGAAACTCAATCCCTCTACCAATAAAAGATAACACACCGTACGCCTTCTTAACAACCCTCTCAACCTGAGTGGCAACTTTCAGGGATCTATGTACATGGACACCGAGATCTCTCTGCTCATCCACACTGCCAAGAATCTTACCATTAGCCCAGTACTCTGTCTTCCTGTTATTCCTTCCAAAATGAATCACCTCACACTTTTCTGCATTAAACTCCATTTGCCACCTTTCAGCCCAGCGCTGCAGCTTATCTATGTCCCTCTGTAACTTGCAACATCCTTCCGCACAGTTCACAACTCCACCGACTTTAGTGTCATCTGCAAATTTACTCACCCATTCTTCTACGCCCTCCTCCAGGTCATTTATAAAAATGACAAACAGCAGTGGCCCCAAAACAGATCCTTGTGGTACACCACTAGTAACTGGACTCCAGTCTGAACACTTCCCATCAACCACCACCCTTTGTCTTCTTCCAGCTAGCCAATTTCTGATCCAAACTGTTAAATCTCCCTGAATCCCATGCTTCCGTATTTTCTGCAGTAGTCTACTGTGGGGAACCTTATCAAACGCTTTACTGAAATCCATATACACCACATCAACTGCTTTACCCTCTTCCACCTGTTTGGTCACCTTCTCAAAGAACTCAATAAGGTTGGTGAGGCACGACCTACTCTTCACAAAACCGTGTTGACTATGTCTAATCAAATTATTCCTTTCCAGATGATTATACACCCTATCTCTTATAAACCTTTCCAAGATTTTGCCCACAACAGAAGTAAGGCTCACTGGTCTATAGTTACCGGGGTTGTCTCTACTCCTCTTCTTGAACAAGGGGACAACATTTGCTATCCTCCAGTCTTCTGGCACTATTCCTGTTGACAAAGATGACTTAAAGATCAAAGCCAAAGGCTCAGCAATCTCCTCCCTAGCTTCCCAAAGAATCCTAGGATAAATCCCATCCGGCCCAGGGGACTTATCTATTTTCACCCTTTCCAGAATTGTTAACACCTCCTCCTTATGAACCTCAAGCCCTTCTAGACTAGTAGCCTGAATCTCAGTATTCTCCTCGACAACATTGTCTTTTTCCTGTGTGAATACTGACGAAAAATATTCATTTAGCACCTCTCCTATCTCCTTGGACTCCAAGTACAACTTCCCACTACTGTCCTTGACTGTCCCTACTCTTACTCTAGTCATTCTTTTATTCCTGACATATCTATAGAAAGCTTTAGGGTTATCCTTGATCCTACCTGCCAAAGACTTCTCATGTCCCCTCCTGGCTCTTCTTAGCTCTCTCTTTAGGTCCTTCCTAGCTAACTTGTAACTCTCGAGCACCCTTACTGAACCTTCATGTCTCATCTTTACAAAAGCCTCCTTCTTCCTCTTGACACGTGTTTTGACTGCCTTTGTAAACCACGGTTCCCTTGCTCGACCACTTCCTCCCTGCCTGACAGGTGTGGTGTCGCCATCTGGGATGGTCACTTACAACAAGAAACATGGACGTTCGCAAAGCCTAAAGGGAAATGCGGACAATGTAAGATCCAGGCAGGCACAGAGCCTGCATGTATGTTCGTGAGCAGAGAATCCAGACAGCATCAAAACCCCCAACCGATTAGCATTTAATGGCCCATCTCCTTAAGACAAAGGACTGATACTCAGGTAACCGATACAAGTCCAGACACCTCGGCGCCACTCCCTTTACTCAGGAAGCATAAACAGCAAGGTCAATGACTACTTAGGACACGCCCAGCCATCACGGCACCTGCCCCTTTATTGGCTCAGATCAAAGGCAGTGATCGAGAACTGCCTAATTAATTGGATCCAAACCTAAGGACCGTCCAAAAGAGCGCGAAAACCCCAAGGATAAAGAGAGACACTGCCATGTGTTCAATCTCTTTTGGGCCTGGTGCTCCGGCAATGTCCATCTCCAATCGTAGCACCGCCAGAAGTAAGTTCAAGTTCAACGCGCGCTACCAGATGGATGATCCTAGCTCAACCGCAATTACTTCTCCAGACCCAGCAGATCCAGATTCGAACAAAGGCCACTGTTCCTCTGACCTATACCGGGTGCCTGAAGTTAAGTACAGGTTGTCAGAGTGGCTTGGTGTAGTTTAGCTCGTAGTGTTTATGTTGCATGTGTAAGTTGATCTTGTGTGTAAATAAAGTATCATTGATCTTGAACTAACTAACTGTTGTTTGGCTCTTTGATCGATACCCGGTTGAACCTTGTGGCGGTATCATTTGATACCTGGCGACTCTGAAAGCATATCATATCAATATCTAGATAAAAGAAGGGCAACCTCATTGACTGCCATATTTATAGCAAGTAAAGATAGCAGCAGTGGCTGGCGGGAGAACCTGCCTGAGTTAGCATTGCTGCCACCCAGTGCCAGGGATCCATGTTCAAATCTGACCTTGGGTGACTGTGTGGAGTTTGCACTTTCTCCCTGTGTCTGCGTGGGTTTCCTCTGGATGCTCTGGTTTCCTCCCACAGTCCAAAGATTTACTGGTTAGGTGGATTGGCCTTGCTAAATTGTTCCTTAGTGCCCAAAGAGGCGCAGGTTAGGTGTGGTTACGAGAGAGTAGGCCTTGGTTGGGTACTCTTTCAGTGGGTCGGTGCAGGCTCGATGGGCCGAATAGTCTCCCTCTGCACTGTAGGAATTTGATGATTCCATGAACCTAATTTTGCGTGAGGTCAAATGTCAGTTTCCACCCAATCGTAAACCCCATTCAAATACCTGAGGAGGCCACGATGTCAACACGCCAGAAATTAGGAGGTGAACTTTATCCTTTTTGGGAGGTGGGGTGGTAGAGGATAGGGGGTTGGAGTCCAACCCAGAGGGGTACCGTTCACCAAATCCTGCACCTGCCTTCTAAAGACATTGCGTAAAGGGTTTATCAGCCACTTGATGACTGCCCTATGGGATACCAGCCAATGATCTACAAGAAGGGTGAACTGAGCATCCGATTGGGGCTCCAGGGCAGGATAGTCCGAACTAAGCAAAGTTTATGGTTTAAAATGCATTTTGGGATGGCTCCCAGTGCAGTGCAATTATTCAGGGGAAAATTGCACTGCCCAGACAATTACTGTGCAAATCTGAAATTGGAACATCCAGGGAGAGGTCCCTAGTATACCGTTGGAATACCACCCCACCCCCATATTATCAGCATTAGGTCAGACACAGTTGAGAGCCCTGTCAACCACAGTGGGTGGGAAACCACGGTTAAGGAAGAATAAAGACATGTCAGCAGCACCGTTTTGGAAAGAGTATCAGCGGAACAGATTCGACTGAGGCCAAGGAACTGGGAGAATGGGAATCCTTATAGGATGTGAAGAGCTGTTGTTGAGTTAGCTGTGGGAGCTAGTGGGTTTGTAATGGATATTAGAGGACAGTCTATCCCCAGAAATTGAAATAGAAAGTGTGGTATTATCATAAATGTAAGAACTGCAAGGGTTAATGAAATGCCTAGAATAGCCAAGAGAGGGAGCTAAACACTGTGTGCCACTGTGCCAATACAATATGATATTATATGGAGTAAAAATAAAATAAAGTCGCCATAGTCCCAGGTGACCATAGGCTGCTTTCCCCTATTAAGGGGAGAGAAAAAGATAACATCTTAATATGGATAAAGGATTAGTTAGTTTACAGGAATCAGAGGCTGGGGATAAATGAGCCTTTTTCAGATTGGCAAGCTGTAACCAGTGGAGTGCCAGAGGGATTAGTGTTGGGTCCTCAACTATTGACAATCTACATCAATGATTTGGATGAAGGGAACAAATGTACGGTAGCTAAACTTTCTGATGATGCCAAGAAAGGTGGGAAAATAAAATTTCAAGAGGAGGAAAAGAGTCTGCAAAGGGATACAGACAGGTTAAGTGAGTGGGATGGAGTATATTGTGGGAAAATGTGAACTTGTCCTCTTTGACAAGAAGAATTAAAAAGTAGTATACTATTTAAATGGAGAGAGACAGAACTCATTGGTACAGAAGGATCTGGGTATCCTGGTACATGAATCACAAAAAGTTAGTCTGTAAGTACAGCATGCGATTAGGAAGGTGATTAGAATGTTGGTGTTTATTGCAAGAGGAATGGAATATAAAAGTAAGGGATGTTTTACTGCAGCTCTACAGGGCCTTGGTGAGATCACATGTGGAATACTGTGTACACTTTTGTCTCATTTTTAAAAAGGATATAATTGCACGAGACGCAATTCAGAGAAAGTTCACACAAATGATTATAGGTCGGGTTGTTAATGAGATATTAAAGCATTCTACTGTATTATTTGCATGCCCACACTAGCATGCAGCTTGGAACGCATTCACGCTACGATTGAGGCCCAGAGCGTGGCGTTCCGTTGGGT
Source organism: Scyliorhinus torazame (assembly GCF_047496885.1). Taxonomy (NCBI): domain Eukaryota; kingdom Metazoa; phylum Chordata; class Chondrichthyes; order Carcharhiniformes; family Scyliorhinidae; genus Scyliorhinus; species Scyliorhinus torazame. The sequence goes on from NC_092722.1 coordinate 104,635,150, forward strand.
AACCGCTGCCGACCTCGATTTTCAGCTGACGCCCAATTCTCTGCCCGATCGCAATTCGTGATTCCGGCGTCGCTGGATGGAGAATCTTGCCCTAGGTCTTTACTCCCAGGGTCCTGTGGAAACTCCCCTTTGGTCGGTGTTCGCACATTCCAACACGATTGACCACAAACTGCTCACGTGATCCTTGGAGCCCATCCTCTTAAAGGTGCTGTGCTACCACAGAAAGGAAGCGCATCACTGTAGCACAGTGGTTAGCATAGTTGCTTCACAGCTCCAGGGTCCCAGGTTCGATTCCCGGCTTGGGTCACTGTCTGACGGAGTCTGCACGTTCTCCCCATGTGTGCGTGGGTTTCCTCCAGGTGCTCTGGTTGATATTGATATTATTGATCTGACACTGATACTACTGATGTGACACTGATATTATTGATCTTACACTGATATTATTGATCTGACACTGACTACCGATCAAATATTGGCATTATTGATCTGACACTGATACTATTGATCAAATATTTATATTATTGATCTGACACCAATACTATTGATCTGACACTGGTATTGTTACTATTGACGTGACATTGATACTATTTACCTGACATTCACCCTATTGATGTGACACTGATACTATTGACATGACTAATACTATTGATGTGACATTGATACTGTTGATCTGACACTGATACAATTGACTAGGCATTGATATTGAGGAAGATTGCCCCGCCGGAGGAGAATTACTACCAATTTACATTCCCCTAGGAGCGCAAATCGGGAAGCAATTCAGGATCCCTTGGCATGCATTTATGTATGGTGAATATTGGAGCCACTATCGGGCCACCAGTTTGAGTAGTCAGGCCCCCCCTTCACCGCGCTGCAAATCAGCCCCCCACCATTAGATTGCCTGGGTGCCCCCCTTCCCCCAAGTATGGGGGATACACAACCCGCCCCTCCAGGGATTCCCGAACCATTGAGAACTCCCAGGGACCCCTTTAATTGGGAGGTCCTCAGGGAGTCTCTTAATTGTGAATACGCCCCCCCCCCCACCCCCCGCCCCCCGGCTAAACTAAAGGCTAAAGGAATCCCCACTCCTCAGAGACACCCTAACTTAAAGGGACCCACCCCCCACAGACCCACCCCCAGAAAAATGACCCCTGTCTGGAAGCTAAAGAGCAGCTGTAACACTTACCTGGAAGTTCCACATGTCCATTCCTGGAGGACGAACAGCTGTGACCTGTGTTTAAAGCCATCAGATCCATTCAATTCTAGTCGTGGGCTGTGATTGACAGACTCCACAATACAGCTGCAGCCTTGATTCATTCATCTCCCTTCGTGGATGAGTGACTCTAAGTGCTGAAACCCCAATCATCAACCAGATAGGGCAGCATGGTGGAACAGTGGCCAGCTCTGCTGCTTCATGGCGCCGAGGTCCCAGGTTCGATCCCGGTTCTGGGTCACTGTCCGTGTGGATTTTTACATTCTCCCTTTGTTTGCATGTGTTTCACCCCCACAACCCAAAAGATGTACAGGGTGGGTGGATTGGCCACGCTAAATTGCCCCTTAATTGGAAAAAATGAATAAGGTACTCCAAATTTAATTTTAAACAAACATCAACCAGACCAAAGAGAGGTAAATGTATTCCAATCACTAAGTGCATTCCAATCACTCAAGCATTTGATTGCAATGCACTTACCACTCTTTGATGTGGTTGATGATTGTAAACATTGAGGTTTCAGCACTTAGATGTTCCAGCCCCCCGCTGGCATCAGTATCCATGTTGTTATTATCCCGCACCAGTTACTGTGCCGGGCACCATAATCTCCGGGCCTGTGTGATACTCCAGTCCTCTGGGCCGTGAATCATGTGGGCGAGAATTACTACTGGTCCTGACAAATGTGGCCCTGACACGATGGATCTCATAAAGGACCAAGGGGGGATAACTGTTGAAGGGAGTTCTCCCCAAAGCCCATCCGAGGACCACCCTCCCACCCCACAATGCAAGACCTGCCCACCCTACTCGCACCAGATGCCCCCCACTGCCCTCCCACAAGAGACCCCTAAATAGAGTAAATAAAGTGACCCCCAGACACCCCCTAAATAAAGAGATTCCCTACAGAACCCCTAAATAAAGAGACTCCCCCACAGAGAACCTCTAAATAAGAGCTGGTGAGGTTATTCATGAAGGCCCCACCTTCTCAACCTTTCCCCTCGCCTGAAGTGTGGTGACCCTCAGGTTAAATCACCACCAGTCAGCTCCCCTCCTCAAAGGGGAAAGCAGCCGATGGTAATCTGGGGAACTTTGGTGACTTTACCTTGACTTTACTCCCCAAGTGAGTCTTAAAGCAGTCTTTTTATTTCTTTCTTTAACTTGCAGACAGAGGTCTCTCTTCTGCAAGAGGGCTTCCTGACAGTGATTCCTTTTCTGGAGGGCTTCCTAACAGCAGTCTTTCTTCTGGGGGGACTTCGTGACAGGGGTCTCCTTTCCAGGGAGGCTGCCTGACATGGGTCTTTTCTGGAGGTCTCCTTATTTAGGGGATCTCTCTGAGGGGTCTCTTTATTAAGGGAGTCTCTGTGGGGGGGTTCCTTATTGAGGGAGTTTTCTTTATTTAGTGGGTCTCTAGCCGGGGTTCCTTATTGAGGGGGGTCTCTGGGGGAGTCTCTTTATTTAGAGGATCTCTCTGGTGGGGGTCGCTTAGGGGGTCTTTGAGGGTGTTCCTTATATAGGGAAGTCTCTTTATTTAGGGGGTGTCTAGCCGGAGTTCCATATTTAGGGAGTCTCTGAGGGAGTCTCTTTATTTAGGGGGTCTCTGAGGGAGACTCTTATTTAGAGGATCTCTGTGGGGGTGGGGATGGTGGTGGTGGGGGGTCACCTCCATATTGGAGGGAGGGTGGGGAACCCAGAAAATCCAGGGATGGGAGGGCTGAATTGTGCTGGCTGGAGTGGCCAGCCGTGGAACCTCGCAATAGGGCCAGGCCGCTCGCTCAAAATGGAATCCCTCGCAATGCATACACTTGCATGGCTAAGGATTGCGAATCGCTTCCAGGTGCAATTCCGCTCCGGCGGCAGGAAGCAGTCTCCAAAACGGAGAATTTCGCCCAGTATCTTAAAGCATCCTGCTGTCTGTATATACGAGAGAAATTTAATGAATCGATGTCTGCTGCGCTCATTGATGTTAGAACAGGGTAATTGCATTTTGATGTCTCATCTCATAAACTTTTGTAAAGTTTGAAGATAGTTGAAATGAGGCCTTCCACGCTCCCCAGAGGGTAGTGTCTGTTCTTTTTCACACCCCACATGGTGGAATGCAAGTATATTGTAGCTGTCTGGCAGTCTCTATTGTCTAAAGAGGATTTTAGTTTATTTTTTTAAATTCAGCCAGCGAAAGAAAAATTAGAAGTTGTATCTTTAAAACAAAAAGGACATCCGTGGAGGAATATTGTTGAACTAAAGCATCCCCTTTATAATGACAGGTTGGTGAATTATCCTTCCTTTAGCTTAATGCACAGCGTAAAACTTATCTACTGGATAGAGGCATCAGTGGTTAAATGTTAATCACAATGTTTGACTGGATGTGGAATTAAGAAAAGTGCCAAACAGATCTGTAAATTCCTGACAGCCAACGTTAGGATCTCCGGTTTCTGGAATGTGCTACCGATTGAGTGCTGATTGCCAACACCATTACTGATTAAACCTTAGGCTGTCCCCACTTGCTCTGAACATGCATGACCCTATTCTGAACACTCGGCATTAATGTGTTGGGATTAGTGCCCAATCCTGGATTGGCACCATGGGTGAATACAGAGCTGGTGCTTTCTTGCCACGATATCTAGGAAGAGAGCTGCAGGATGGTACTCATAGACCTGTGATCAGGCGCTGCTGAATTCATCTTTGGGGGACCCACATGTAGCACAGCGCAGAACGTATCCATAGAATCCCTACAGTGCAGAAGGAGGCCATTCGGCCCATTGGGTCTGCACCAACTCTCTGAAAGAGCACCCCCATCTAGGCCCTATCCCTGTAACCCCACCATCTAACCAGTATATCCCTGGACACCAAGGGGCAATTTTAACATGGCCAATCCACCGAACCTGCACATCTTTGGACTGTGGGAGGAAACCGGAGCACCCGGAGGAAACCCACGCAGACACGGGGAGAACGTGCAGACTCCACACAGACAGTAACCCAATGACGGCTCTGAACCCTCGTCCCTGGCATTGTGAGGCAGCAGTGCTGATCATTGCGCTACCAAGACTTTAATTGTCTGTTGGAATTGTCGTGTTATTCACCCTGGGATAACACGGACTGCAACAGGATGCAGATGAACGGTAAAGCATACACGAAACGTAGGCGTTGCTTCAGTACGATTTATTGAACTTATGTAACAACTAGACCAGGCTAGCTCTGATCCACGTGTAGAAGGTGCTGACTGATATATACACCCTGGCTGTCACTACAGTTGTCACCAGTGGAAAGAGGCGGAGTGCTGATGCCTTGTGTGTTTTATAGTTGGAAGCCCTCCTTTAGTGTTCTGTCTGGTGATTGGTTGTGTTCTGTCCTGTATGTTGATTGGCTAACCTGGGTGTCTATCACTGCCTGTTTTTACCTCATAGAATCATAGAATTTACAGTGCAGAAGGAGGCCATTCGGCCCATCGAGTCTGCACCAGCTCTTGGAAAGAGCACCCCTCCCAAGCCCACACCTCCACACCACCCCCACCACCCAGCAACCCCACCCAACACTAAAGGCTATTTTGGACACTAAGTTGCAATTTAGCATGGCCAATCCACCTAACCTGCATATCGTTGGACTGTGGGAGGAAACCAGACCACCCGAAGCAAACCCACGCACACACGGGGAGAACGTGCAGACTCCGCACAGACAGTGGCCCAGGCTGGGAATTGAACCGGGGACCCTGGAGCTATGAAACAATTGTGCTAACCACTATGATATGCATGGGTGCATATTATGACACCACCCTTTTAAAAAAAAAAAAAATTGTCGGTTGCTTAGAGCATATACGACATTATTTACAGATATAACTATGGTGAATGTATTATGCCAATAGTCCGTACGCTGGACCAGCTGAACTTATGAACCCGTCACCCCCCGCCGGACTTCATTTTTTAACAGGGGGTGAATGTGGTGAATGTATTATACCAATAATCCACCATTGTATCAGTACCATGCTTTGCCTTTGTATTTGCATCTATGCTATGCTGATGCCCTTGTGGGCTCCACCTATGGGCCATTGTATGGCATCATCCGTAGGGGAACATGTTGGGACATGTATGGGCTCCGCCCATGGCTCCTCCCCTTGAGGGGGGTTATAAAGAGCAGTCGACCTGTAGGCGGTGCACAGTATTTTATCAGTCGCAGGCAGGCACTGTACTAAGTTGATTAAAGCCACGGTTTACTTTTACTCTTGTCTCGAGTGAATTGAGGTCGCATCAATTTAATCAACTTAAACACAACTATGGAATCGGCCCTCAAACCTGACCGACTGGAACTCGATCCGCAGGCCGCGGAGGCAAAATAAATTTTTTCGCACTGGCTTTGATGCTTCAAGGCTTATCTCGCAGCTGCCTCCACGCCTTCCATCACTGACGAACAGAAGCTGAGCCTCCTCCATGCACGGGTGAGCCATCGGATCTCTGTTCAACTAGACGAGGCCTCCTCCTACACAGATGCCCTCGCGATACTCGAAGGTCTCTATGTACGGCCTGTGAACGAGGTATACGCGCAACACATCCTCACCACTCGCCGCCAGCATCCCGGAGACTCGCTGGATGACTACCTACGCGACCTCAAAGCCCTCGCACGCAACTGCAATTACCAGGCCGTTACGGCCACTCAGCATTTGGAACTCGCCATCCGAGACGTCTACGTGGCGGGAGTCCGGTCTAATTACGTGAGACAGCGCCTACACGAAAAGGGGGCCCTGGACCTGGATGAGGCTTCCTATCTGGAAATAGCGTTCCAGAGCCTTACCGCGTTCCCGGCTGACCACTCAACCCCCTCGTGGACCCCGACCAGAGACTACCCCAGGCCTGGGACACGCGGCCACCCGCCCATCATGGCGGGCTACCCTGCTATTTCTGCGGCCAGTCCCAACACCCCCGGCAGCACTGCCCGGCCCGTAACGCGAACTGCAGCAGCTGCGGGAGAAAAGGACATTTCGCCAAAGTCTGCCTGGCCAGGTTTAAGAACTCTAACTCACAGGCCCAATCCTCAGACTCACAGGCCCGCAGACCCCGCAGCGTGGCAGCGTGTCTGCCGACTCAGCTCCCCTCATTAGCCCCGTGCTCTCAGTGGGAGCAGCCATCTTCCAGTCCTCACAGCACGTGCGGCTCACTGGAGCCGCCATGTTGGCCATCCTTCCCCACGCGGCCAGTCACGCTCGACCAACAGCGTCAAGACCAGTCGTCAAGACCGGGGAAAAGTTCCAGATGGTTGTTGATTACAGCCAAACCATAAACCGGTACACGCAACTCGATGCGTACCCCCTTCCCCGGATTGCAGACATGGTGAATCAGATCGCACACTACCGGGTGTTCTCCACGGTGGATCTGAAGTCTGCATACCACAAGCTCCCAATCTGCCCAGAGGACCACCACTGCACGGCTTTTGAGGCAGACGGCCGCATTTTCCACTTCCACCGGGTCCCCTTTGGCATCACGAACGGGGTTTTGGTGTTCCAAAGATCAATGGACCGAACGGTGGACACCGTACGGGCCACATTTCCGTACTTGGACAATGTCATCATCTGCAGCCATGATCAGCAGGACAACGATGCCAACCTCCACCGATTTCTCCAAACCGCCTAAACCCTCAATCTCACCTACAACAAGGAGAAATGCGTTTTCCGCACGACCAGGCTAGCCATCCTCGGCTACGTCGTGGAGAATGGGGTCCTAGGGCACGACCCTGCTGTGTGCGCCACCTCCTACAACTCCCTCTCCCTCACTGCCCCAAGGCCCTGAAGAGGTGCCTCGGGTTCTTTCCGTATTATGCCCAGTGGGTCCCCAACTATGCGGACAAAGCCTACCCACTAATCAAGGCCACCATCTTTCCACTGGCAACTGAGGCCCGCCAGCCCTTCAGCTGCATCAAGGCAAATATCGCCAAAGCTGCGATGCGCGTGGTAGACGAGTTCGTCCCCTTCCAGGTGGAGAGCGACGCATCAGAGGTTGCCCTCGCTGCTACCCTCAGTCAAGCAGGCAGACCGGTGACGTTTTTTTTGTGCACCCTCACCACCTCTGAAATTCGACACTCCTCGGTCGAAAAAGAAGCCCAAGCCATCCTGGAAGCCATATGGCACTGGAGGCACCAACTTGCTGGTAGGAGGTTTACCCTCATCACCGACCAACGATCGATAGCCTTCATGTTTGACAATACGCAGTGTGGCAAAATCAAGAACGATAAGATCTTGAGGTGGATGATCGAACTCTCCACCTATAACTACGATATAGTATATCGTCCTGGGAAGCTCAACAAGCCCCCAGATGCCCTGTCCCACGGCACATGCACCAGCGCACAAGATGACTGACTACGGGCTATCCACGATGACCTCTGCCACCCGGGGGTCACCCGGCTTATCCACTATATCAAGGTACCCAACCTGCCCTACTCCACCGAGGAGGTCAGAGCCATGACCAGGGACTGCCAGATCTGTAAACCACACTTCTATCGACCAGATAAGGCCCACCTGGTAAAGGCATCTTGGCCCTTTGAGCGCCTCAGTATCGATTTCAAAGGGCGCCCCTCCCCTCCAATAACCGCAATACATATTTCCTCAATATTATTGATGAGTTCTCCCACTTGCCCTTTGCAATTCCTTTCCCCGATATGACCATGTCCACCGTCATTAAAGCCCTACATATTGTCTTCACCCTGTTTGGTTTCCACAGTGTCCACAGTGACCTGGGCTCGTCATTCATGAGCGACGAACTATGTCAGTACCTGTTCAGTAAGGGCATTGCCTCGAGCAGGACTACCAGTTATAACCCCAGGGGAAACAGGCAGGTGGAGAGGGAGAACGCGGCGGACTGGAAGACCGTCCTACTGACCCTGCGGTCCAGGAATCTCCCAGTTTCACACTGGCAGGAGGTCCTCCCCAATGTGCTCCACTCTATTAGGTCCCTATTTTGCACGGCCACAAACGAGACCCATCATGACCGCCTATTTGTTTTCCCCAGGAGATCCACCTCAGGGGCCTCGCTTCTGTCCTTGCTGAAGACACTGGGGCCAGTCCTACTCAGAAAACACGTCAGGAGCCATAAGGCCTATCCTCTGGTAGAGAGGGTCCAGCTCCTACACTCCAACCCCCAGTACGCTTATATCGAACACCCCAATGGCCGACAAGATACGGTCTCCTTCCTGGACCTGGCGCCTGCCGGTTCCACCACCACCACCAGTACCACCACCACCGCCCCTCCACTATATCCCGTCCAACCTACCATGATCAGCCCTTTATGGCCCTAGTCCATATCATTCACAAGGACTTGAATTACATGACGCCCAGGCTTCAGCGGATTCTCCTTCGACTCCGCAGATATGATTTCGAATTGGCTTCCACACCGGGCAAGGAACTAATCATTGCGGATGCCCTGTCTCACCCCTTTATGGCTCCCGCCCGCCATTCCCCCTTCACCGGTCCACAGGAATGAAGCTACAGAAGAGATGCTCCCGGAGTCCACGTCTGTACCCGCACCGGCGCCCCCACTACCGATGCCAGCACGGATGAGCTCGACACCCGGGTCAGCACCGACGCCAGAGCTTCGGCGATCACAGCGCACAATCCGTGCGCTGGACCAGCTGAACTTATGAACCCGTCACCCCCGCCGGACTTCATTTTTTAACAGGGGATGAATGTGGTGAATGTCTTAAATCAGTAATCCACCATTGTATCAGTACCATGCTTTGCCTTTGTATTTGCATCTATGCTATGCTTTTGCCCTTGTGGACTCCAACTATGGGCCATTGTATGGCATCATCCATAGGGGAACATGTTGGGACACGTATGGGCTCCGCCCATGGCTCCTCCCCTTGATGGGGGTATACAGGCAGTCGACCTGTAGGCGGCGCACAGTATTGTATCAGTCGCAGGCAGGCACTGTTCTAAGTTGATTAAAGCCACGGTTTACTTTTACTCTTGTCTCGAGTGAATTGATGGTCGCATCAATAACTATTTACAGCAAATGGTGAGTGAATGCATATGTACATGTAAGGTGTCTAGCGTGCAAATACAGGACAATATGTACAAAGGAAATATTTCTAAGTCCAATCTCTGGGGCTGGCGTTGGATCCTTGTCGACTGCCTGAGAGGTGGAGGTGGGGACGACGGCGCCTTGACAGGCGGGATTGCAGCCAGGTTGGTGGCCTCGTGGAGCGAGGTGTCTGGAAAAGGCATAACGACAGCTGGGAATGTGAGATCCGGTGGTGGGCAGGCAAGTTTGCATAGTACCCTTCTGTTGCGCCTGACAATGGATCCATCAGCCATGTGAACCACGAACGATCTGGGAGCAGCCTGTCGAACAACAACAACTGGTGCTGACCAGCCTCCACCAGGCAACTTGATGCGAACAGCATCTTCCAGAGAGAGCACAGGCAAATCAGTAGCATGAGCATCGTATGTCAGCTTTTGCCGGTTTCTGAGTTGCTGCACCTTTTGCAGCACTGGGAGGTGATCCAGGTCAGGTAAATGAGTGGCCGGAACAGTCGTCCGCAGGTCACGATTCATAAGGAGTTGTGCTGGAGACATACTGGTGGACAGAGGGGTTGCCCTGTACGTCAGGAGCGCAAGATTAAAGTCAGAAGATGAGTCTGCAGCCTTGCAGAGCAGTTGCTTCACGATATGGGCCCCTTTTTCGACATTCCCGTTAGATTGTGGGTAATGCGGGCTCGAGGTAATGTGCTTGAACTGGTATAACTTCATGAAGTTGGACCACTCTTGGCTGTGGAAGCAGGGACCGTTGTCGCTCATGACCGTGAGTGGAACACCAAGCCTGGCAAATGTCTCCTTGCAGGCCTTGATGACAGTCCTTGATGTGAGGTCGGACAGTCTCACCACTTCCGGGTACCTCGAGAAGTAGTCAATTATAAGCACGTAGTTACGCCCATTGGCGTGAAAAAGGTCGATTCCCACCTTAGACCATGGAGAGGTCACGATCTTGTGTTGCTGGAGTGTTTCTTTAAGCTGAGCAGGCTGGAAACCTGCTTGATGCCAGGCCAATAGCCAGCCTGCCGGGCCCTGCGCCTGCATTTCTCGATCCCGAGGTGTCTCTTGTGGATCTGTTTGAGCACTAAGCTCTGGAGGCTGCGAGGAATAACGATATGATCCAGCTTGAGGAGGATCCCCTCGACAACTGTTCGATCATCCTTGACATTAAAGAACTGGGGGCATTGCCCTTTCTGCCAACCATTTGCAAGGTGATGTATGACCCGCTGCAGAAGAGGGTCCTTGGCAGTCTCTTCTCGAATGTTGACGACTCGTTTGTCTGAGGCCTGGAGGTTGCTGGCACACAGTTGCACCTGCGCCTCAATTTGGCGGATGAAGTCGACCTGTTCACAGGGCGAGATGATGGTGCGAGACAGGGCATCCGCAATGATTAGTTCCTTGCCCGGTGTGGAAGCCAATTCGAAATCATACCTGCGGAGTCGAAGGAGAATCCGCTGAAGCCTGGGCGTCATGTCATTCAAGTCCTTGTGAATGATATGGACTAGGGGTCTGTGGTCAGACTCTACTGTGAAAGGTGGTAGTCCGTAGACGTTATCATGGAACTTTACAATACCGGTGAGGAGGCCCAGGCACTCTTTCTCTATCTGAGCATACCTCTGCTCAGTGGGAGTCATGGCCCTGGACGCATAGGCCACTGGAGCCCAGGCCAAGGAGTCATCCTTCTGGAGGAGCACCGCACCAATGCCGTCCTGCCTGGCGTCCGTGGACATTTTTGTCTCCCGCTCTGGGTCACAAAACGCTAGTACCGGAGCAGTGGTGAACTTTGCCTTTAACTTGAGCCACTCTGCTTGATGTGTGGGTAGCCACTGAAAGGCAGTGGACTTCTTCACCCGATGCCTGAGAGCCGTGGTGTGTGATGCGAGGTTGGGAATGAACTTTCCCAAGAAGTTAACCATACCCAGGAAGCGGAGTACCGCCTTTTTGTCTTCCGGGGTCTTCATGGTGTTGATGGCCTTGACTTTGTCCGAGTCCAGTTGCACGCCCTGCTGGGATATTTGCTCACCCAAAAACTTGATTGATGACATGCCAAAGGAGCATTTGGCCTTGTTCAACTTGAGGCCGTTGGCATGTATGCGTCTAAAGACTTGTTGGAGACGAGATATGTGTTCCTCTGGGTTCGTGGACCAGAAAATGACGTCATCAACATAAACCCGCACACCCTCAATGCCCTCCAGCATCTGTTCCATGATCCTGTGAAAGATTTCAGAGGCTGAAACAATACCAAATGACATGCGGTTGTAACAGTACCTTCCGAAAGGTGTATTAAACGTGCAGAGCTTCCTGCTGGACTCGTCCAGTTGTATCTGCCAGAAGCCACGCGATACATCTAACTTTGTGAAGAATTTGGCATGTGCCATCTCACTAGTTAGCTCCTCCCGCTTCAGGATCGGGTAGTGTTCCCGCATTATATTTCAGTTAAGGTCCTTGGGATCAATACATATGCGCAGTTCTCCAGAGAGCTTCTTCACACAGACCATCGAGCTGACCCAGTCAGTCGGTTCTGTCACTTTAGAGATTATACCCTGGTCTTGGAGCTCCTGTAGCTGCACCTTTAAACAGTCCTTCAGAGGAGCCAGCACCCGGCGTGGTGCATGGATCACAGGCATGGCATCAGGCCTGAGTAAGATTTTGTAGCGGTACGGCAGCGTGCCCACCTCACTGAACACATCTGGGTATTGTGACAGGATTTTGTCAATGTCAGCCTGAAGATTCATATTGGCAGAGGACATGGCATGTACGTGCTGGACGACATTGAGTAGCTTGCATGCATGGGCACCAAGCAGGGAAGCCTTGTCAGGCTTGACAATTTTGAATCGCAGTGTGGCTTTGATGGCCTTGTTGGAGACATGCAGGTGACAGGACCCTAACTCAGTAATGGCATTGCCATTATAATCAAGCAGCTGGCAGGCTGGCGGAAGAATTTTTGGCTGCCTTTGGATGCGAGCAAGATCTGCTTGAGATATGAGATTGGCTGGAGCACCAGTGTCCAGCTTGAACCGGATGCTGCATTGGTTGACTTGTACGACAGCACGCCATTCGTCTGTAGAATCCACGTTGAGGATGGGTAGGAGTGTTGCTGAATTTGAGGAGGCCTTATCATACGTGGTAATGATGCCCACACGATATGGAGACTCCAGGCAGTCGTCCTCTGGATCCGTGGTGTTACCAGGTTCCAAATCCAGCAGCCCATGCTGCACACTTCAAACGCGTTTGCATTGGAACTGGGATAGCTGGCCCACGATCGGAGGTGCAGACCTGCACAAGGCTGCATAATGTCCAGGCTTCCCACAATTTAAAAATCGCTTGCCTCTTGCAGGGCATTGCCACTTTAAGTGTGTGGTGAGGCAGTTCGGGCACGTCATGACGTTGACGTCATAACGCTCCGTGGGTCATCGCACATGCGCAGTGCGGTCAGCCGCCGCTCGCACCTGCGCAGTGTGGTCTTCAGCCGCTTCATTCTCCCGTCTGTGGTGCACATGCGTGGGACCCCGGAAAAACGCGCGAAATGGCCGCCTTTATCGATGCTAAGGCGCCGCATTCGGGCGATGTCCTGTACACACTCTGCCTCATGGGAGGCAAGTTGGTCCTGTTCTGCCGATTTAAGGCGGGAGTAGCGGCTTTTCGCATGTTCATGCACTTTACACGTCTCGATGGTTACTGGCAGGATCATGTTTTTTATTTTTAGGAGCTGCTCCCGCAGGGCGTCGGAGTGGAACACGATCTGATCCCTGATGAGGGAATCAGCGGTGTCACCGTAGTTGCAGGATTGCGCTAATATGCGGAGATGAGTTAGAAAGGACTGGAAAGGCTCATCCTTACCCTGAAGGCATTGCTGGAAGACATAGCGCTCAAAGCTCTCGTTCGTTTCGACTTCACAGTGACTGTCGAATTTGGCTAACACGGTCTGGAACTTGGTCTTGTCCTCGCTGTCGCCAAAAGTGAGCGAATTGAAGATTTGTATGGCCTGATCCCCCGCAGTCTATAGGAGCAGTGCGATTTTTCTGGCATTGGACGCATCCTCCAGGCCCGAGGCCTCAATGTAAAGACTGAATTTCTGCTTGAAGACCTGCCAGTTGGTGCCGAGATTTCCGGAGATCCGGAGCTGTGGAGGGGCCTGGATCTTCTCCACGCCGCTGGAAGGCACTTGCTGGTCGTCACTGAATTATTCAAGGTTAATGACTTAGATGAAGTAGACTCCTGGTATCATGTCGTGTTATTCACCCTGGGGTAACATGGACTGCAACAGGATGCAGATGAACGGTAAAGCATACACCAAACGTAGGCGTTGGTTCGATACGATTTCTTGAACTTCTGTAACAATGCACACAGCTGGCTGTGGGTTGACACTACTACTCTAAGTGTACTAACTCTAACTTACGAGACCAGGCTAGCTTTGATCCACGTGTAGAAGGTGCTGATTGATATATACACCCTGACTGTCACTATAGTTGTCATCAGTGGATAGAGGCGACCTGGGGGTCAGAGGTGAATTTAGCATGTTGCAAAATAAATGCGTAGTCCAATCAGTGCCCTTCGCTTGATTTCAAAACAGACCCCAAACAAAATCTGGTGAGAGGGAGGGGGAGAAAAGGGAAATCCATTTATATGCCTGGTTTTGGAAGGCGATGGTGAGACAGAACTGGGAATATTGCTGAAAAAGAGCTATTGGCCTCTTTCTCACACAAAGGGCACCTCTCTTTAAACAAGGGCTCCAATATCATTAATAGCCTCCTGCATTAGCTGTTAAAATAATTATACTTGGCACTGGAGTAAAGCTGTGCATTTTGAAAGCTGCTTTATAAAATCAGGAATCATTGAGATAGGAGTTTGTAAATGGCTTTTCAATTCAATGTAATAAAAGTAACACATATTAATTTGACTTTATTTCTCAGAAACATTTGTTGAATTTGCACGTTCTTCTCCATGGATTACAGCCTCTCTCTATTGAGCAGGGCTGTGCTTTCTGAATTCATCCAGCAAATAGATAGGACAGGGTCTCATGCGCAATGATTTATAGAGATGCTTTTAGTGCCCATTGTATACTGAGCCTTATTGTACTCTGATGGTCTTGCAAGCACGGTGTCTTTTGTTACATTCAGTTAATTTTCAACCATGCATGGCTTTTTAAAAAAAGACACTTTTTTGCATTGTGCGAACACCCGTTGCGAGAGCCCTCTCTAAACCTAGCAGCGAGATGTGAATGAGAGCTAGTGGGTGAACTTCGCTAAAATGTAGCCCAATTACTCGCAAGGGATGAATGCCTCAGGAAAGTTGTTAAATCCGCAGCTGTTAAAGCTATTTCTGATAGTAATTACCTGGTAATTGGTCTGTGCAACTGTTAGGGTGATACCTTGAGGTGTCGTGTGCACAGTTAGTGTCTGCCTAAAGGGTTTAGGCAGCTGAGGAATCAAAACTGAAAGACTGCAAAAATGAAGAAATTGCTCATCACAATCTCTTCCATTCAGAAGACTGGAGGATGCTAGACAAGAGTTTAACAAGACAAAGCAGTGCTTCTGTTAGTTCTATAGAACTCCGTAGCTCTGGTGAACAGACTTAAGAAAAAATTTAAATCGGGAACAAAGCAGTCTAAAGATTATTTCTGGAGGTATGGCATTGTTAATTGTGCCAATACAAATCAGGATGCAAAGCCATGGGCTGGATTCTCCCAAAATGTCCCCAAGACGGTGTAAAAACACTGGCGTTTCAGTCTTAAGATTCCTTGGGAAAAGATGAGCCTATTCACAGACCTGCAGGGGGCTAGCAGGGATCCAGCGTAGTTCACGGAGCTTCAGCTGCGGCTACGGGCCCCCATACTTCCGGTTTTGAGTCCGCACACAGCCACGGCAGCGGCCTTCAGCGGCCACACCGAGCGCCATGGCGGACTCGGACCGCAGAGGCAGATGAAGAATGTAGGCCCTCCCAATCGGCCTCGCGCCCGAAGATCCGACCGCCCCGAACTGTCCCCCTACGCCTATAAGGCCCCCCCACGGGTAAAATCCCCGTGCCCCCCACCAGGGCGGCTGTGGACTCAGTCCACGCGAGCTTCCCGAATGGTTAGAACCACGCCGTCGGGAACTCGGCCAGTTGGGAGCGGAGGATCGCAGGACGGGCCTCTGGCAATGGGCTCCTAGCCGCGCGGAGTACTCCGCGAACACGCTGATTCTCTGGTCCCGGAGAATTGCCGGATCGGCGCCGGGCCCGATTTCGGCGTGAAATTAGTTTTCCGCCCCCGTGCCAAATGCGATTTTGGCACAGGGCTGCAGAGAATCCAGCCCCATGTGTGTTATATACAGGGAAGTACTGGCAAATGAAAGTTTAAAACCCTCAAAACATGGCGAGTTCGAAGATAAACCTCTTGATCTTTTCAAAGGATGCATCGAGAACGTAAATCATCGGCTGAAATCCTTAGCAGAAATGTAACATTGAATAATAAAGCAAGTGATGTCGCGAGGACCAAACAATCTGTCCCGTCTTGTTAAGTTACCGAAAATGATCTGTCAAGGTCAGCCAGCATGGGTCGCGAAAGGTCGGCCGGCTTGGGTCCCAAAGCGGCTGGTTGGTAAAAGTGAGTTCCGGCAATCAAGTTTGAAGAACACTGGTCTACATGAACACGTTAATTACTTAGCTGTCAGCCTTGGCTCAGTTGGTACTAAGAACTAGCATTTGGGCACAATTGCAAAAAGCAAAATACTACAGATTCCGGAAATTTGGGATAAAAACAAGAAGTGTTGGAAATACTCAGCAATATCAGTGAAGAGAGAAACAGTGTTAATTCTTCAGATTGATTAGACAAGGGGGCAAGAGTTAGGAGCAGGAGTTGGTATTCAGCCCCTCATGCCTGCTCTGCCACTCGGCCCCTCAAGCCTCCTCCCGCCATTCAATAAGATCTTGGCTGATCTGACTGTGACCTCAACTTCGTTCGTGTTCCTGCCAGCTCCTCCCCATAACCCTTGACTCAGCTGGCAATCAAAAATCGATCTAACTCAGCCTTGAATATATTCAACGTCCGCTACCCTCTGGAGAAGAAAAATCCGCAGACTAGCCACCCTGAGAGAAATAAAATTCTCCTCATCTTAGTCTTCAATGACCTTTTACTGACCTTTGTGCTACCAGAGACCTTGAGATGATCTTCTGGCTTGGGGCCATACCCACATTCAATGCTTTTTCTGCCCTATGGATGCATGAGAGAGAATCAGGCTGGATTTCACTTCCATGAGAAATGTACAGAGCAAAGTTGTGGAAATCATCGTAATTTTTCATAGATTTTCCAAAGGATCACACAATTATCACCATGTTAAACTGCCTCCAACCTAAGCCACAACCATGTGCTGTTTAGAAGAAATCTTCCAAGAGATAATGCAAACACCAAAAACCCAGGCCCTAAACAGCATGCAAAGTCCTGTCTATCTCTCCCTCTGTACACCTGCTGAGAAATGTGATGAAGACCCAGTTGCGTCAGGACTCTGTAATTTCGAAAGAGTTCCCAGGCTGTCATGTAAGGTGCTCCACATAATGCAAATGGGGAGTGGGGACAAAGGACTGGAGTCCCCTCTTGGCCCTTGGGTGGGATCCAGAGTTCTGCCACACACCGGGTGCAGGGTTGTTGGTCACTCTGGTCAGGTCCAAACCTGGCAAGTAGCCGGGACCCCTTGAGGAGTATCCCTGATTATTTTGGGACGAGGTTGACTCCCCTAGCCAAGATGTTAAAGAGATAATGACCAGGATTGGTGGGAGCGGAACAGAGGTCTGGAAATGTAAGCAAATATAATAGTATCACAAACAGCAGTGAGTTATGTGACACTGTTCAAAAAAACGCAGGGGCATGGTCAACAAGTATCCCACAGTCAACAACATCAAAACAAATTAACTGATAATTAACTACATTCTTAAATAACCAGCCTTCATCTTGTTGTGTTACCCCTCCCAGTGTATATTTGAACTGTCCCCTAGCTAAGGACTGGTTTCCATCCAGGCTGGGAACCTGCATATACAGCTCTGCCCATACTATTGTTAGGCCAGTCATTAGATGGTCTTGGAAGCACTGCGTATTGACTCATTCTCTTATGTCAGGTATGACTCAGTGGGCATCCCTCTTGCCTTTGAGTCTCAAGATCATGGGTTCAAGTCCCAGTCCAGGGCTTGAGCATAAAAATCAAGGCTGACATCCATTGCAGTATTGAGGGAGTGCTGCACTGCCAGAGGAGCCATCTTTCAGGTGAGGCATTAAATCAGGACCCCATTTGTCTGATGGATGGATGTACAAAATCCAAATGCATTATTTCAAGAACAGTGGAGTTATCCCCAGTGTCCTGGCCAACATCACAAGAACAGATGAACTGGTCATTATCGCATTGCTGTTTATGGGAGCTTGCAATGCAGAAATTTGCTGAAGTGACACTTCAAAAGTACTTAATTAGCTGTAAAATACTTTGAGACTTCTGGTGGTTCTAAACATGTTATATATGTGCAAACATTTCTGTCTTCTTTTCCTTAATATACATTGCTGGAAAAAGAGACGGGCTGTCAAAGTTTTTCATCTTGTACTCATCAGGGCAGATTCATAAGAAGATCAACTGTAAAGGAAAGAACAATTTATTCTGCATGACAAAAGATGCTGATTTTTTCGTAGGTATTTGATTGTTCGAGGCATTGACATGGAGAATGCAATGAAGAACAATTGTCCACCAAACCTTTATTTAAATTCATACCTCAGTGTCCTGGCAAATCGAATAACTAGGGCTTTAATCGGAATGGTGGGGGGGGGTTTCAGTTGCATGGAAATTAAAAACATTAAAATGGAAGGAGAATGTAGGAGTACAGGTTAATGATGAGGCTGACTGTTACCAGATAATGGAAGGAACAGAACGTATGGTCATCAGAGTAGGGAAATTTCCTAATCAAACAAATTTAAAGGCTTTGCACCTGAATGCATGAAGCATGCGGAACAAAATTAATGAGCTAACAGTGCAAATAGAGACAAAGGGGTATGATTTGGTGATGGTTACTGAGACACAGTTACAAGGATGGCAGGTCTGGGAGTTGAATATCCAAGGGTACTCAGTATTTTTGACAGATAGACAGAAAGGTAAAGGCGTAGCTTTGTTATCAATGAAGGGATCAGTGCTGTAATGAGAATTGATACAGTCACTGGAGATGAAGATGTGGAATCAGTATGGGTAGAAATAAGAAATAGCAAAGGAAAGAGGTCCTGGTGGCAGTAATCTATAGGGTCCCCGAACAGTCGTTTCACAGTAGGACACTACTAGGAGCTTTTAGGAAAGGTACTACAATAATCATGGGTGATTTTAATATACATAAAGACTGGATTAATAAAATTGGTGTGGATAGCCTCGGGGGAGAGTATAAGAGATTGTTTCTTGGAGCCATGTTGTTGAACTAACTAGGGAGCAGGCTATTTTGGATTTAGTATTGTGTAATGAGTTGGGATTAATAAATGATCTTGTAGTAAAGGATCCTCTAGGGAAGAGTGATCACCACACCCTTGAATTTCAAATTTATTTTGAGGGCAATAAACTTGAGTCCCACATTTGTGTTCTGGTGCTAAACCACAGTAATTACATAGGCATGAGGACATTTTTTGCCCTAGTGGATTGGGCAGAAAGACTAAATGGTATGACAGTTCATGGGCAGTGGCAGATATTTAAGGAGATACTCAATTCCTCACAACTAAAATAGGGCAGCACAGTAGCATTTTGGATAGCACAATTGCTTCACAGCTCCAGGATCCCAGGTTCGATTCCGGCTTGGGTCACTGTCTGTGCGGAGTCTGCACATCCTCCCCGTGTGTGCGTGGATTTCCTCCGGGTGCTCCGGTTTCCTCCCACAGTCCAAAGATGTGCAGGTTAGGTGGATTGGCCATGATAAATTGCCCTTAGTGTCCAAAATTGCCCTTAGTGTTGGGTGGGGTTACTGGGTTATGGGGATAGGGGGAGGTGTTGCCCTTGGGTAGGGTGCTCTTTCCAAGAGCCGGTGCAGACTCGATGGGCCGAATGGCCTCCTTCTGCACTGTAAATTCTATGATATTTCTATGATATTCTAGAGAGGAAGAAAGATTGTAAGAGGCGAAAAAACATCCATGGCTGAGCAAGGAGGTTAAAGATATCAAGGTGGCAAAAACTAAGGCACATCATATTGCAAAGGTCAGTGGCTGGCTGGAGGATTAGGAAACTTTTAAAGACCAAAATGGATGACTAAAAAAGTAATAAAAATAGCAAAGATAAATTATGAAAGATATCTAGCACAAAAATATAAAAATGGAGAGCAAAATATTCAATACGTATATAAAAAGGAAGAGTGTAGCTAAAGTCAAAATTGGTCCCTTCGAGGGCAATAGCGAGAAATTAATAATGGGGAACACAGAAATGGCAGAGAAACTAAATTGATATTTTGCCTTGGTTTTCACGGTGGAGGACATTAATACCATCCCAATAGTAACAGGTCTAGCAGAGGTTGTCGAAAAGGAGAAACTTAAAACAATCACCATCACCAGGGAAAATGTACTGGGCAATCTATTGAGTTGAAAGACAGATGAGTCCCCAGGGCCTGATGGCCTACACCCTAAAGTTTTAAAGGAAGTGGCAGAGATAGTGGAGGCTTTGTTTATGATATTCCAAAGTTCCCTGGATTCTGGAAAGATTCCAGTGGTTTGGAAAAAGGCTAATGTAATGTGCCTGTACAAAAAGGCAGAAAAAAGGAAATTATAAACCAGTTATTTTCACATCTGTCATTGGGAAATTGTTTGAATTCATTATTAAGCGGGACATTTGAAAGTCAAAACGCAATCCATCAGTCATCATGGTTTTATGAAAGGTAAATCATGTTTGACTAATTTGATAGAGTTCTTCAAAGCTGTAGGAAGCAGAATGGGGATCCAGTCGATGTAGTATAACTGGACTTCCAGAAGGCACTTGAAAAAGTGCCGCACAGACGGTTAATACACAAGGTAACATCCCACGGGATTAGGGATAATTTATTAGCTTGGATAGAGTATTGGCTAAACAACAGAAAGCAGAGTGGGGATAAATGGGTCCTTTTCTGGTTGACAAGCTGTAATTCGTGGGGTGGCAGAGGGTTCGGTCCATGGGCCCCACCTATTTAAAATCTATATTAATGACTTTGATGCAGGGATAGAATGCACTATAGTACAAATTTGCAGATGACACTAAAATAGGTGGGAAAGCAGGTTGTAATGAAGAAATAAGAAATTTACAAATGGATAGATGAGTGGGCTAGGATGATCGGGAGCCCTTAAAGATGGTGCGGTGTATCCCAATTACGGAATTCCCAACCCTGTTCCTGGGTGTATGATATTCGGCAAATGCTTTTAAAGGATACGGGTCGGTGCAGATCCAAAGCCCACACCTGGTACTCGCGAGCTGGCTGGCTCCATTGCATAGTCAGGCATCTCCTAATCCTCTGCAATTTTCATGGAGTACGGCTAGGTTTTTAGGGAGTCATGGTTCCCGACCCTTTACAGGAGTTGTGAACCCTAGTTTACATGAGGAGATCTTCTAAAAGGTGAGCGCAAAATGACTTCCCACTCACTCCCCTCCCTCCATAGTCCCTCATGTACCTTTGCTAGGCTATGCCCTTCCACCACTCCCCACGGCTCCGCATAACCCCATGTGAAGCTATGGAATTTTGATGACCTTACACTGTATAGAACTAATCATAGAATCCTTACCATGCAGAAGGAGCCCATTCGGCCCATGTAGTCTGCACTGACCCTCTGAAAGAGCACCCTACCTAGACCCATCACCATGCCCTAGCCCTGTAACCCCATCTAACCTTTTGGACAATAAGGGACAATTTATCATGGCAATCCATCTAACCTGCACATCTTTGGACTGTGGGAGGAAACCGGAGCACCCGGAGGAAACCCACGCAGACACGGGGAGAATGTGCAGATTCCGCACAGACAGTGATCCAAGCATGGTGATGTATGGATACCAGTCGGTGGTAGTACATGATCTGGGACCCTGGCGCTGTGAAACAACAGTGCTAACCACAGTGCTATTGTGCCGCCCATGGCTGAGAACTGAGAATTTGGACCTTCCCTCTCAGAGATGTTGAGGGATTGGTTCGCGTCTGGTACCAATAATACACCCACACAGAGAAAGCTGTTAGCGAAAGCTACGTTGGATTTAAATCGAGCCATTGAGCTTTCCCCCGCGAACATGCAGAGGAGGATTAAGGAACTGCAGGGGACCATTGATTATGATGTGCATAGTTTCGGCCTCTCTTCCTTTCAAACTCCAAAACGGACGTGGGACTGTGTGAGTCTGTCCAGAATTCCTCCATCAGAGCAGTCAAGGTCGTACAGGGCATTGCACATAGAAACTTTGGAAGACAATGACTGTTTAATGCTGGTGAACTGTGTCTTGGCTCTGAGGGTCACACTGATCCAGATTACTTTGCAGACACCCGCTGCTGATGGAGATGGATACTGGGGCTGTCGTCTCCATTGTAGACCTTTGCATGTTTCAACAACCTTGTACGGGGATTATGCCACTGATCTTGCAGGCTACCAAGGCAATGCTGTCCACATATATGGGGGAACTGTTGAAAATCGTGGGGACCACCGTGTTGTTGGTGATGTATGGGCAGCAGCTGGTGGTAGTACATAATCTGGGTCCCAGTTACTAGAAGAGACTGGTTGGCAGTCCTTGGGCAGAATTCTCTGATGATGGGGCTTTGTCCCCACGCCCGTGCGAAAATGGGCGCGAATCACTCTGGATTTTTTTCCAGAAAGTCCAGAGTGATTCTCCATTTTGAAGGGAGCTAGCAGGGCTCTGAAGTAGTCCACATAGCCCCGGTTGCCGATACGGGGCCCTGCACTTCCGGCCGTGGGTCTGCGCATGCACGCGGTGGCCGCCTGTGGCGGCGGCTCCGCGCAACATGATGGACTCACACCGCGGGCCGGCCCCGACAATATAGGCCCCCCCCCCACCCCACATCACGCCCGCCCACCGATCGATGGTCCCCGATCGCGAGCTTGCCTGACCTGGAAGGCCCCCCCCCCCCCCCCTCCCCGGTGACCTTTCCCCCCGCCCCCCACCAGGGCGGCTGCAGACACTCCGACTGCCCATCGGGTGGAACCATGAGTGAACTACGCAGCGGGAACTCGCCCAGTTGCCGGTGGAGAATCACGGGAAGGCGTCGGACGCGATCCATTCTCCGCCCCCTCGACGAGCGCGATTGCGGCGCGGAGACTCGGAGAATCTCGCTCCTTAGATTCGATTGGCAACAGGTCTTCCAAATGGGCTCTTTAAATCTTTACCATGTGTTGAGTAAATATCCAGAGAGGCACAAGGGGGCCAGACCCCACATCTAATTGGTGGCTGCTGCTCAATCCCAGTACTTCAGGGTGAGGCCTGTCCCCTATGCGCTGCTTCTAAAAGTGGAGACACAACTGCGAAGCCTACAAAATCTGGGGGTCATTCAACCTGTGCAGTTTGCAGAATGGGCCATGCCTGTGGTACAGGTAAAGAAGCCTGTTAAAGCTGTCTGGCTGTGAGGGGGCTTTCAGCTTACCGCAACAGGACTTCATGGCAGGGCCACTACCCAATGCCCCAGATCGAGGATTTAGACTCTCAATTGACCAGCCGCTGTTCTTTTACATAGTTTGGACATGAGCCACGTGTACCTGCAGGTGGAGCTCAACCCGGAGTCCAGGAAATTTGCTACTATTAACACATATTGGGATTGGTTGAGTACGCTCGCCTTCCATTTGGGGTTTCATCAGCCCCGCAATATTTCAGCATGTGATGGAAAACGGCTTGCAGGGCCTGCCGAAAGTGTCAGTCTATTTGGACAATGTTGTTATCACTGGTTCTTTGGAGCAGGAACACATGGCAAACCTCCAGGGAGTACTGTTTTGCCCATGTGCCAGACTGAAGCGCAGTAAATGCTTTTCCATGTCAAAGCGGTGACCTACCTCGGTTACCGAGTGAGCAGTGATGGACAGCACCCAGTCGATAATAAAGTTTACTGGTCTGATTAGTAAGTTTGTGGATGACACAAAGGTTGGTGTAATTGTGGATAGCGATGAGGACTGTCAGTGGATACAGCAGGATTTAGATTGTATGGAGACTAGGGCGGCGAGATGGCAGATGGAGTTTAATCCGGACAAATGTGAGGCAATGCATTTTGGAAGGTCTATTTTAAGTAAATACTGCAGTTATATTTTTTGGGTATGTACAAGTAATCACCCACAATGCTTACGGTGTCTGAACTGTGTCCCCCTGTAGGGAATATACAGTGAATGGTACAACCTTCAAGAGTATTGACAGTCAGAGAGATCTTGGTGTACAGGTCCACAGGTCACTGAAAGGGGCAACACAGGTGGAGAAGGTAGTCAAGAAGGCATACGGCATGCTTGCCTTCATTGGCCGGGGCATTAAATATAAAAATTGGCAAGTCATGTTGCAGCTGTATAGAACCTTAGTTAGGCCACACTTGGAGTATAGTGTTTAATTCTGGTCGCCACACTATCAGCAGGCTGTGGAGGCTTTAGAGAGGGTGCAGAAGAGATTTACCAGGATGTTGTCTGGTCTGGGGGGCATAAGCTATGAGGAGCGGTTGAATAAACTTGGTTTGTTCTCACTGGAACGAAGGAGGTTGAGGGGTGACCTGATAGAGGTCTACAAAATTATGAGGGGCATAGACAGAGTGGATAGTCAAATACTTTTTCCCCAGGGTAGAGGGGTCAATTACTAGGGGGCATAGGTTTAAGGTGCGAGGGGCAAGGTTTAGAGGAGATGTACGAGGTAAGTTTTTTTACACAGAGGGTAGTGGGTGCCTGGAACACGCTGCCAGAAGAGGAGGTGGTGGAAGCAGGGACGATAGTGACGTTTAAGGGGCATCTTGACAAATACATGAATAGGATGGGCATAGAGGGATACGGACCCCGGAAGTGTAGAAGATTTTAGTTGAGACAGGCAGCATGTTCAGCATGGGTCGAAGGGCCTATTCCTGTGCTGTACTTTTCTTTGTTCTTTTGTTCTTTGGTCTTTGCACTATTAAGGGGACCTCCAACACGTTGAATGAAACTGAGCTCCGGTCAGTTCTGGGCCTCGTTAGTAATTCTGGCAAATTTATCGTGAGCCTGGTCTCTCTATTGTCTCCACTAGATATGTTTGTTGCGAAAGGACCAGGAATGGTGCTGGGGCACTTCTCAGGGAGAGGCATTCGTGGCCGTCAAGAGGCATCTATCTTCAAAACACCTCCTGCCACATTATGACCCAAACATGCCCTGGTTTTAACTTGTGAAGCATGGCATCAGAGCAGTGCTGTGGGCTGATGGCACAGAACACTCCATTGTGTACGCCTCGGAGACCCTGATGGATACCGAATGCCATCATACACTGATTGAGAAGGAAGGTCTGGCTGTGATCTTCGTAATTAAGAAATTCGATCAATATGTGTATGAACGACATTTTGTTATCATGACGGACCACAAGCCGTTGCTTGGCCTCTTCCAGGACGACACGAGCATCCTGCGGATTGAGGGCCCAACCGCCCGAGTGGCTGCGCCTGGCCCAGCAACTCGTTACACTCCACCCAACCCAGTCACCATGAGGGATTGCACAGCTGTAGACAAAGCGGCGCCGAAGGCTCCCTCCATTAGTGGCTGATGAGACTTTTGGACTTTGGGAGGAAGGGGTGTAATAATCCCCAGGGGGAAACAATCATTGATCTCTCCATGGAACTCATGAGCTCCCCAGGTAGAGGGCAGTGGCCAACCACCATCATATAAGCAAGCTATAGAAGAAGCCTCAACTCCGAGCCTGGGGAGAAGTCCTCCCAGCTAAGGTTGCACTGGGAGTGAGATGCTGCATCACACAGATTATTGGAAATATGTAAATAAATCCATCTTCATTCATGACAGTTTCCTCTGAGTTAGTATAGTCACACATTTTGACACTTTGGCATGTCAACACATACAGTCCTCAAACTCATACGTGCGCGCACACATAGTGTGCATGCACACACATGCAGACAACTGGCATCTACCCAGTAATGTGCAAAATTGCCCAGGTGTGTCCTGTGCACAAGAAATAGGACAAGTGCAACCCAGCCAATTACCGCCCTATCAGTCTATTCTCCATCAATGATGGAAGGAGCCATCAACAGTGTTATCAAGCGGCACTTACTCAGCAATAACCTACTCACAGACGCTCAGTTTGATTTCCGCCAGGGTCAATCAGCTCCTTGCAGCCTTAGTTTAATCATAGACAAAGGAGCTGTATCTTCAACTTCTTCATCAATGACTTCCCTTCCATCATAAGGTCAGAAGTGGGGATGTTTGCTGACTGCACAATGTTCAGCACCATTCCTGACTTCTCAGATACTGAAGCAGTCCATGTCCAAATGCAGCAAAACCTGGACAATATCCAGGCTTGGGCTGACAAGCAGTAAGTTATATTTGTGCCAAACAAGTGTCAGGCAATGACCATCACCTACAAGAGAGGATCTAACCACCGCCCCACGACATTCAATGGCAA
This sequence comes from Scyliorhinus torazame, assembly GCF_047496885.1. NCBI lineage: Eukaryota > Metazoa > Chordata > Chondrichthyes > Carcharhiniformes > Scyliorhinidae > Scyliorhinus > Scyliorhinus torazame. The sequence goes on from NC_092722.1 coordinate 104,660,909, forward strand.
TGAAATCGCTGAATCCCCCACAATCAACACCCTGGGAGTTACTATTGATGAAAAACTGAACTGACTAGCCATATTCATACTGTGGCTACCAGGGCACATTAAAGACTGAGAATCATACAGCGAGTAACCATCCTCCTGAACCCCCTGATATCTACCAACATCTACAAGTGTAGCCACCTGAGTTGGCCACTTCCCGACTTTAAATGGAGGTCCGCAAACAATGCAGGGAAATTCAGTCAAACGCAGGAAAAACAAGCAGGTGCAAAGTTTCCTGTATATCAGAACTTGCAGGAACCCAGAGAGCACTGAAACTAACAACCATCTACATATTGATGAGCGATCCCCGGGAACAATTGGAAACAGTTAAGATAAACAAGGCCAAGCCAGACTCCTCGGTGCCAGCAGGAGCCAAGACAAAGGAAGGCCAACAAACACTTAGGAACCGCCCAGCGATCAGGGAACAGCTCCAGTATTGGAGAAATCGATCCAAGTGATCAGAACTTAGTCCAATCACTTGGAACCAGGTACGGGGTCCACCCAAAAGGGCGCGAAGCCCCTGGGGACTATAAAATAGAGTCCCCAAGTTCAATTCGTCCTTCTTGGCAGGGTCTCTCAGCAGCTCAAAACAACCCTTGACCGTGACCTGCCTAGCAGCTGCACCAACCAAGTAAGTCTCCAGTCAACGCTCGCTACGAGATAGGCGCTCCTAGCTACCAGTCTATACCAGCTTTGAAGCCTGCGGACTCAGAATCGAATGAAAGGCCATTTGTTGCCCTGACCTGGTGGGCCAGTTCCAAAGCTAAGTATAGGCCTCTTAGTGTTAGAGATAGTCTAGTAAGTAGAGTTTTATACATGAGTAGTGATTGACTGTGTATAATAAATGTTTTTTGATTTGAAACTTACTAACTGGTGTATTGAGTTATTGATCAGCACTTGAACTTGAACCTCGTGGTGGTATCATAAAGATACCTGGCGACTCTAAAGCAAAGGTTATAAAACAGAGCAAATTAAGTAAAGACACAACGAGCAACACAAGGCACAAATCAGGAGTGCAATGGAATACCCTCCACTTGCCTGGATGAGTGCAGCTCCAACAACACTCAAGAAGCTCGACACCATCCAGGACAAAGCAACCGTTTGATTGTTTCTCCTTCCACAAACATTCAATCCCACCACCACCAATAAGCAATGGCAGCTGGGTGTACCGTCTGCAAGATGTATTGCAGTAACTCACCAAGGTTCTTTAGAAAGCACTTTACAAACCCACGACTATTAACATCTAGAAAAACAAGAGTAGCAGATACCTGGGAACCCCACCACCTGGAGGGGTGGTCACCGTCACTCACCGCCCTGATATGGAAAATAATTGCTGTTCCTTCACTGTCGCTGAGGCAACATCCTGGAACTCCCTCCCAAACAGTACAGTGGGTGTCTCTACACCTCAAGGAGTGCAGCGGTTCAAGAAGGCAACTCACCACCACTTTCTGAAGGGCATCTAGGGATGGGCAACAAATACTGGCCTAACCAGCGATGCCCACATCCAGTAAATTGATTTAAAAATGAAAGAAATATGCACACGGCCACACACCCCTTGCACACATCCATTGTGTTATCATAGGACACATTCAGGGGTCAATTATCCTGCATTCTGAACTCCCAAGATCAATGATGGATAATGATGGAGTCAATAAGGATGGAGGAGGTATCATGTGAGAGTACCCTTTCAGAAATGAGTGTTTAAGAAATGTACCTTTAAGAAATGGAGCTGCTCATGTTACTGGAGTGATGTCAGAGTGTGGGTGGAGCTGAGCTCCACTTCTGCTTTTTAGTTTCAGTTTGAGAAAGAGCTTGGGTGTCTGTGTTTTTCAGTGAGCTGAATCTGAAGTTAAAAGTGAGATGCAGTGCTGTTGATCTCTGCCATCCAAAGACTATCTATGGATCATTTGGTGAATTCAGAAGAATTATAAATGTTTTCAGTCTTGAATGTAAACCCTAATGTGCTCCTGTTTGAAGGTATGTTAAGCCTTTTGGATGTTAAAAGGACGGCATACAGATTACTTAGTGTCGTATACTTTGGGGGGTGTATTTGATTTACTGGTTGCTAAGATATTCACGGTTTGTTTTAAAAAGGTTAACTTGAGTTCATAGAATAAACATTGTTTTGTTTTAAAAAACCACTGGTCCATGTCTGCTGTACCATACCTGTAGAGTGAGCCGTGTGCTCCCCATACCACAATCTATTAAAAGTTATGGGTCAGGTGAACTCCATGATACACTTTGGGGTTCTCTAAACACTGGCCCATAACAGATGTCAGAGAGTGACTGCTATGCCAGGAAGTCCTCACCCGCTGGAACTGCACTTTCAGGATTGGTGGTATGGAGAAAGCTATTGGAACAAATGCAATCTCCAAAGAGATTTCGGGCTGGATTCTCCAGTCCTCCAGCCACATGTTTCCCGGTGGCAAGCCGTTCGCTGGAGGCAGGATTTTATAGTCCAGCCGCTTGTCAATGGGATTTCCCATTGAAACCTATCCATGTCGCTGGGAAACCTGCAGGGTGTCATGATATTCAGGTAAACATCATGGTGCAAACATACATACATACTGATGGACAGATCAACGGACCAATCAAGACACACACAACACCACAGCCAATCACAGGCAAGTGCATACACACTATAAAACGGGGAACATGACACTTCCCGCTCATTCCAGCAGGAGACAGCTCAGGGCACAGAGCTCACAGCAAGCCACTCAGACATCCACCATGTGCTGAGTGCCACTCCAAGATAGTGTTGGGATAGGTCCACAGATTCAAGGGTAATAAACGAACCACAGTAACCAGTTTACCATTGTAAATATAGTTAGTAATAAAACTGAGTTGTACCATCCGCAACCGTGTTGGTTCGTCTGTGTAGCAGAGCACCCAACACGACGCAGGATGGGGTGGGGTGGGTGGGGGGTGGGGGGGGGGCACTGCCGACAGGAACAGAGAATGGCAACAGCCAGAAAATTGCGGCCTTGGACAATAGAACACAGCACTTTCCCAATGACTGGGTGGATTACTGGGACAGGGCTTGGGGACTGGAAGAGGGGGAAATCGGGAATTGAAATGTTCTGAGCAAATGGAGATCATTATGCTTATTTTTAAGTTTTGTGTTTGCCTTGATCTAATTAGCAATCTGCTGTCGCACTATCATGGAAAACAAAGGTACACAAACATGAAGACATCTCATTTTGTGGTTTAATACATTAAATTCGGTATGAGGCTGCAATTGCACTCATTCCAGAGCCCGAGGTGTTGCTGTCAGAACTGCTTTATTGTAATGTGTTCATGGAGCTGAGGACAATCAATATGATTTAGAAATTCACAGCTGCAATAACTTACGGCATTTTTTGGTGTCAGTTCCTTCTCCTTGGCACTTAAAAGATTTATAATTTGGCAAAGTGTTGCCGTGGCTAGAAATGCAAAGTGACTCAGTCATGGGGATTTAAACATTTAACAAAAAAGCTTATGTTGGATTGCCCTCATTAAATCCCCAAGACTTTTTTATCCCGTGGTCTTCAGTTGTTCTTGGAGGGAGCGCACGGGAAGAGTGGATTTCCAAAGTCCCTTGTTAATTGGATCTCAAGCCAGATGGTGGAAGTTTGAAACCAGTCATCTTTTTTTCTTGACATTAGGTTTATTTACAGAATGCACCATTACATATGCCAGCCTCCTACTTACTAACACCCAGTGTCCCAGAAACCTTGCTTAATTTAAACCCTCTTTGAACAATTGAAACAGCAAATAAATAAACAGTCACGTGATTAACTCCTTAAAGGGAAGGTGTCCCTTTAATGCTCTTCTCAGCAAACTTAAAAAAACAAATTAACTGTTGAGCGAGAGCAACCCCTTGACGGGGAGGTGGTTAGGTGGGGATACCGTAACAAAATTCAAGGGTGGAACTTGCCAATTTTTTTTCCAGAGTCAACTCAGGCGGGAGAAGCAACGTGGAGCCCACCGGCTCTGCTGCCAGCTTTTCCAGACAAATTTTTTCTTTTGATTTTAGAGTATCCAATTTGTTTTTTCCAATTAAGGGGCCATTTAGCCTGGCCAATCCACCTAGCCTGCGCATCTTTGGTTTGTGGGGGCGAAACCCACGCAAACACGGGGAGAATGTGCAAACTCCACACGGACAGTGACTGTTATAACCTGCCTACTTACGATTGGCTGGGGACTAATGACTATCCCACAATCCTCTGGGAATATGAACTTCCCCAATGAGGGGGGCGGAGAAATTCCTAGTATAAATAAGCTGGCCAGTTCAGGAACCAGCAGGAAGGAGAAGGTAGCAAGGGAAGTTACTGCTACTGTTGTGTATATATTATTATAGTAAATAAACGTTATTACTTTGTATCCTTAAAACTCGTGCTGGATTCTTCGTGGCCCTTACAAAACTGGCGACGAGGATGGGATTCCTTGGACTTTGGGGGGGGGAGGGATGTTATAACCTGCCTACTTACGATTGGCTGGGGACTAATGACTATCCCACAATCCTATGGGAGTATGAACTTCCCCAATGAGGGGGGCGGAGAAACTCCTAGTATAAATATGCTGGCCAGTTCAGGAACCAGCAGGAAGGAGAAGGTAGCAAGGGAAGTTACTGCTACTGTTGTGTATATATTATTATAGTAAATAAACGTTATTACTTTGTATCCTTAAAACTCGTGCTGGATTCTTCGTGGCCCTTACAAAAGTGACCCAGAGCCGGGATCGAACCTGGGACCTCGATGCCGTGAGGCAGCAGGCGAACCACTGTGTCGCCGTGCTGCCCACCAGCCGAATCTTGAAACACTTTGAAAAGTAACATCTCACCTAATGCCGGGTGGGGCGGGCTCTGAATGAGACTGTCCTGTCAGAAATGTAAGCTCCTGAGAGATCAGGGCACCATTTTTAAATGTAAAAAAGTTTTAAAAACTAATCACCACAGGGACACGGACCCCCTCCCAAAACCGCAGGGACATGGACCCCCCCCACCACACAGAAACATGGACCCCCCCCCAATCACACAGAGACATGGACTCCCCCCAATCACACAGAGACATGGACACCCCCAATCACACAGAGACATGGACACCCCCAATCACACAGAAACATGGACACCCCCATCACCACAGGGACATGGACCCCCTCCAATCACACAGAGACATGGACACCCCCAATCACACAGAGACATGGACCCCCCCCAATCACACAGAGACATGGACACCCCCATCACCGCAGGGACATGGACCCCCCCCCAATCACACAGAGACATGGACACCCCCAATCACACAGAGACATGGACCCCCCCAATCACACAGGGACATGGACCCCCCCAATCACACAGAGACATGGACACCCCCAATCACACAGGGACATGGACACCCCCAATCACACAGAAACACGGACACCCCCATCACCGCAGGGACATGGACCCCCTCCAATCACACAGAGACATGGACACCCCCAATCACACAGAGACATGAACCCCCCCATCACACAGAGACATGGACCCCCCCAATCACACAGAGACATGGACACCCCCAATCACACAGAGACATGGACACCCCCAATCACACAGAAACATGGACACCCCCATCACCGCAGGGACATGGACCCCCTCCAATCACACAGAGACATGGACACCCCCAATCACACAGAGACATGGACACCCCCCATCACACAGAAACATGGACACCCCCATCACCGCAGGGACATGGACCCCCCCCAATCACACAGAGACATGGACACCCCCAATCACACAGAAACATGGACACCCCCATCACCGCAGGGACATGGAACCCCCCAATCACACAGAGACATGGAACCCCCCAATCACACAGAGACATGGACACCCCCCATCACACAGAAACATGGACACCCCCATCACCGCAGGGACATGGACCCCCTCCAATCACACAGAGACATGGACACCCCCAATCACACAGAGACATGGACACCCCCCATCACACAGAAACATGGACACCCCCATCACCGCAGGGACATGGACCCCTCCCAATCACACAGAGACATGGAACCCCCCAATCTCACAGAGACATGGAACCCCCCAATCACACAGAGACATGGACACCCCCCATCACACAGAAACATGGACACCCCCATCACCGCAGGGACATGGACCCCCTCCAATCACAGAGACATGGGGCGGGATTCTCCACGATCGACCCCTGGACCATGGGTATCCTGCCCATGGCAGCGAAGCCCGCTGCCCGGGCATCCTGGCTGGCCCGTTCCACAGGGAATTGGATGTAGCGGTCCGCAATGGCATATCGGGCGTCTGTCACTGCCCGGATGCACCGGTGCACCAACGCCTGCGAGATGCCAGACAAGTCCCCACTCGGCGCCTGGAATGACCCCATGGCATAAATGTTCAGGGCCACCGTAACCTTGACGGCCACGGGGAGAGGGTGTCCTCCCCCAGTGCCACGTGGTGCCAGGTGTGCCATCAGGTGACAGATATGGCCGACGGTTTCTAGGCTCATCCGGATTCCCCTCCTGCATGCCCTGTCCGTGAGGTCCTGGTATGACGAGCGGGGCCAGTACACACGGGACCTCATCGGGCCTCTCTGTCGCCGTGGCACCACCATCTCCTCCTCCGCCTCCTCGTCCTGTTGTGCAGGCGGCCCTCCAGCCTGGGTGGCTGCCACCTGCCTCCCTGCGGCACGCTCCTCTGCGGCAGCCTCCGCCGCCTCCCTGGCACGCTCCTGCTCCAGCTCCCCCAGGGCAACATGTAGAAGTGCGGCTCCTGCCACGGCGGCCAACATCGCTGGGTGATGACCAAACATCACGGCCTGCAGGGGGTGGGGGGTGGGTGTGGGGGTTGCTGTGGAGGGGAGAGACGACATGTCATCATTGCCCATAGCCCCCCCCCCCCACCCCCCTGCAGCCAGGTGCCATGGGCTGCATGGTCGCGGCTGTTGTCAGCTGGCACATGGCCAGATGGACACCCCCCCCTTCCCCGGAACAACACCGTCCCCAAACACCCCCCTCTCCTCCCCGGCACGCACACTCCCCAACATACCCCCCATCCTCCCCGGCACGCACCCTCCCCAAACCCCCCCTCCCTCCTCCCCGGCACGCACTCTCCCCAAACCCCCCCCCTCTCCTCGCCGGCACGCACCCTCCCCAAACTCCCACTCCCTCCTCCCTGGCACGCACCCTCCCCAACCACCCACCCCACCCCCCTCCCTGGCACGCACCCTCCCCAACCAACCCCCCACCCCCCTCCCCGGCACGCAACTTCCCCAACCCCACCCCCACTCCTCCCCGGCACGCACCCTCCCCAAACCCCCCCCCTCTCCTCGCCGGCACGCACCCTCCCCAAAACCCCCCGCCCTCCTCCCTGGCACGCACCCTCCCCAACCACCCCCCCACCCCCCTCCCCGGCACGCAACCTCCCCAACCCCACCCCCACTCCTCCCAGGCATGCAACCTCCCCAAACCCCCCACCCGCCTCCCCGGCACACACCCTCCCCAACACCCCCACCCTCCCCGCCTCCCCGGCACACAACCTCCCCAACCCCACCCCCTCCCCGGCACGCACTCTCCCCAACCCCCCCCTCTCCTCCCCGGCATGCACCCTCCCCATCCCCACCCCCACTCCTCCCCGGCACGCACCCTCCCCAACCCGGCCCCCCCCCCTCCCCGGCACGCAACCTCCCCAACCCCATCCCCACTCCTCCCCGGCACGCACCCTCCCCAACCACCCCCCCACCCCCCTTCCCGGCACGCAACCTCCCCAACCCCACCCCCACTCCTCCCCGGCACGCGCCCTCCCCAACCCCCACCCCCCGCCTCCCCGGCACGCGACCTCCCCAACCCCACCCCCTCCCCGGCACGCAACCTCCCCACCCCCACCCCCACTCCTCCCCGGCACACACACCCTCCAAAACCCCACCCCCACTCCTCCCCGGCACGCACCCTCCCCAGCCCCACCCGCACTCCTCCCCGGCACGCGACCTCCCCAACCCACCCCGCCCCGGCACGCACCCTCCCCAGCCCCACCCCCATTCCTCCCTGGCACGCACCCTCCCCAACCCCCCCCCTACCCTCTCCTCCCCGGCACGCACCCTCCCCAACCCCCCCTCTCTCCTCCCCGGCACGCACCCTCCCCAACCCCCCCCCTCCCCTCTCCTCCCCGGCACGCACCCTCCCCAACCCCCCCCCTCCCCTCTCCTCCCCGGCACGCACCCTCCCCAACCCAACCCCCACTCGCTCCTCCCCGGCCGCAACCTCCCCAACCCCACCCGCACTCCTCCCCGGCACGCACCCTCCCCGACCCCCCCCTCCCCTCTCCTCCCCGGCACGCCCCCTCCCCAACCCCCCCTCTCTCCTCCCCGGCACGCACCCTTTCCATCACTCACCCTCCCCAACCCCCCTAAACCTTCCCCTAACATCCCCCTCTGCTCCTCCCCCCCTGCCCAACCCCCCCAACTCCTCCTCCCCTAGCTCCCCCTAGCCCCTCCCCCTCAGATCCTCCCCGCCAGCTCCTCCCCCCCCACCAGCTCCCCTCCCCCCCAGCTCCCCCTCCCCCCACAGCTCCTCCCCCCAGCAGCTCCTCCCACCCAGCTACCATCCCCCCAGCTCCTCCCCCCCCAGATCCTCCTCACCCCAGCTCCCCTCCCCCCAAATCCTCCCCCCAGCTGTCCTCCCCCCCCCGGCTCCCCTCCCACCCAGATCCTCCCCCCTCAGATCCTCCCCCCAGCACCTCCCCCCCACCATCTCCTCCCCCCCCAGATCCTCCTCCCCACCAGCTCCCCTCCCCCAGCTCCTCCTACCCCCCAGCTCCTCCCCCCTCAGATCCTCCCACCCAGCTCCTCCCCCCACATCTCTGCCCCCGCCCACCCCCCATAATCTCCCCCCCCCCCTCCCCACACTCCAACGGCTCCTGCGACCCCACCACCACCACTTGCGGCCGTGCCGTCACTTCTCCGGCAGCCGACCCCTACCTCCGCGCTGGTCGACGTCAACCACGCAGTTAAATAGGTGGTTTGATTTACCACGGGTCACGCCGGCGGGACTTCGGCCCATCCGGCCGGAGAATTGGGGCGGCCCCGGGGCCCTTTGTGTTGCGCCAGTGTTCGACATTCTCTAAAGCGCGCTGCGCGATTCATGTCGACGGGATTTAGGGGGGTCCGGAGAATATCGCGGGGCGGCCAACATCGCTGGGTGATGACCAAACATAACGGCCTGCAGGGGGTGGGGGTGGGGGGGGGGATAGACGACATGTCATCATTGCCCATAACCCCCCCCTCGCAACCAGGCTGCATGGTCGCGACTGTTGCCAGATGACACATGGCCAGGCAGCCACACCCCCTCCTCCCTGGCACGCACCGTCCCCAACTCCCCCCCACTCCTCCCCGGCACACACCCTCTCCATCACTCGCCCTCCCCGGCCCCCCCTCTCCTCCCTGGCATGCACCCTTCCACCATTCACACTCCCCGGCGACCCCCGCTCCTGCCCCTGCTCCTCCCCCCTGCGCTCCTCCCTCTGCACTCCTCCCCCTGCGCTCCTCCCCCCCACTCCTCCCCCCGCACCCCCCAGCCCTCACCCCGCTCCTCCCCCGCTGCTCCCCCCGCTACTCCCCCCGCTACTCCCGACTCCTCCCCCCGCTCCTCCCCTGATCCTCCCCCCGCTCCTCCCCCCCGATCCTACCCCCCGATCCTCCCCCTGCGCTCCTCCCCCTCCGCTCCTCCTTCCCCGCTCCTCCCCACTCCTCACACTGCTCCTCCCCCGCTGCTACTCCCCAGCTCCTCCCCCCGCTGCTCCCCAACTCCTCCCCCCGCTCCTCCCCCCGCTCCTCCCCCTACTCCTCCCCCGCTCCTCCCCCACACTCCTTTCCCCTGCTCCTCCCCCCACTCCTCCCCCAGTCCCCACCGCTTCTTCCCTGCTCCTCCTCCCCCACTCCTCCTCCCCGCTACTCATCCCCGCTCCTCCCCTCGCCGCTCCTCCCCCCGCTCCTCCTCCCGCTCCTCCCCCACTCCTCCCCACTCCTCCCCCCGCTCCTCCCCCCGCTCCTCCCCCCGCTCCTCCCCCGCTCCTCTCCCATGCTCCTCCACCGCCCGCTCCTCCTCCCCCCCAGCTCCTCCCCCTCTCCTCCCCACTCCTCCTCCCCGCTACTCCCCCCCGCTCCTCCCCCGCCGCTCTTCCCCCCCACTCCTCCCCGCGCACCTCTCCCCTGCTCCTTCCCCCCAGCTCCTCCCCCCCGCTCCTTCCCCCACTCCTCCTCCCCAATCCTCCTCCCGCTCCTCCCCCTGCCCCACCCCCGCTCCTCCCCCGCACCTCCTCCCCTTGCTCTTCACCCCCCTCTCCTCCCCCTGCTCCTCCCACAGCTCCCCCTCCCCACAGCCCCTCTCCCCTACTCTCCCACCTCCTCCGCCCGCCGCCCGTCCCCCGAGCTCCAACCCCCCACTCCTCCTCTGCCCCGCTCCTCCCCGCTCCTGCCCCCCGCTCCTCCCCCACTTCTCCGCCTCCCCAACTCCTCCCCCAGTTCCTCCCCCCCCCCCGCTCCTCCTCCCCAGCTCCTCCCCCCGTCATGATAGTCAATCACACATCACAACACACACATCATGATAGACAGACCAACAGACCAATTAGCACACATAACACGACAGCCAATCACAGACACGAGCAGACACAGTATAAGACAAGAATCACGACACCTGCTGGCCAGTCCATCTGGAGACAGGACAAGGCCAGGACCTCATGAACAAGATACACACACAGTCACCACGTGCTGAGTACCAAGTCAGATGTGTAAATAACTAGTTGGAATAAAACTGCGTTGTACCAATCGCAACCGTGTTCGTTCGTCTGTACCTCAGAGCACCCAACACCACATGGTACCAGTGAGTGGATCGATACTTACTGGCACATCTGCCACCTTGAGCCCTGGAAACCCACAACAAACCGCAGCCGTTGCAAGTCGCTGGGAACCTGGGCACCAATTGGAAGCTCTTCAAGCAGCGATTCGAACTGTTCATGCGAGACAATGAAAAACAGGGCGCCTCGGACGAAACAAAGATTGCCATGCCCCTCACTACCGCAGGTCAGCACGCCATCGATGTATACAACTCCTTGGTGTTCGCGGAAGGCGAGAACAAATCTAAATATGACACGGTCCTCCTCAAGCTCGACCAGCACTTCAATGTTGAGGTCAATGAAAGCTTGGAGAGGTATATCTTTCAGCAGCGCCTACAAGGTAAGGATGAGCTGTTTCAGCCCTTCCTGATGCACCTCCGCATACTCGCGCAGTCCTGCGGTTACGGCACCACCGGAGTCCATGATCCGGGACCAGATCGTTTTTGGCGTTGCCTCCAGTGGCCTACGCCAGCAGCTTCTAAAAATTAAAGGACTGACCTTAGCATCTGCAGTGGAAGCCTGTGTCCTGCATGAAAATGCGACCAGCCGCTATGCCCAATTTCAGGCGACCGAATCGGCACGGAGGGGGTCCCAAGCGATCGAATCGGCAAGCCAGGCCGCCCACGAGGCCGAACGCATCCAGGCAATCGGGTTTCTCCCGGCCCGCGGCCCGGACGAGGGCGGCCATTTTGCGCGCTTTTTGAGGCCTCCCGCGTTTGTGCGCGCCAAAACCTACGGCAACACTGAGGGATGCACTGCGCAGGCGCGCCCGACGCAAGACCGAACTGTACATGCGCAGTGGCGTAATGAACGCCATGATGTCATGACGTGCGGCAACTGTGGAGCTGCACATTTAAAAGGGCAATGTCCTGCAAAAACCCGACAATGCCTACGCTGTGGCAAGATGGGCCACTACGCTGCCTACTGTCGAGCGGCTCAACCTGTGGATCTTCCACATCTCCGACAACCTCGCAGACACGTGCGGACCATCCAGCCTCCGCATCACGACATCCAAACCGACGACACAGATGACCAAGACGCCTTCCGGGTTGCGGTCATTGATGTGAACCTGGTCAACACCAGCAATCCGGCCGATGAATGGAGTGCCACCTTGACGGTCAACCGATCGCCGATCACTTTCTGCCTGGACACTGGCGCCTCCGCCAACCTCATAGCATGGTCAGCATTCTATGCCATGAAGGTCAGACTACCAATCCAGCCATCCCGGTGCAAGATGGTCGACTACAACGGGAACGTTATCCCGGCCATGGGATCCTGCCAGCTCCAGGTGACACACAAAACACACACGGCCACACTCTCCTTCGAGATAGTTGGCTCATCGAAGGACTCCCTGCTGGGCGCACAGGCATGTAAGGCTCTCCACCTTGTGCAATGAATTCTCTCTCTCCAGACGGCACGTCTGACTTCCCGGATGCAGAGTTCAACGCACAGCTCCAATCGCTCCTCGCCCACAACCAGGAGGCATTCGAAGGCATGGGAACACTGCCATACACCTACCGAATCCCGGTCGTTCACGCACCTCGCAGGGTTCCTGTGCCACTTAAAGACAGCCTCAAGCTGCAGCTGCAGGATCTCCAGGACCAATGGGTCCTATCCAAGGTCACGGAGCCCACGCCATGGATCAGCTCCATGGTGTGTGTCAAGAAGCCCTCGGGCAAGCTCCACATCTGTATAGACCCCAAGGACCTCAATAATAACATCATGCGGGGAACATTATCCCTACCGAAACGGGAGGAGATCACCAGCGAAATGGCCCAAGCTAAGATATTCACCAAACTGGATGCTTCTAAAGGGTTTTGGCAGATCCAACTGGACCCGTCCAGCCGAAAGCTATGTACCTTCAACACCCCTTTCGGCAGATTCTGCTACAACCGGATGCAATTTGGCATCATCTCGGCATCCGAGGTCTTCCATAGAATCATGGAGCAGATGATGGAAGGCATCGAAGGGGTGCGCGTATATGTGGACGATGTCATCATCTGGTCCACCACACCGCAGGAGCACATACATCGTCTCCAACGCGTTTTTGCCCGCATACGGGAAAACGGCCTGCGCCTCAACCGAGCCAAGTGCGCCTTTGGCCAGACTGAATTGAAGTTCCTGGGGGACCATATCTCCCGGTCAGGGGTCCATCCGGATGCAGACAAGGTGAGGGCCATCACAGCCATGCCGCAGCCGGCCGACAAGAAGGCTGTCCTACGCTTCCTTGGCCTGGTCAACTTCCTAGGGAAATTCATTCCCAACTTTGCCTCCCACACAACGACTCTGCGCCACCTCATCAAAAAATCTACAGAATTCCAGTGGCAACACACACACCAGCTGGAATGGGAGGAGCTCAAACGCAAACTCACCACGGCACCAGTGTTGGCGTTCTTCGACACGTCTCGTCCCACCAAAATCTCAACTGATGCCAGCCAATCCGGCATTGGAGCAGTGTTCCTGCAGATGGATGACACGTCGTCATGGGCCCCGGTTGCCTATGCGTCGCGGGCCATGACCCCCACAGAGCAGCACTACGCGCAAATCGAAAAAGAATGCCTGGGCTTGCTAACCGGTTTAGACAAGTTCCACGATTACGTCTATGGTCTTCCACTGTTCACGGTCGAAACTGACCACCGCCCCCTGGTCAGCATAATAAACAAGGACCTGAACGAGATGACCTCTCGCCTCCAGCGCATCCTACTTAAACTCAGGAGGTACGACTTCCAACTGGTCTACACTCCAGGGAAGGACCTCATCGTTGCGGATGCCCTATCCAGAGCAGTGAGCACGCCGCCAGATGCGGAGGGGTTCGTATGTCAGGTTGAGGCACAGGTGGCCTTGACAGCGGCAAATCTACCGGCTGACGACTCCAGTCTGGCCCGCATCCGCCGAGAGACAGCGGCCGACCCCCTTTTACAGCGAGTGATGCGCCACATGACGGGAGGATGGCTCAAAGGGCAGTGCCCGCAGTTCTATAATGTACGAGACGACCTAGCCATCATTGATGGGATCCTTCTGAAGCTGGACCGGATTGTCATTCCGCACAGTATGCGCCAGCTGGTTCTCGATCAAATACACGAAGGCCACTTGGGGGTCGAGAAGTGCTGATGGAGGGCTCGAGAGGCGGTATACTGGCTGGGCATCAGTGATGACATTACCAATATGGTGCTCAACTGCCTCACCTGCCAAAGGTTTCAGCCGGCGCACCCTCCTGAAACGCTTCGGCCCCATGAGCTGGTGACGTCCCCCTGGGCGAAGGTGGGTGTCGACCTATTTCACGCGCTTGGCATGGACTATATTATCATCATAGACTACTTCTCCAATTACCCAGAAGTCATACGCCTGCACGATCGCACGTCATCTACTGTCATCAGGGCCTGCAAAGACACCTTTGCTCGCCACGGCATTCCGATGACTGCCATATCGGACAATGGGCCCTGTTTTGCCAGCCATGAATGGTCGTCCTTTGCGGCCTCGTATGGCTTCACACACGTGACGTCCAGCCCTCTGCACCCCCAGTCCAATGGAAAGGCGGAGAAGGGCGTTCACATTGCCAAGCGGCTCCTCTGCAAGGCTGCTGCTGCGGGATCAGACTTCTACCTCACCCTGCTGGCCTATCGCTCGGCCCCACTAGCCACGGGTCTCTCGCCAGCATAGCTGCTGATGGGTCGCGCCCTCAGAACCACTGTGCCTTCCATCCTGGTACCAACAATAGACCATGCTCCGGTACTGCATCGGATGCAACTGCAGAGCGATCGCCAGAAGAGATCGTACGACACAAGGGCAACTGATCTTCCCTCCCTGGCCCCTGGAGGCAACGTCCGCATTCATCTACCAGACGGTGGCTGGTCAGCACCTGCTGAAGTTGTCTGACGCGTGGCTCCCCGCTCGTTCCTGGTACGCATGCCGGATGGATCCGTGCGTAGACGCAATCGCCGAGCCCTTCGCCTACTTCCACGCTCGCAACGGAACCATACACAGACGCCGTGTCCTCCACTGGTTCCTGATAACGACTTCGTAGAGCTGCCATATACCATGCCCTTTCTATCGCTGTCCGTGGTCAGGCTCGCACCTCAACCGGTGGTTCTCGACCCACCCTTGAGGCGGTCAACCCGAATTCGGTGCCCACCTACTAGACTGGACTTATGAGACTGTTCACACGTCACATTTTAGCAACTACTGTATTGTAACATGTCACTGTTTTATCGTTCCAGGCCTCGTTTGATCGGTCCAAATTTCAACGTTCTTCTTTTGTTCTGGTACAACCTCGTTAGCATGTCACACCTGACATCGCCCCTTGTATATAGTTACGCCACATGTACATGCTGTAAATATCACGCACACACACCTTTAGCTGCACTCAGGACACATTTATATTTACAACCACATAGGCACATAATCTTGTAAAAAAGGGGGGATGTCATGATATTCAAACACACATCACAACACACACATCATGATAGACAGACCAACAGACCAGTTAGCACACATAACACGACAGCCAATCACAGACAAGAGCAGACACAGTCTTCGACAAGAAACACGACACCTGCTGACCAGTCCATCTGGAGACAGGGCAAGGCCAGGACCTCATCAACAAGATACTCACACAGTCACCACGTGCTGAGTACCAAGTCAGATGTGTAAATAACTAGTTGGAATAAAACTGCGTTGTACCAATCGCAACCGTGTTGGTTCGCTCTTCAACCCCCGCTCCTCCCCCCTCTCCTCCCCCTGCTCCTCCCACAGCTCCCCCCTCCCCCACAGCCCCTCTCCCCTGCTCCTCCCACCTCCTCCGCCTGTCGCTCCTCCCCCTGATGCTCCTCCCCCACCGCCCCTCCCCCGAGCTCCAACCCCCCACTCCTCCCCAGCTCCTTCCCCCCTGCTCCTCCCCCGCTCCTTGATAAGTATGTACCTGTCAGGCAGGGAGGAAGTGGTCGAGCGAGGGAACCGTGGTTTACTAATGCAGTCAAAATACTTGTCAAGAGGAAGAAGGAGGCTTTTGTAAAGATGAGACATGAAGGTTCAGTTAGGGCGCTCGAGAGTTACAAGTTAGCTAGGAAGGACCTAAAGAGAGAGCTAAGAAGAGCCAGGAGGGGACATGAGAAGTCTTTGGCAGGTAGGATCAAGGATAACCCTAAAGCTTTCTATAGATATGTCAGGAATAAAAGAATGACTCGGGTAAGAGTAGGGCCAGTCAAGGACAGTAGTGGGAAGTTGTGCTTGGAGTCCGAGGAGATAGGAGAGGTGCTAAATGAATATTTTTCGTCAGTATTCACACAGGAAAAAGACAATGTTGTCGAGGAGAATACTGAGATTCAGGCTACTAGACTAGAAGGGCTTGAGGTTCATAAGGAGGAGGTGTTAGCAATTCTGGAAAGTGTTAAAATAGATAAGTCCCCTGGGCCGGATGGGATTTATCCTAGGATTCTTTGGGAAGCTAGGGAGGAGATTGCTGAGCCTTTGGCTTTGATCTTTAAGTCATCTTTATCAACAGGAATAGTGCCAGAAGACTGGAGGATAGCAAATGTTGTCCCCTTGTTCAAGAAGGGGAGTAGAGACAACCCCGGTAACTATAGACCAGTGAGCCTTACTTCTGTTGTGGGCAAAATCTTGGAAAGGTTTATAAGAGATAGGGTGTATAATCATCTGGAAAGGAATTTGATTAGACATAGTCAACACGGTTTCGTGAAGGGGAGGTCGTGTCTCACAAACATTATTGAGTTCTTTGAGAAGGTGACCAAACAGGTGGATGAGTGTAAAGCAGTGGATGTGGTGTATTTGGATTTCAGTAAAGCGTTTGATAAGGTTCCCCACGGTAGGCTACTGCAGAAAATACGGAAGCATGGGATTCAGGGAGATTTAGCAGTTTTGATCAGAAATTGGCTAGCTGGAAGAAGACAAAGGGTGGTGGTTGATGGGAAGTGTTCAGACTGGAGTCCAGTTACTAGTGGTGTACCACAAGGATCTGTTTTGGGGCCACTGCTGTTTGTCATTTTTATAAATGACCTGGAGGAGGGCGTAGAAGGATGGGTGAGTAAATTTGCAGATGACACTAAAGTCGGTGGAGTTGTGGACAGTGCGGAAGGATGTTACAAGTTACAGAGGGACATAGATAAGATGCAGCGCTGGGCTGAGAGGTGGAAAATGGGGTTTAATGCAGAAAAGTGTGAGGTGATTCATTTTGGAAGGAATAACAGGAAGACAGAGTACTGGGCTAATGGTAAGATTCTTGGCAGTGTGGATGAGCAGAGAGATCTCGGTGTCCATGTACATAGATCCCTGAAAGTTGCCTCTCAGGTTGAGAGGGTTGTTAAGCAGGCGTACGGTGTGTTAGCTTTTATTGGTAGAGGGATTGAGTTTCGGAGCCATGAGGTCATGCTGCAGCTGTGCAAAACTCTGGTGCGGCCGCATTTAGAGTATTGCGTGCAATTCTGGTCACCGCATTATAGGAAGGATGTGGAAGCATTGGAAAGGGTGTAGAGGAGATTTACCAGAATGTTGCCTGGTATGGAGGGAAGATCTTATGAGGAAAGGCTGAGGGACTTGAGGCTGTTTTTGTTAGAGAGAAGAAGGTTGAGAGGTGACTTAATTGAGGCATACAAGATGATCTGAGGATTGGATAGGGTGGACAGTGAGAGCCCTTTTCCTAGGCTGGTGATGTCTAGCACGAGGGGACATAGCTTTAAATTGAGGGGAGATAGAGAAAGACAGACGTCAGAGGTAGTTTCTTTACCCAGAGAGTAGTAAGGGTTTGGAATGCCCTGCCTGCAACAGTAGTGGACTCGCCAACACTAAGGGTATTCAAATGGTCATTGGATAGACATATGGACGATAAGGGAATAGTGTAAATGGGCTTTAGAGTGGTTTCACAGGTCGGCGCAACATCGAGGGCTGAAGGGCGTGTACTGCGCTGTAATGTCCTATGTTCTATGTTCCTGCCCCCCGCTCCTCCTTCCACTCCTATACCCCGCTCCTGCCCCCCGCTTCTCCTCCCCAGCTGCTCCCCACCAGCTCCTCCCCCTCTCTTCCCCCGCTCCTCCTCCCCTGCTACTCCCCCCCGCTCCTCCCCCCCGCAGCCCCGCGCTCCTTACCTTCCCCCACTGCCCGACCCCCCTGCTCCTCCCTCCCGCTCCTCCCCCTGCTCCACCCCCCTTCTCCCCCACCTCCTCCGCTCGCTCTTCACCACCCGCTCCTTCCCACTCTCCTCCCCCTGCTCCTCCCACAGCTCCCCCCCTCCCCCACAGCCCCTCTCCCCTGTTCCTCCCACCTCCTCCACCCGTCGCCCCTCCCCTGATGCTCCTCCCCCACCACCCCTCCCCCCGCTCCTCCCCGCTCCTGCCCCCCGCTCCTCCCCAGCTCCTCGCCCCCACTCCTATACCCCGCTCCTGCCCCCGCTCCTCCCCTTGATCCTCCCCCTGCTCCTCCCCGCTCCACCCCCCGCTCCACCCCCAGCTCCTCCTCCCGCTCCTCCACCCCGCTCCTCCCCCGCTCCTCCCCCCGCTCCTCCACCCCGCTCCTCCCCCCGCTCCTCCACCCCGCTCCTCCCCCCGCACCTCCCCCCGCTCCTCCCCCCGCTCCTCCCCCCGCTCCTCCACCCCGCTCCTCCCCCAGCTCCTCCACCCGCTCCTCCCCCCGCTCCTCCCCCCGCTCCTCACCCCGCTCCTCCCCCCGCTCCTCCACCCCGCTCCTCCCCAGCTCCTCCACCCCGCTCCTCCACCCCGCTCCTCCCCCCGCTCCTCCCCCCGCTCCTCCCCCCGCTCCTCCACCCCGCTCCTCCCCCAGCTCCTCCACCCCGCTCCTCCCCCCGCTCCTCCCCCAGCTCCTCCATCCCGCTCCTCCCCCCGCTCCTATACCACGCTCCTCGCCCCGCTCCTCCACCCCGCTCCTCCCCCAGCTCCTCCACCCCGCTCCTCCCCCGCTCCTCCACCCCGCTCCTCCCCCCGCTCCTCCCCCCGCTCCTCCCCCCGCTCCTCCACCCCGCTCCTCCCCCAGCTCCTCCACCCCGCTCCTCCCCCGCTCCTCCCCCCGCTCCTCCACCCCGCTCCTCCTCCCCCGCTCCTCCCCCCGCTTCTCCCCCCGCTCCTCCACCCCGCTCCTCCCCCAGCTCCTCCACCCCGCTCCTCCCCCCGCTCCTCCCCCACTCCTCCCCCGCTCCTCCCCCCGCTCCTCCACCCGCTCCTCCACCCCGCTCCTGACCCCCGCTCCTCCTCCACCCCGCTTCATCCCCCGCTCCCCCCCACTCCTCCCCCCGCTCCTGCCCCCCCACCTCCTCCCCCTGCTCCTCCCCGCTCCTCCTGCCAGTTCCTCCTCCCGCTCCTCGCCACGCTCCTCCTCCCCGCTCCTGGCCACGCTCCTCCTCCCCGCTCCTCGCCTCACTCCTCCACCCCGCTCCTCCCCCCGCTCCTCCCCCCGCTCCTGCCCCCCACCTCCTCCCCCCGCTCCTCCCCCGCTCCTCCTGCCAGCTCCTCCCCCCGCTCCTCCCCCCGCTCCTGCGCCCCCACCTCCTCCCCCCGCTCCAGCGCCCCCACCTCCTCCCCCCGCTCCTCCCCCCAGTCCTCCCCGCTCCTCCTGCCAGCTCCTCCCCCCAGCCCCTCCTCCAAAGCACATCCACCCGCTCCTCCCCCTCTGCTCCTCCCCCACTGCTCCTCCCCAGCTCCTGCCCCACTCCTCCCCTCGCTCCCCCCGCTCCTCCCCCCGCTCCTCCCCCCGCTCCTCCCCCCCGCTCCTCCCCCTCCTCTCCCCCGCTCCTACCCCTGCTACTCCCCCCCTCCTCTCCCCGCTCATCCCCCCAGCTACTCCCCCTGCTCCCCCTCCGCTCCTCCCCCCGATCCTCCCCTCCGCTCCTCCCCCACTGCTCCTCCCCAGCTCCTCCCCCCACTCCTCCCCTTGCTCCTCCCCCCGCTCCTCCCCCGGCTCCTGCGCCACACCTCCTCCCCCCGGGTCCTCCACCCAAGCTCCTCCCCCCCCACTCCTCCCCCCGCTCCTCCTGCCAGCTCCTCCCCCCGCTCCTCCCCCTGCTCCTCCCCCCAGCTCCTCCTCCAAAGCTCCTCACCCTGCTCCTCCCCCTCCGCTCCTCCCCCACTCTACCTCTCCAGCTCCACCCCCCACTCCTCCCTCTGCTCCCCCCAGCTCCTCCCCTCACTCCTCCCCCCGCTCCTCCCCCCGCTCCTCCCCACTCCTCCCCCCGCTCCGACCCCCGCTCCTACCCCCGCTCCTACCCCCGCTCCTACCCCCGCTCCTCCACCCCGCTCCTCCCCCCGCTCCTACCCCCGCTCCTACCCCCGCTCCTACCCCCGCTCCTACCCCCGCTCCTTCCCCCGCTCCTACCCCCGCTCCTCCCCCCGCTTCTCCACCTGCTCCTCCCCAGCTCCTCCTCCAAAGCTCCTCACCCCGCTCTTCCCCCTCCGCTCCTCCCCCACTCCACCTCCCCAGCTCCTCCCCCCACTCCTCTCCTCGCTCCTCCCCCCGCTCCTTCCCCCGCTTCTCCACCTGCTCCTCCCCCAGCTCCTCCTCCAAAGCTCCTCCCCCCGCTCCTCCCCCTCCGCTCCTCCCCCACTCCACCTCCCCAGCTCCTCCCCCCCACTCCTCCCCCCGCTCCTCCCCCTGCTTCTCCCCCTACTCCTCCCCCCCCGCTCCTCCCCCCGCTCCTACCCCCGCTCCTACCCCCGCTCCTCCCCCCCGCTCCTCCCCCTCCGCTCCTCCCCCACTCCACCTCCCCAGCTCCTCCCCCCACTCCTTTCCTCGCTCCTCCCCCCGCTCCTACCCCCGCTCCTCCCCCCCGCTCCTCCCCCTCCGCTCCTCCCCCACTCCACCTCCCCAGCTCCTCCCCCCACTCCTCTCCTCGCTCCTCCCCCCGCTCCTCCACCCGCTCCTCCCCCACTCCTCCCCCCCGCTCCTCCCCCTCCGCTCCTCCCCCACTCCACCTCCCCAGCTCCTCCCCCCCACTCCTCTCCCCCGCTCCTCTCCCCATCCTCCCCCCGCTCCTCCCCCTGCTCCTCCCCCCCGCTCCTCCACCCGCTCCTCCCCCTGCTCCTCCCCACCTGCTCCTCCCCCCGCTCCTCCCACCACTCCTCCCCCTCCGCTCCCCCTCACTCCACCTCCCCAGCTCCTCCCCCCACTCCTCCCCTCGCTCCCCCCCGCTCCTCCCCTCGCTCCCCCCCGCTCCTCCCCTCGCTCCCCCCGCTCCTCCCCCTGCTCCTCCCCCCGCTCCTCCCCCTCCGCTCCTCCCCCACTCCACCTCCCCAGCTCCTCCCCCCACTCCTCTCCTCGCTCCTCCCCCCCCGCTCCTCCACCCGCTCCTCCCCCCGCTCCTCCCACCCGCTCCTCCCCCTCCGCTCCTCCCCCACTCCACCTCCCCAGCTCCTCCCCCCCACTCCTCTCCCCCGCTCCTCTCCCCATCCTCCCCCCGCTCCTCCCCCTGCTCCTCCCCCTGCTCCTCCCCCCGCTCCTCCCCCCCGCTCCTCCCCCTCCGCTCCCCCTCACTCCACCTCCCCAGCTCCTCCCCCCACTCCTCCCCTCGCTCCCCCCCGCTCCTCCCCTCGCTCCCCCCCCGCTCCTCCCCCCGCTCCTCCCCCCGCTCCTCCCCCCGCTCCTCCCCCCGCTCCTACCCCCGCTCCTCCCCCCGCTCCTCCCCCTGCTCCTCCCCCCGCTCCTCCCCCTCCGCTCCTCCCCCACTCCACCTCCACAGCTCCTCCCCCCACTCCTCTCCTCGCTCCTCCCCCCGCTCCTCCACCCGCTCCTCCCCCCGCTCCTCCCCCCGCTCCTCCCCTCCGCTCCTCCCCCACTCCACCTCCCCAGCTCCTCCCCCCCACTCCTCTCCCCCGCTCCTCTCCCCATCCTCCCCCCGCTCCCCCCCTGCTCCTCCCCCCCGCTCCTCCACCCGCTCCTCCCCCTGCTCCTCCCCCTGCTCCTCCCCCCTGCTCCTCCCCCCGCTCCTCCCCCCCGCTCCTCCCCCTCCGCTCCCCCTCACTCCACCTCCCCAGCTCCTCCCCCCACTCCTCCCCCCGCTCCTCCCCTCGCTCCACCCCGCTCCTCCCCCCGCTCCTCCCCCCCGCTCCTACCCCCGCTCCTCCCCCCGCTCCTCCCCCTGCTCCTCCCCCCCGCTCCTTACCCCGCTCCTCCACCCAGCTCCTCCCCCCGCTCCTCTCCCAGCTTCCTCCCCCTCCTCCCCCAGCTCTTCCCCCCAGCTCCTCCCCCTCCGCTCCCCCTCACTCCACCTCCCCAGCTCCTCCCCCCACTCCTCCCCTCGCTCCCCCCCGCTCCTCCCCCCGCTCCTCCCCCCCGCTCCTACCCCCTGCTCCTCCCCCCGCTCCTTACCCCGCTCCTCCCCCCAGCTCCTCCCCCCGCTCCTCCCCCAGCTCCTCCCCCCCGCTCCTACCCCCGCTCCTCCCCCCCCGCTCCTCCCCCTGCTCCTCCCCCCGCTCCTTACCCCGCTCCTCCCCCCAGCTCCTCCCCTCGCTCCCCCCCGCTCCTCCCCCCGCTCCTCCCCCCCGCTCCTCCCCCTGCTCCTCCCCCCCGCTCCTTACCCCGCTCCTCCCCCCGCTCCTCCCCAGCTCCTCCCCCCAGCTCCTCCCCTCGCTCCCCCCCCGCTCCTCCCCCCGCTCCTCCCCCCCGCTCCTCCCCTGCTCCTCCCCCCCGCTCCTTACCCCGCTCCTCCCCCCGCTCCTCCCCTGCTCCTCCCCCCGCTCCTCCCCTCGCTCCCCCCCGCTCCTCCCCCCGCTCCTACCCCCGCTCCTCCCCCTGCTCCTCCCCCCCGCTCCTTACCCCGCTCCTCCCCCAGCTCCTCCCCCCGCTCCTCTCCCAGCTTCCTCCCCCTCCTCCCCCAGCTCCTCCCCCGCTCCTCTCCCTGCTCCTCCCCCCAGCTCCTCCCCCCCGCTCCTCCCCCTCCGCTCCCCCTCACTCCACCTCCCTGCTCCTCCCCCAGCTCCTCCCCCCCGCTCCTCCCCCCGCTCCTCCCCCCAGCACCTCCCCCCCACTCCTCCTCCCGCTCCTCTCCCCCTCCTCCCCCTGCTCCTTCCCCCACTCCTCCCCTCACTCCTCCTCCCGCTCCTCCCCCTCGCTCCTTCCCCCACTCCTCCTCCCGCTCCTCTCCCCCTCCTCCCCCCCTCCTCCCCTCGCTCCTCCCCCCGCTCCTCCCCCCAATCCTCCCACCCGCTCCTCCCACCTGCTCCTCCCCCCCTCCTCCCCACTCCCCCTCCGCTCCACCCCCACTCCCTCCCCACTCCTCCCCACTCCTCTCCCCTGCTCCTCTGCCCGCTCCTCCCCGCTCCTCTCACCGCTCCCTCTCCACTCCTCCCCCCGCTCCTCCTCCCGCTCCTCCCCCCGCTCCTCTCCCTGCTCCTCCCCCCCGCTCCTCCCCCCGCTCCTCCCCCCAATCCTCCCACCCGCTCCTCCCACCTGCTCCTCCCCCCCTCCTCCCCACTCCCCCTCCGCTCCACCCCCACTCCCTCCCCACTCCTCCCCACTCCTCTCCCCTGCTCCTCTGCCCGCTCCTCCCCGCTCCTCTCACCGCTCCCTCTCCACTCCTCCCCCCGCTCCTCCTCCCGCTCCTCCCCCCGCTCCTCTCCCTGCTCCTCCCCCCCGCTCCTCCCCCCGCTCCTCCCCCCAGCACCTCCCCCCCCACTCCTCCTCCCGCTCCTCTCCCCCTCCCCCCCCTGCTCCTTCCCCCACTCCTCCCCTCGCTCCTCCTCCCGCTCCTCCCCCTCGCTCCTTCCCCCGCTCCTCTCCCAGCTTCCTCCCCCTCCTCCCCCAGCTCTTCCCCCCAGCTCCTCCCCCTCCGCTCCCCCTCACTCCACCTCCCCAGCTCCTCCCCCCACTCCTCCCCTCGCTCCCCCCCGCTCCTCCCCCCGCTCCTCCCCCCCGCTCCTCCCCCCAGCTCCTACCCCCTGCTCCTCCCCCCGCTCCTCCCCCCCGCTCCTACCCCCTGCTCCTCCCCCCGCTCCTCACCCCGCTCCTCCCCCCAGCTCCTCCCCCCGCTCCTCCCCCCGCTCCTCCCCCCCGCTCCTACCCCCTGCTCCTCCCCCCGCTCCTTACCCCGCTCCTCCCCCCCGCTCCTCCCCCCCGCTCCTCCCCCCAGCTCCTACCCCCTGCTCCTCCCCCCGCTCCTCCCCCCCGCTCCTCCCCCAGCTCCTCCCCCCCGCTCCTACCCCCGCTCCTCCCCCCCGCTCCTCCCCCTGCTCCTCCCCCCCGCTCCTTACCCCGCTCCTCCCCCCAGCTCCTCCCCTCGCTCCCCCCGCTCCTCCCCCCGCTCCTCCCCCCCGCTCCTTACCCCGCTCCTCCCCCCGCTCCTCCCCAGCTCCTCCCCCCAGCTCCTCCCCTCGCTCCCCCCCGCTCCTCCCCCCGCTCCTCCCCCCCGCTCCTCCCCTGCTCCTCCCCCCGCTCCTTACCCCGCTCCTCCCCCCGCTCCTCCCCTGCTCCTCCCCCCGCTCCTCCCCTCGCTCCCCCCCGCTCCTCCCCCCGCTCCTACCCCCGCTCCTCCCCCTGCTCCTCCCCCCCGCTCCTTACCCCGCTCCTCCCCCAGCTCCTCCCCCCGCTCCTCTCCCAGCTTCCTCCCCCTCCTCCCCCAGCTCCTCCCCCGCTCCTCTCCCTGCTCCTCCCCCCAGCTCCTCCCCCCCGCTCCTCCCCCTCCGCTCCCCCTCACTCCACCTCCCTGCTCCTCCCCCAGCTCCTCCCCCCCGCTCCTCCCCCCGCTCCTCCCCCCAGCACCTCCCCCCCACTCCTCCTCCCGCTCCTCTCCCCCTCCTCCCCCTGCTCCTTCCCCCACTCCTCCCCTCACTCCTCCTCCCGCTCCTCCCCCTCGCTCCTTCCCCCACTCCTCCTCCCGCTCCTCTCCCCCTCCTCCCCCCCTCCTCCCCTCGCTCCTCCCCCCGCTCCTCCCCCCAATCCTCCCACCCGCTCCTCCCACCTGCTCCTCCCCCCCTCCTCCCCACTCCCCCTCCGCTCCACCCCCACTCCCTCCCCACTCCTCCCCACTCCTCTCCCCTGCTCCTCTGCCCGCTCCTCCCCGCTCCTCTCACCGCTCCCTCTCCACTCCTCCCCCCGCTCCTCCTCCCGCTCCTCCCCCCGCTCCTCTCCCTGCTCCTCCCCCCCGCTCCTCCCCCCGCTCCTCCCCCCAATCCTCCCACCCGCTCCTCCCACCTGCTCCTCCCCCCCTCCTCCCCACTCCCCCTCCGCTCCACCCCCACTCCCTCCCCACTCCTCTCCCCTGCTCCTCTGCCCGCTCCTCCCCGCTCCTCTCACCGCTCCCTCTCCACTCCTCCCCCCGCTCCTCCTCCCGCTCCTCCCCCCGCTCCTCTCCCTGCTCCTCCCCCCCGCTCCTCCCCCCGCTCCTCCCCCCAGCACCTCCCCCCCCACTCCTCCTCCCGCTCCTCTCCCCCTCCTCCCCCTGCTCCTTCCCCCACTCCTCCCCTCGCTCCTCCTCCCGCTCCTCCCCCTCGCTCCTTCCCCCACTCCTCCTCCCGCTCCTCTCCCCCTCCTCCCCCCCTCCTCCCCTCGCTCCTCCCCCCGCTCCTCCCCCCAATCCTCCCACCCGCTCCTCCCACCTGCTCCTCCCCCCCTCCTCCCCACTCCCCCTCCGCTCCACCCCCACTCCCTCCCCACTCCTCCCCACTCCTCTCCCCTGCTCCTCTGCCCGCTCCTCCCCCGCTCCTCTCACCGCTCCCTCTCCACTCCTCCCCCCGCTCCTCCCCCCCGCTCCTCCCCCTCTCCTCCCCCAGCTCCTCCCCCTGCTCCTTTTTCCCGCTCCTCCCCCCAATCCTCCCACCCGCTCCTCCCCCCCGATCCTCCCACCTGCTCCTCCCCCCGCTCCTCCCCCCGCTCCTCTCCCTGCTCCTCCCCCGCTCCTCCCCCCTGCTCCTCCCCCCGCTCCTCCCCCCGATCCTCCCACCCGCTCCTCCCCCCGATCCTCCCCACGCTCCTCTCCCCTGCTCCTCCCCCCACTCCTCTCCCTGCTCCTCCCCCCGCTCCTCCCCCTCCCTCTCCTCCCCGCCACTCCTCCCCGCTCCTCCTCCCCAGCTCGTGAAGGCGGAGTATAAGAACCCGAGCTTCTCCCCGCAGCTTCATTCTGTTGCTGAGTTGCTGGGGACAAGCATCGCTTAATAAAGCCTGGATCGACTTCATCACTTCTCGTCTCTCGTAAGTCATTGTGCGCTACACCATGAAAGACTATCTCTGGATCATTTGGGTGATTTAAACTCATAATAGTAGAACCTTTAACCTGATGTGATTCTGTTTAAAGGTGTTAAGTCTCTTGGAAGTTTGAAGGAACATTTTGAGGAATTATTTACTGTTGCAATATTTTCTTTGAAGTTAGGGGTGTTAAGAGATCCAATGTTTATTTAAGATGTTAAGTTGAGTTCATGGAATAAACATTGTTTTGTGTTTAAAACCCCACCTGTCCATAATTGTAATCCCACACCTAAGGAACAAGCCGTGTGCTAGGAAAAGCAACAAATCCATTAAAGGAGGAGGTTGGTTGAACTCCCATGATACATTTTGGGGTCCTGAAAACGCCTCGCCCATAACACACTGCAGAGACATGGACCCCCCTTCAGCGCAGGAACATGGACCCTGCCCCATCACCACAGGGACATGGACCCCCCCATCACCGCAATGACATGGCCCCCCTCCCCAATGGATATAAGACTCCCCCACTCCCTATGGACATGGGAACCCACCTTCCATGGACAAAGAAACAACCACCCCACCCCCAAAAACCTCCCCAATGGAAGCCCACCTCCCTGGCAGTGGCATTACCCTCTCCTCGCTGGGGGCCGTACTGACCCATGCATCCCCAGGGGGGTTTTGTTCGTCAGTTCCCTATATTTCAGAAACCAGTCAAGAACCATGCCAACATGATGTCACGTCACTTGTGGAGGTGGGGGGGGGGGAACTTTCCTATGTCAGGGATGTTACAGTGGGGAGACCCACTGATGATATTTAAATGTATTATAATGGGGTTCCCTTCATTGCATGGCTGGCACCTCGGTAATTCATTGGGGAGGGGGGGGGGGGGGTCAGTGACAATTGAGTGGGGAAATCCTGCCGGCACAAATACCATTTTGGGTCTTACACTCGATTCTCTGCCTTTTCGCTATTCCCGCCCGCTGAAACCGGAGGCGAAAATTCCCACCCCAAATCTTTCCAGGTAACTTAGCAAAATTAATTGAAACTAACATTTTTGGAGCTAATGATGCACTCCAGCCTCTATAGCACCCATCGGTTATTGATGAGGTTGAGGGTACTGGTGGACTTCCCGTGCTCCATCTCCAGGGACCCCTGGATATGGATGTAAAGCCTTTTCTTTAAAGCTCTTCTTGAAACCAAATGAACAAATTAGTAAATTAACAAAATCTAATTCACAAATTGGAAATTCCTTAAAGGGGCAGTGCAGCCAAAAATAGTAAGGCCTCTACCATATACTCCATCTCCAGGGGCACCTGGCCACAGACCTTCGGTTGGGCAGATGAACCCCTCGATCGCTCGTTGCTTGGACCTGGCCCCTTTGGTTAGGTGCAGGAGCAGGCTTACAAGGTTCTCCACCCTGCCCAATCGCCTCCGCACTGGGTGACCAAAGAATAGCAACATGGGGCTGAAGTACAACCAAAACTTGAGGAGCAACCACTTCAAATAATTAAATCAAGGCTGCAACCTCACACAACCTACGTGAACATGGAACGTGAAGGCCGCGTAAAATACAGGAAGGCTGGGTGTCTGTGAGCCACCGTAACCTGCTATTGCACGGGACTGCTGTGTGATACACGTTCAACACCAAATCCCTGCTGTTGAAGGGGAGGACACCCATGTAGAGAGCCCTCCACATGGGAGGTCCCTGCCACCTCCGGATGGCTGGACAGAATACCATGCGTTATCTAGGCGGCAAGGAAATGAGGTGTGTGCAGCAGCAGCAGCCCATATGGGAAACCCTTCCATGCAGAGTGAAGAGGCACGGAGGCGATTTTCTCTGGTTTCTCGTGCCAGTTTCTCTACAAATTCTGCTTCAAAAGACAGCAATCTATTTTTCCAAAAGAGCTGAGACCTTGGTGCACTATGTACTTACTCCTTAACACCAGTAATATAATTCAACTTGCTGAATTCCCGCTCCCATCTCATCCACTTATAATGAACCAGAATCTCAGTTGAGCTGTTTATAGACATTATTATGAATGTATTTTGCAAGAGCTGGTTGAAGCTATCAGGTGAACATGTTACTCTGGTAGCATTGGCAACAGAGTAGACTGACATTATTAAGATAAAGGTTAAATATTGATCTTGTTACCTTGTGCATTAAGGGCACAGGAAGTGCATTTGTAGATTTATTTTCTTTTAATTATTTGTATTGATCAAGAGGAGGAATTTTAGTGCAGGAGAATGAAATCCTTCGCATATGAGACCCCATGAACTCCTGGTCAGTGATAGCACAGCAGGCACAGAGCTCTCGGCCTCCACCTCAAAACAGCACTCCTTCTCACACAACACTGCACCAGTTTGATACTTGATCCATTTCTCACGGCATCCATCCGTAGCCCCTCAGGTTGCAACGTTGTGATGTTGTTGAAGGGTCACTAACAAGGGGGCATTATTTTAAGGTGAGGGCCAGGAGGTTTCGAGGGGATTTGGGGAAATATTTTTTCACCCAGAGGGTAGTGGGAATCTGGAATGCACTGCCTGGAAGGGTAGTAGAGGCAGGAAATCTCACAACCCTTTAAAAAGTACGTGGATGAGCACTTTATGTGTTAACATTAAAGGCTATGGGCCACGTGTTGGAAAGTGGGACTATTGGAGATTTAATGTGGTTACGTCGGCCCCGGCTCGATGGGCCAAAGGGCCATCTTCTGAACTGCATGAATCTCGGAATCAGATAAACCGTACAAGTGCAGAAGGAGGTCATTCGCCCCCTCGAGTCTGCACTAACCCTCAGACCTAGGCACCCGACCTAGGCCCAATTCCCCGCCCTATCCCCGTAACCCCACCTAATTTGCACATTTGGACTGTGGGAGGAAACAGCAGAGGAAACCCACACAGAAACGGGGAGAACGTGCAGACTCAACACTGACTCCACCCAAGACCGGAATCGAACCCGGGTCCCTGGCTCTGTGAGGCAGCAGTACTAACCACTGTGCAACCATGCTGCCCACTCTATGACTCTATCAGAGACATCTTGTGATTCTCCATGCGGACTAGGAACAGGATAAAGATGAACTAGTTTCACATCCACTTCTTAAAGCCAAGAGACAGTGGAGCTTTTCATCTCATCAGTCTGCCATGGATTGGAAACCAAGTTCCAGAATGAAAGGCTTCTGTTTGATCTCACCGTGCAACACAGCCTCTCAAGAATTCTTTTTTATATTAAAAAAGCAAACTAATTGTCGTGTTAATCACCCTTGGGTAACACTGACTGCAACTGGATGCAGTTGTACTTGAAAGTAGACTCCAAACTTTGGTGTTGGTTCAATATGCTTTATTTAACTTGATAAGCAGTTCGCTGTGGGTTTGACACTCTACTAATCTAAGCGTGCTTACTATAACTAACTAGACCAGACTAGCTCTGAGCCATGTGTAGAAGGTGCTAACTGATATATACACCCTGACTGTCACTACAGTTGTCACCAGTGGAAAGAGGCAGAGTGTTGATGCCTCCTGTGTTTTATAGTAGGAGACCACCTTCTAGTGTTCTGCCTGGTGATTGGTTGTGTTCTGTCCTGTGTGTTGATTGACTGTACTGGGTGTCTGTAACTGCCTGTCTGTATCTCAATATGTGCATGAGTGCATATCATGACATCTCCCCTTTAAAAAAAAAAAAATGTTGGTTGCTTGGAGCATATGCGACTGTATTTACATGTAGAACTATTTACATTAAATGGCGAGTGGATGAATATATACATAAGAGGTGTCTAGCGTGCAGATACAGAACAAAATTTACAAGGTAAATGTCTATAAGTCCAATCTTTGGGGCTTGCGTCAGATCCTTGTCGACTGCCTGAGAGGTGGAGGTGGGGACAACGGCGCCTTGACAGGCGGGATTGCTGCCAGATTGGTGGCCTCGTGGTGTGAGGTGTCCGGAGGAGGCACAACAACATATGGAAAAGTAGGATCTGGTGGTGGGCAGGCAACTTTGCGCAGTGCCCTTCTGTTGCGCCTGACAATGGAGCCATCATCCATACGAACTACAAATGATCTGGGAGCAGCCTGTCGAACAACAACAGCTGGAGCTGACCATCAGGTAGCTTGATGCGAACAGCATCTTCCGGAGAGAGCACAGGCAAATCGGTAGCATGAGCATCGTACCTCAGCTTTTGCCGGTTCCTGAGTTGCTGCACCTTTTGCAGCACTGGGAGGTGATCCAGGTCTGGTAAGTGTATGGCTGGAACTGTCATCCGCAGGTCTCTATTCATGAGGAGTTGAGCCGGGGACATACCGGTGGACAGAGGGGTTGTCCTGTACGCCAACTGCGCAAGATTGAAGTCAGAAGTAGAGTCCGCAGCCTTGCAGAGCAGTTGCTTCACTATACGGACCCCTTTCTCGACCTTCCCGTTGGACTGCGGGGAGTGTGGGCTTGAGGTGATGTGTTTGAATTGGTACGACTTGGCAAAATTGGGCCACTCTTGGCTGTGGAAGCAGGGACCATTGTCACTCATGACAGTGAGTGGAATGCCATGCCTGGCAAATGTCTCCTTGCAGGTCTTGATGACTGTCCTTGATGTGAGGTCTGACAGCTTCACAACTTCCAGGTAATTTGAGAAGTAATCTATGATGAGCACATAGTTACGCCCATTGGCGTGAAAAAGGTTGATTCCCACCTTGGACCACGGAGTGGTCACAATCCCGTATTGCTGGAGTGTTTCTTCTGTTTGAGCAGGCTGGAAGCACTGGCAGGTCGCACAATTGAGGACCATG
Organism: Scyliorhinus torazame; assembly: GCF_047496885.1. NCBI lineage: Eukaryota > Metazoa > Chordata > Chondrichthyes > Carcharhiniformes > Scyliorhinidae > Scyliorhinus > Scyliorhinus torazame. The sequence goes on from NC_092722.1 coordinate 104,691,714, forward strand.
TTGGATATGTCCTGGCTGATTCCAGGCTAATAAACAGCCTGCTGGGCCCTGCGCCTACACTTTTCGACACCTAGGTGTCCCTCGTGGATTTGTTTGAGCACTAAGCTCTGCAGACTGTGGGGAATAACGATACGGTCCAGCTTGAGGAGGATCCCCTCGACGACTGTCAGTTCGTCCTTCTCATTAAAGAACTGAGGGCATTGCCCTTTTTGCCAGCCATTTGCAAGGTGGTGCATTACACGCTGCAGTCTCTTCACAAATGCTGATCACTCTTTCATCTGAGGCCAGCAGGTTGCTGGCACACAGCTGCACCTGTGCCTCAATCTGGCGGATGAAGTCAACCTGTTCACAGGGCGAGGTGATGGAGCGGGACAGGACATCCGCAATTATCAGCTCCTTGCCGGTGTGTATACTAATTCAAAATCGTACCTTCGGAGTCGAAGGACAATGCGCTGAAGCCTGGGCGTCATGTCATTCAAGTCCTTATGAATGATATGGACCAAGGGTCTGTGGTCAGTCTCCACTGTGAATGTAGGTAGACCGTAGACGTAGTCATAGGACTTTACAATGCCGGTTAGGAGGCCCAGGCACTCTTTTTCTATTTGGGCGTACCTCTGTTCAGTAGAAGTCATGGCCCTTGACACATAAGCAACTGGAGCCCAGGACGAGGAGTCATCCCTCTGGAGGAGCATCACACCAATGCCGTCCTGTCTTGCGTCCGTGGAGATTTTTATTTCCCTGTCCGGGTCAAAAAACGCTAGTACCGGAGCAGTGGTGAGCTTTGCTTTGAGCTCGAGCCACTCTACTTGATGTGTGAGTAGCCACTGGAATGCAGTGGACTTCTTCACCAGATGCCGGAAAGCCGTGGTGTGTGAGGCCAAGTTGGGAATTAATTTTCCCAAGACATTCACCATTCCGAGGAAGCGTAGTACCGCCTTCTTGTCTTCTGAGGTCTTCATGGCATTAATTGCCTTGACCTTGGCCGAATCTGGTCGTACACCCTTCTGGGATATCTGGTCACCCAAGAACTTGATGGTTAACATGCCAAAGGAGCACTTGGCCTTGTTCTGCTTGAGGTCGTTTGCATGGACACGTCGAAAGACATGTTTGAGATGAGATATGTGTTCCTCGGGAGTCGTGGACCATATGATTACATCATCTACGTAGACACGCACACCCTCAATACCCTCCATCATTTGCTCCATGATCCTGTGGAAGATTTCAGAGGCTGAGACTATGCCGAACGGCACACGGTTATAACAGTACCTGCCAAATGGTGTGTTGAACGTGCAGAGCTTCCTGTTGGACTCGTCCAGTTGTATCTGCCAGAAACCACGCAATGCATCTAGCTTTGTGAAGAATTTGGCGTGTGCCATCTCACTGGTTAGTTCCTCCTGCTTCGGGATCGCGTAGTGTTCCCGCATTATGTTCTGGTTAAGATCTTTGCGATCTGTGCATATCCGCAACTCTCCTGAGGGCTTCTTCACACAGACCATCGAGCTGACCCAGTCAGCCGGTTCTGTCACTTTAGAGACTATACCCTGGTCTTGGAGCTCCTGTAGCTGCACCTTTAAACAGTCCTTCAGAGGAGCCGGCACCCGGCGTGGTGCATGGATTACAGGCGTGGCATCAGGCCTGAGTAGGATCTTGTAGCAGTATGGCAGAGTGCCCATTCCATCAAATACATCCGGATATTGGGCAAGGATGTCATCAATGTCAGCCTGAAGATCCACATTGGAAGAAGACATGGCATGGACTCGCTGTACGAGGTTGAGTAGCTTGCATGCATGGGCACCGAGCAGGGATGCCTTATCAGGCTTGATGATTTCAAATCGCAGTGTGACATTGATTGTCTTGTTGGAGACAAATAGATGACAAGATCCTAGTGCAGTTATGACATTGCCATTATAATCGAGGAGCTGGCAGGCTGGCGGAAGAATTTCGGGTTGCCTTTTAATGCGGTCAAAATCAGCTTGAGAGATGATATTGGCAGAAGCACCAGTGTCCAGCTTGAACTGGATGCTGCATTGATTAACTTGTATGACAGCACACCATTCGTCCGTGAAATCCACATTGAGGATAAATAGGCGTCTTGCTGAATTTAAAGAGGCATACTCGCATGTAGTGATGATGCCCACACGATAGAGGGACTCCAGGCATTCCTCCTCTGGATCCGTAGTGCTACCAGGATCAGAATCCAGTAAACCTTGCAGTACACATCGAACGCACTTGCGTTGGAATTGGGATCGCTGGCCCTTGACTGGTGGTGCAGACCTGCACAAGGCTGCATAATGTCCAGGCTTCCCGCAATTGAAACATCGCCTGCCTTTTGCAGGGCATTGGCACTTTAAGTGGGCGGTACCACAGTTCGGGCACGTCATGACGTTGATGTCTTTACGCTCCTTGCGTCGTCGCACATGCGCAGTGCGGTCAGCTGACGTTCGCACCTGCGCAGTTTGGTTTTCGTCCGCTTTGTTCTCCCGTTCATGTTGGACATGCGTGGGGCCCTGGCAGAGTCATGTGCTTAATTTTGAGGAGTTGCTCCCGCAAGGAATTGGAGTGCACCCCAAACACGATCTGATCCCTGATCATGGAATCATCGGTTGCACCTCAATTGCAGGACTGCGCTAATATACGGAGATGAGTTAAAAAGGATTGGAACGGTTCATCCTTACCCTGAAGGCGTTTCTGGAAGATATAGCGCTCAAAGGTCTCATTTGTTGCGACTTCACAGTGACTGTCGAACTTCTCCAAAACGGTCTTGAATTTGGTCTTGTCCTGGCCATCGGTAAAATTAAGCGAGTTGAAAATCTGGGTGGCTTGGTCCCCCGCAGTTGATAGGAGCAGCTCAATTTTTCTGGCATCGGACGCATCCTTGAGGCCAGAGGCCTCAATGTAGAGAAGGAACCTTTGCTTGAAGACCCGCCAGTTGGCGCCGAGATTGCCGGAGATCCGTAGCTGTGGAGGGGCCTGGATCTTCTCCATGCTGCCGGAAGGCACTTGCTGGTCGTCACGGAATCACTTGAGGTAAACCACTTAGAGATAGTAGACTACTGGTACCATGTTGTGTTAATCACCCAGGGGTAACACAGACTGCAACTGGATGCAGTTGTACTTGAAAGTAGACTCCAAACTTTGGTGTTGGTTCAATACGCTTTATTGAACCTGATAAGCAGTGCACACAGTTCGCTGTGGGTTTGACACACTACTAATCTAAGCATGCTTACTATAACTAACTAGACCAGACTAGCTCTGAGCCACATGTAGAAGGTGCTAACTGATATCTACACCCTGACTGTCACTACAGTTGTCACCAGTGGAAAGAGGCAGTGTTGATGTCTTGTTTGTTTTATAGTGGGAGACCACCTTCTAGTGTTCTGCCTGTGATTGGTTGTGTTCTGTCCTGTGTGTTGATTGGCTGTACTGGGTGTCTGTCACTGCCTGTCTGTATCTCATTATGTGCATGAGTGCATATCATGACACTAATATTCATTGGCTAACTCACAGGAATGTGTAGCCAATATAATTTATAAACTCACATTTGTAAAACTTGAGGCATTTTACAATGAGTTCCTTCTGAATACCTTTATAGCACTTAAAATGTGTCTCATTCAATGCCTTCACAACAGCATGAGTTTGTTAAAGCACTCACTCAATTCTTGGGCAAAAAATTGGTTAAGGCATATTTTCGTGGTGTGGGTATTGCAAGGACTTGGATAAATGCCCCCCAAAATCATCTAACCTCACAACAGTGATCAAGATCACTCAGGATGAGATCAATAGACTCCTCGAAGAAACGGAAGCAATGGGTAAAGTTATACTCCCAGATCAGGAAAACCCTCAAAGTTCCAAGGATCAGAGTCTAACAAGAGCCAACACTCTATGAGGGGTGATGTGATAGTGGTATACAAAATTATGAGAGGCACAGATAGGGTAGATCGTAAGAATCTTTTCCCAATGGCAGAGGTGTCTAAGACCAGAGGGCCCAGGCTAACGATGAGGAGTAAGTGGTTTAGAGGGGGCCTGAGGAAACATTTTTTCATCCACGGGTGGTGGAAATATGGAACGTGCTGCCTGAGAGTGTGGCAGGGAAAGTACTTGCACAACAGTTGAGAAGCATCTGGACGAGCACCTAAAATCGCCAAGGTATTGGAGGCTATGGACCAAGTACTGATAAATGGGATTAGTATAGATTGGTATTTGATAGTCAGCATAGACATTGTGGGCTGAGGGGCCTGTTTCTGTGCTGTATGACTATGAAAACTGTAGCTCCGTGATATTCAACACATTTCAGCCATGGCCAACTGGATTGTTTTTAAGGCTGACATCCCAACACCCTGGCAGTAATTCCAGTGCACCAGCTAATTTACAAAAAAGACTTGCATTTATTTATTTATTTTTTAGTTAGAGTACCCAATTACTTTTTTTCCAATTAACGGGCAATTAGTGTGGCCCATCCACCTAACCTGCACATCTTTGGGTTCCGGGGGTGAGACCTACGCAGACACGGGGAGAAAGACTTGCATTTATATCGTGCTTTTCACAAGCACTGGACATCTTACTTTCCAGCTAACTAAATACTTTGTGAAGTGTAGTCACTATGAACATACACGCCAATGAACATATCAATTAGGGGCAGCAAGAGGCAAATTGGCCCCTCGAGTTTGCTAAGATTATGGCTGATCTGAGTGTGGCCTGAACTCCACTTTCCTGTCTGTCCTCTCAACCCTTTGACTCTGTTGTCAGTCAAGAATCTATCTAACTCCGCCCCAGAAATATTCACAGACCAACGACCCTCTGAGAGAAAATGAAATTCTCCTCATCTCCATCTTATATGGGAGACCCCTGATCTGAAACTGCGTCCCCAAGTGGAGGGCGGAATTTCCCCTAAAATAGGCAGAGTGTGGCAGCGGGCAGGAAACAGGCTTCAGAGTCACCGGCCTAAACAGCGGCTTTCTCCGCCATATCATTCAAAAACACTAGCTTTGTAACAATGCCCTGGTATCTTTTGAGGTCTGCCCTCGAGAGCCGGCAGGTCCTCGGTTTATGTCTCTTCTGAAAGGCAGCTCCCTGCAGCGGTACACTGGGGTGTCATCCTGGATTAGTACTTTTAAGTGGGACTGGAGGTAGCAATCTTCGGAATCGAGCAAATATACTACCCACTGAGTCATGGCTGACATCATACTCGATAAATGATAGAGTAAATAGATCAGAACTGATTTCCTGCTGGGAGATATTGGAACACTCTATAAATATTTCACTTGTGCGCTGCAGGTTGATCTGATTAATGTACCTCCTTATAATTCATTGAAGATGGTTTGATTCGCCCTTCACAGAAATGCTACGCACCAGCAGTGCTGTGCCACTTTACGCCCGGTTATGTCAGTAAATGGGTGAAAACCTATGAATCACAGGGGTCGAGAGCACAGAAAAGACCCTTCGGCCCCTTCACATCTGCACGGGTCAAAAATAATTGCCTAACTATTCTAATTTAATTTTCCAGCATTTTCCTTCATACAAGGCTATGGGTCAAATGTTGAAAAATGGAATTAGAATAGTTAGGTGATTGTTTTTGATCCATGCAGATGTGAAGGGGCTGAAGGGCCATTTCTGTGCTGTAGACCTCCATGACTAGTCGCTAGTCAACATCTAAACACTTCTTAAATGTTATGAGGGTCTCTGCCTCCACCGCCCTTTCAGACAGTGAGTTTCACACTCCCACTACCCTCTGGGTAAAAAAGCTTCCCCCCACATCCCCTCTAAATCTTCTGCCCTTATCTTTAATCTATTCCCCCGGTCATTGGTCCCCCAACAAGCGGAATGGTTTCTTCCTGTCTACACTATCTATGCCCCCCATAGTTTTATATGTTGCAGCACAGTGGCAACAGTGTTTAGAACTACTGCCTCACAGCACCATCGGCCCAGGTTCAATTCCCACCTTGGGTGACTGTGTGGAGTGTGCACATTCTCCCCATGTGTGCATGGGTTTCCTCCAGGTACTCTGGTTTCCTCCCATAGTCCAAAGATGGGCAAGCTAGGTGGATTGGCATGCGAAATTTCTCCTTAGTGTCCAAAGGTTAGGGAGGGTTACGGGGATAGGGCAAGGAAGTGGGCCAAGATTAGGGTACTCGTTCGGAGGGTCAGTGCAGACTCAATGGGCCGAATATCGTCCTTCTGTGAAGTCTGTGAACCAATCATGTCCCCCTCAGTCTCCTCTGCTCCAAGGAAAACAACCCCAGCCTATCCAATCTCTCTTCATAACTAAAACTCTCCAGCCCAGGTATCATCCTGGTAAATCGCCTCTGCACCCTTTCAAGTGCAATAACATCCCTCCAGTAATGTGGATTCTAGAACTGCGCACAATGCCCTCGCTGTGGCCTGACCAACATTTTATACAGTTCCAGCAGAAGATCCCTGCTGACTCTTGAGTTTTTAAAAAGGTTACTAAATTGAAAAGGAAGTATGGAGGGTTAATCTGGCAACATTGAAGAACCAAGCCCAATATGTTTGTGTAAGCTTTTGGACAGAAACATTGTGTCGAGGGAATGAGAAGAATGAAAAATCTAAATAAACAAGCAATTCGGAGTCCCATTTGTCTTTGTGACGTATGACTTACTAATGACACTGTGCAGTTCAGTCCGGGGTAATATAAAATCACAGCCAAGCAAGACAAATGATCCTCTAATGACTCTCTGTTGAACCTTTTTTGATGATTAGTAAAGTTACTCTAGAAGGTGTGGTTAAGTCCCGAAAGACGTGGAGAAAGTCCAGAGTGATTCTGCGATTTGCAGGGGGCTAACAGGGCCCCGGCGTAGTCCTAGCAGCTCCGGCTGCCGATACGGGGCCCTGCACTTCCGGTCAGGGGTCCCCGCATGCGCACGGCGGCGGCATGCGTCGGCCACCCCACGCAACATGGCGGACCCACACCGCTGACCGGCATCAAAAAGATAGATCGCGCGTGCCCTCCGATCGTTGTACCCCGATCGACAGCCTGGGCGTCTGTGAGGCCCCCCCCATGAAGGATCCCCCGTCCCCCAGCTGCCACGCTGAGTTCCTGGGACCATGAGAGAACCACGCCGTCGGGAACCCGGCCAGTTACACTTGGAGAATCGCCGCGTAGATCGCGCATGCGCGATTCGCCAGGGACAGGAGAATCGTGGAAGCGGCGTCACGCTGGATATCGCCGTCGATGCCCATTCCCTACCCCCATGCCGATGGCAATTTTGGCGCGGAGGTTCGGAGAATCCCGCCCCTGCTGTTAGGTAATTTGGACATTCTCCCTCTGTGTGCCCGAACTGGCGCTGGAATGTAGCGACTAGGGGCTTTTCACAGTAACTTCATTGCAGTGTTAATGAAAGCCTCCTTGTGACAATAAAAGATTATTATAATTATAAAAAACTAACATGTACTGGAAATACTCAGCAGGCTAGGCAGTGTCTGTGAAGAGAAATATAGTTAACTTTTCATGTGTGTGACCTTTTATTAGAGTTGGATATTTCCTTAAATACCACGTTAGGTACCTCCTCACAAATTCACAAGACTTTATTAGACACTTTGTAAATTGATATTGGTGCGAATAAGAACCCCAATTTTGGTTAAGATCCTGGACTAGAACCCGATCATTTGCATTTGGTTAAACTGTGAGGAAATATTACTGTGCCACAGGAGTGCTAACACTGACCAGTACACAGCTTTTATATAAATTTGAACACAGAATTAAGCACATTAGCAACAAAAAAATAGCTTAACAGTTAACAGGTACAATATCTTAACTTGTTTTCTAAAAACTGCCTCTATATTCCAATACTCACCCATATATTTTAAATACCACTTATGATTAAAATTAACAATCATGGTTTACTTGCTTATCTTGGTGCAGAGTCCTTGGAAAGAGAAAACATTTTTAGGACCAAGCTGAAAACCGTCTGTTCATATTAGAGCCCAGGGGTCAAATCCTTTATCCATACAAACCTGACCCCTCTAATTAGCTACACCAGTTGCACAGCTACATCAGCTGCACTCCAAGCACACTTGGAGTTCTTTTGTCTCTTGTTGCAAGATGTGCCTTGATTTATTTAGCCAGGTTCAAACTGTTACAAAATTAAATTAGCTTTCTATCTGTAAACAGATAAAATGGCTTTTAATATCTATCAGCAAAACACTTCCCCTACGAAAATCACTGATTTTTTAATCACAGCTCTAGCAGATTTACTGTCCATAAGTATTTTAACAGAAGTTTAATAATATTATTGCAAAAATACAAACTATGAAAGATGACAATTTCTTATATTCATCATATAATCCATACTGGCTTTTTCTGAAGAGTCACATCCAAAAGTTTAGTCACTTACTGCCTTATAACAAACTCCAGTAATTTCCTCACAACTGTTTTTAAGCTAGTGTGCCTCTAATTTCTTAGTTTATCTATCCCAGCCTATTTAAATGATGGAATTGCATTATGGCCCAGAGTGTTTGGACATGGGTTCAATGGCTGCTTTCCCCTTTGACAGGGAGAGCTGACTGGTGGTGATTTAACCTGAGGATCACCACATCTCAGGCGAGGGGCAAGGTTTAGAAGGTGGGGTCCTTCATGAAAAGCCTCTGCCGGTACAATTCGTAGGAGCAGATGCAATGGCAAGTGTTGAGTAACACACGAGCTGCCAGGTGGTACCCATGTCAATGGCAGTTCTGCCCTACCATGCCGCCCCTACCTAATGCTTCTTAAAAACTGAGCCCACATTGACTCCAGCACTGGACAAGCCCAGGGTAATATAAAATTACACTGGCACTCTGAAATACAGGTCTATATTACAGGCCTTCTGCATCACACATTGCTCACCAGATATCATCATTACTTTAATGATGAAAAATCTTAGTAATAGTGAGACGTTAAATCACAAACAATGCACCAGGTGCACATTCAAAAGCATATTAAACAAGAACAGTGCGTGTGCTGGTGGCATTTCAGTAAACTTGTACTGCCACATAAGTGATCTGATTTCTGTGAGGTGGTTAGGGTTAAAATCAACCCCATTCTATTTTCTGAGGAGAATATGGCTTTAGAAGTAGAGCTAATCTATTTGAGATTGGTTCACTACAATGCAACATTGAACTTTAACAGAAGGGTAAAAGATATGAGTCTTTATGGATTTTTAGCACACTGCTGTCAGATTATTTGGTGGTTATAAATACACGACTATCTTCTGTAAAGGTTCAAATGTCTTGTTTGATGGGTCAAGAACTCATTCACCCAGTTCATTTAGGTTTCTGCAAACGAACACCAAGCACAGTACTGTGAAACAGTAAACCAGGTGGATTCTATTCCCTTTCCTTCGAGTGTATTTTCCCCCTTCAATTGAGCAAGAAAAACAAAGATTAAAATGATAGGGACAATATAATGAATTATATGTGCCCTAATCAATTTTTGCTTTGCCTTGTGAATACAGCGTATTCAGTGCAGTATTATATCAAATATTCAGGCACGCTATTGATATTTTTCATGTTCATCCTCTGAATTGCACACTCCCCGGCCTTATCCCCATAATCCCATAACCCACCTAACCTTTGGACACTAAGGGGAATTTATCATAGCCAATCCGCCTAACCTGCACATCTTTGGACTGTGGGAGGAAACCGGAGCACCCGGAGGAAACCCACGCAGACACGGGGAGAAAGTGCAAACTCCACACAGACAGTCACCTGAGGCTGGAATTGAACCCGGGTCCCTGGTGCTGTGAGGCTGCAGTGAAAATGTTGTACTGTACCACCGGGGAACTCTCCAACCACCCATTCACCAGCACAAACCTGCCTCTCGGGTCGGCCACAATCTTTTTCATTGTGAAAGCCGCCTTCTTGCTGATCAACACAGCCATCCAGCTTGTCTTCATGGCAAGCTCCAAATGGAAGACCTGACAGACCCATATCTCATCCATCACTTTCCAGTACCTTTCCTGTAGAAACATGAAGTCCACTCTTAGATTCTTCAAATGTGTGAACACGCGGGACCTCTTAAAGGGCCATTTGGCCATCGAATATTCAAAGTCATCAATTGTGTAAATGGGCACACCCCTTAAATCAACCATATTTCTGTTTGAGCAAATTACCGCAGGCAGTCCTTTCGCACGCTTGAGTCCTCCATAAGGTGACCACCACCACTGACTCTTATACCTCTGCACCCGAATGGTACTCTAAACGTCACCCTTCCTGAACCCTCCACCCCTAAACTAGAAATACCCAAAATCCTACCCTCCTCTCTCCATCTTGTCTCCTACATCTCTTCCGTTTACTGCCTTTCCCGCCAGTGTGATGGCCCTTACACGAGGGTCACACCTTCCCTGGACCCGCCATATCACCCATACCCGATCTAACAAAAACACTGTGACCCCCCTCCACATCTCCCCCAAACACGGAACACATGACTCCCATCTATGAAACGAAAATGGAGGAGAATAATAGAGAAAGGGAAAAACAAAGAAAAACAATATCAACTACACAATTCAAACCCATTCCAACATGTTTACAAACCCCCAATCCCCTAGGCACATAGAAACTTGCTCAGTTCTGTCATGCAAACATGCACATAAATGATATACACACAGGCAGCTAATGAGCACAGAGAACAGGACATGACCAATGAGCAGGCAGGACACTCAGGAGTGGTATATCACTATAAAAGGCACAAGGCACTCACACTCCACCTCTTTCCACTGATGAACATCTACAGAGTGAGTCAGGGTGTATGTACAGTATCACACCTCCAGCACGTGGCTCAGAGCTAGTCTGGTTCAGTCAGACAAAGTAACCACACTTAGGTTAGCAGAGAGTCAAACTCCTGGAGAACTGTGCTAACTGTGCTACTGGTTCAATAAATCAGATTGAACTAACTTCAAGGTCTGGAGTATCTTTTGGTCAAAGCTGCATCCAGTTGCAGCCTGTGTTATCCCAGAGTACATAACACATCATGATACCAGGAGACTGCTTAATTGAGGTGGTTTAACTCAGTGCGTTCCGTGACGACCAGCGAATGTATCCTGGCACCATGGAGAAGATTCAGGCTCCTCACCAGTTCAGGACCTCCGACAATCTCAGTGCCAACTGACGGACATTCAAGCAAAAGTTTCTGCTGTACCTGGAAGCTTCAGACCTCATGAGTGCGTCTGATGCAATGAAGATCGCGCTTCTCCTCTCAACAGCGGGTGATCAAGCCATCAAACTCTTCAACTCTTTTCACTTCACCGAAGACCAGAACAAGACAAAGTTTCAGAGCATCCTGGACAAGTTTGACAGTCACTGTGAAGTGGACACCAATGAAATCTTCGGGCGCTACATTTTTAAACAGCGTCTAAAAGGTAAAGATGAATCGTTCAACTCCTTCTTAACTAACCTCCGCCTGCTAGCGCTGTCCTGCAACTTTGGTGATATTGCTGACTCCATGATCAGAGACCAAATCGTTTTTGGAGTTCACTCTGATCCTTTGAGAGAGCAGCTACTGAAAATCAAGCATATGACCCTGCCAGTCGCGATTGAAACATGCACAGTGCATGAGCACGCCAAAAATCGCTATGCCCAGTACAAATCGGCTGAAAATGAGAAACTTGCCTCCCACATGGCAGAGAGTGTGCAGGCCATCTCCCGGATGCAGCGCCTCAGCATTGATGAAAGCGGTAATTTTGCGCGCTTTTCCCGGGGCCCCACGCACGCGCGATGCGAACAAGACAACAAAGCGGCCGACACCCGCACTGCACATGTGCGACGACGCGCGGAGCATCAGGACGCCAACGTCATTACGTGCTCAACTGCGGCAACGCCCACTTAAAGAAACACTGCCCTGCAAGAGGCAGGCGATGTTTAAACTGCGGGAAGCCTGGACACTACGCAGTCTTGTGCAGGTCTGCACCACCAGTCAGGGGCCAGCGTTCCCAATTCCGACGACGGCACGTTCAGAGTGTGCAACAACGATTACAGGATTCTGATCCTGGCAGCACAACGGATCCAGAGGAAGAACGCCTGGACTCCGCCTACTGTGTGGGCATCATTACCAAATGTGAATATGCTACATCCAACTCATCACAACTTCAATCCATTCTCGCTGTGGATTCTGTGGATGAATGGCGTGCGGTGATGCAGGTCAACCACTGCTCCATCCAGTTTAAGCTGGACACAGGTGCTTCTGCCAACCTCCTCTCACAGGCAGATTTCAAACGCAACATGAAGCCCCCCAAGGTCCTTCCAGCAGGCTCCTGGACTACAACGGAATTGCCATCACGGTGCTGGGATCCTGCCACCTACCCCTCTCCAACCGGAGCACCTATGCACGGTTACGTTTTGAAATTGCCAAGCCAGACAGGGCATCCCTACTTGGCGCACATGCCTGCAAGCAGCTGAACCTCGTGCAGCAGTTTTACGCAACCACATCCTCCAATGAGGATCTTCGGGCCGGCATTGACGACATCCTTGCTCAGTATCCGGATGTGTTCGACGGGATGGGCACGTTGCCATATCGATACAAGATTCTGCTACGACCTGATGCCAAGACAGTGGTCCACGCACCACGCCGGGTCCCGGCTCCGCTGAGGGAGCGCCTCAAGGATCTTCCGCAACATGGCATCGTTTCCAAGGTAACCGAACCGACTGACTGGGTCAGCTCGATGGTATGCGTCAGAAAACCTTCGGGAGACCTGCACATCTGCATTGATCCCAAGGATCTCAATAAGAATATAATGCGGAACACTACCCCATCCCGAAGCGGGAGGAACTCACCAGTGAGATGGCACACGCACGTTTTTTTTACCAAGTTAGATGCATCACATGGATTTTGGCAAATCCAGCTGGATGAGTCCAGCAGAAGGCTGTGCACCTTCAATCCACCATTTGGCAGATACTGCTATAATCTCATGCCGTTTGACATTGTCTCGACATCGGAAATCTTTCATCGCATCATGGAGCAGATGATGGAGGGCATTGAAGGGGTTCGTGTGTACGTGGACGACATTATCATATGGTCCACGACCACTGGGGAGCATGTTTCCCGTCTCCAGCAGGTATTCCTCCGGGTCCATGCCAATGGCCTGAAGCTGAACAGGTCCAAATGTTGCTTTGGCATGTCGACACTCAAGTTCCTAGGTGACCAGATCTCTCAGCAGGACATGCGCCCGGACACAGACAAGGTCAAGGCCATCAAAGCCATGAAGGTCTCTGAGGACAAGAAGGTGGTGTTGCGCTTCCTGGGCATGGTCACTTTTCTGGGCAAGTTCATCCCAAACCTGGCCTCACACACCACGGCCCAACGAAACCTGGTGAAAAAGTCCACTGTCTTTGAGTGGAAGGCAGCACATCAGGCAGAGTGGTTGGAGCTGAAAGCCAAGCTCACCACTGCACCCGTCTTGGCATTTTTCGACCCCGACAGGGAGACAAAGATCTCGACAGATGCGAGCCAGGATGGCATCGGTATGGTGCTGCTTCACCCTGGGCACCAATAGCCTACGCATCGAGGGCCATGATGCCCACTGAAACAAGGTATGCGCAAATAGCGAAGGAATGCCTGGGTCTTCTCACTGGCATTCTCAAGTTTCACGACTATGTCTACGGCCTGCCAACGTTCACTGTTGAGACGGATCATAGGCCTCTGGTCCACATTATCCACAAGGACCTGAACGACATGACGCCTCGGTTGCAGCGCATCCTCCTCAAACTCAGAAGGTATGACTTTGACTTAGTGTACACGCCTGGCAAGGAGCTCATCATCGCTGATGCATTGTCCCGCTCCATCACATTGCCTAGTGAACAGCTGGAAATCATCAGGCAGATTGAATCACAGGTGCAGCTCTGTGCTAGCACCCTCCCAGCGTCTGATGAGAAGGTGGTTCGTATCCGCAAGGAGACAGCCAAAGACCGCCTCTTACAGCGTGTCATGCACCATCTCGCCAATGGCTGGCAGAAACGCAGTACCCTCAATTTTATAATGTAAAGGACGACCTGACAGTGATTGATGATATCCACCTCAAGCTGGACTGGATTGTCATTCCACTCAGTCTCCAGAGCTTGGTGCTCCGCCAAATCCATGAGGGACACCTGGGCGTCGAGAAGTACAGACACAGAACCAGGCAGGCTGTCTACTGGCCCGGTATTAGCCAGGACATCTCGAACATTGTCCTCAACTGTGCGACCTGTCAACGCTTCCAGCCAGCGTAGAGCAAGGAGACGCTCCAGCAGCATGAAATCGAGACCTCCCCGTGGCCCAAGGTTGGCATCGACCTCTTTTGTGCGAATGGTCGTGACTACATGTTGATTATTGACTATTTCTCCAATTACCCTGAAGTTGTGAAGCTCTCAGACCTCACTTCTCGGACCGTCATCAAGGCCTGTAACGAGACGTTCTCCAGGCATGGTATCCCACTCACTGTCATGAGTGACAATGGCCCGTGCTTCAGCAGCCACGAGTGGTCTATGTTTGCCAAGTCGTCCCAATTCAAACATGTCACTTCCAGTCCACACTCTCCGCAGTCCAATGGGAAGGTTGAAAAAGGGGTGCACATTGTGAAACAGCTCATCTGCAAGGCCGCGGATTTTGCTTCTGACATCACCTCGTGCTGCTTGCGTACAGGGCGACCCCACTGTCCACTGGCATGTCGCTGGCTCAACTCCTGATGAACAGGGACCTGCGGACGACTCTTCCAGCCATACACGTGCCCAACCTGGATCACCTCCCGCTGCTGCAGAAGGTGCAGCCGCTCCGAAACCAGCAAAAGCAGGGCTATGATGCTCATGCCACCGATTTGCCCGTGTTATCCCCGGCAGACACTGTCAGGATCAAGATACCGGATGGTGGCTGGTCTGCTCCAGCTGTCGTTGTTCGACAGGCTGCGCCCCACTCGTATGTTGTACGTATGGCTGATGGTTCTGTTGTGTGACGGAACAGACAGGCACTGCGCAAAGTTGCCTGCCTGAAACCACTTTCTTCTCCGTTCCCGTCCGTTGTTTTGCCACCTCCTGATACCTCGAACTACGAGGCCACCAGTCAGGCTTCCATCCCACCTGTCAAGGCGCCGTCGTCCCCACCAGCACCTCTCCGGCGGTCGACAAGGATCAGAGGCAAGCCCCAGAGACTGGACTTATGAACACTTGTGTTATTTGTTATGTTCTGTTTTCTTGCAATAGACAGCTGTCTTCACATGTAAATACGTTCACATATGCCACCGCTTGTAAATGTTAGTCTATGACACCACTTGTATATACATTTCCACATGCCAACAGAACATACAAAAAAAGGGGAGATGTCATGATATGCAAACATGCACATAATGATATACAGACAAGCAGCTAATAAACACAGAGAACAGGACATGACCAATGAGCAGGCAGGACACTCAGGGGTGCTATTTCACTATAAAAGGCATGAGGCACTTACACTCCGCCTCTTTCCACTGATGAACATCTACAAAGTGAGTCAGGGTGTATGTACAATATCATACCTCCAGCACGTGGCTAAGAGCAAGTCTGGTTCAGTCAGACAGAGAACAGGACAGGATCTGAGGCGTTCAAGGCAGACGACCCTGACCTATACAAGAAATCCTGGTACGACCTCCGCAAAGCCATCCAAGATGCCAAGAGAGAATATCAAACCAAGCTAGAGTCACAGACAGACTCTCGGTGGTTGTGGCAAGGACTAAACAACATAATGGGCTACAAAGCGAAGCCGAGCAGTATCTCTGGCAGCAGCACATCCCTCCCCGATGAACTCAATGCATTCTATGCTCGGTTTGAGCAGGTAACCAACAATCCGCTGTCGTGTGCCCCAGCAGTCCATAATTCACCCATACCCACCATCACAGCTTCCGAAGTCAGATTGGCCTTCCTGAAAGTGAACCCTCAGAAGGCGACGGGCCCGGACGGGATCCCTGGCCGTGCACTCAGAGCCTGCGCGGACCAGCTGGCAGAGGTATTCGCGGACATCTTTAACCTGTCCCTACTCCACTCCGAGGTCCCCACCTGCTTCAAGAAGACCACCATCATACCGGTACCAAAGAAGAACCAGGCAACGTGCCTCAATGACTACCGACTAGTGGCCCTGACTTCAGTCGTAATGAAGTGCTTTGAGAGGTTGATCATGAAGCGCATCACCTCCATACTCCCAGAACACCTTGATCCACTGCAATTCGCATATCGTTGCACCTGGTCCACATCAGATGCCATTTCCCAACATTCATCCCTAGAGCATCGCCACAAAAACAAGGACTCCTACATCAGACTCCTATTTATTGACTACAACTCTGCCTTCAACACCATAATCCCAGCCAAGCTCATATCAAAGCTCCAAAACCTAGGACTTGGCTCCCCACTCTGCAACTGGATCCTCGATTTTCTGACCAACAGACCGCAATCAGTAAGAATGAACAACAACACCTCCTCCACAATAGTCCTCAATACCGGGGCCCCGCAAGGCTGCGTACTTAGCCCCCTACTCTACTCCCTGTACACACATGACTGCATGGCAAAACTTGGTTCCAATTCCATCTACAAGTTTGCTGACGATACGACCATAGTGGGCCGGATCTCGAATAACGACGAGTCAGAATACAGGAGGGAGATAGAGAACCTAGTGGAGTGGTGTAGCGACAACAATCTCTCCCTCAATGCCAGCAAAACTAAAGAGCTGGTCATTGACTTCAGGAAGCAAAGCACTGTACACACCCCTGTCAGCGGCAACGGGGCTGAGGTGGAGATGGTTAGCAGTTTCAAATTCCTAGGGGTGCACATCTCCAAAAATCTGTCCTGGTCCGCCCACGTCGACGCTACCACCAAGAAAGCACCACAGCGCCTATACTTCCTCAGGAAACTAAGGAAATTCGGCATGTCAACCTTAACCCTTACCAACTTTTACAGATGCACCATAGAAAGCATCCTATCTGGCTGCATCACAGCCTGGTACAGCAACTGCTCAGCCCAGGACCGCAAGAAACTTCAGAGAGTCGTGAACACCGCCCAGTCCATCACACGAACCTGCCTCCCATCCATTGACTCCATGTACACCTCCCGCTGCCTGGGGAAAGCGGGCAGGAGAATCAAAGATCCCTCCCACCCGGCTTACTCACTCTTCCAACTTCTTCCATCGGGCAGGAGATACAGACGTCTGAGAACACGCACGAACAGACTCAAAAACAGCTTCTTCCGTCTGTTACCAGACTCCTAAATGACCCTCTTATGGACTGACCTCATTATCACTACACCCTGTATGCTTCACCCGATGCTTATGTAGTTACATTGTATATGTCGTGTTGCCCTATTATGTATTTTCTTTTATTCCCTTTTCTTCCCATGTACTTAATGATCTGTTGAGCTGCTCGCAGAAAAATACTTTTCACTGTACTGCGGTACACGTGACAATAAACAAATCCAATCCAACATGCACATAATGATATACAGACAAGCAGCTAATGAACACAGAGAACAGGACATGACCAATGAGCAGGCAGGACACTCAGGGGTGGTATCTCACTATAAAAGGCATGAGGCATTTACACTCCGCCTCTTTCCACTGATGAACATCTACAGAGTGAGTCAGGGTGTATGTACAGTATCACACCTCCAGCACGTGGCTAAGAGCAAGTCTGGTTCAGTCAGACAGAGTAACCACACTTAGGTTAGCAGAGAATCGAACTCATAGAAAACTGTGCTAACTGTGCTACTGGTTCAATAAATCAGATTGAACTAACTTCAAGATCTGGAGTATCTTTTGGTCAAAGCTGCATCCAGTTGCAGCCTGTGTTATCCCAGAGTACATAACACATCACGTTCCTCTGGAATGTCCATATAATTCGCCTGATTCCGAAATATGATCAATAAACGAGCCGGATACAGAACCTCAAATTTTATGCCTCCTTTATGCAGAATTGTCTTGACTCTGTTGAATCCGGCCGGACGTTTAGCCAGTTCCATGCCTCAATCAGGGTAGATTCGGATCACGTTCCACTCCCATGTACTCTTCTTCTCCTGTCTGGCCCATCTCAGTATTTTCTCCTTGTCCAGAAAACACTGCAGCCGCACCGCCAATTGCCGAGGCCGCTTGGCCCCCCTTCGGTTTCCTTCTCAGGGCTCTGTGTACGCAATCAATCTCGGGGTGTTTGTCGAAGTTTCTCTCACCCAAAAATTCTCCAACATCTATGCTATATATTCTGTGGCCTGCGAGCCCTCTATCCCCTTTGGCAGACCCACTATTTGTAGATTTTGGCGATGCTCGCGGTTTTCCAGCTTGTCCGCTTTGTCTTGCAACTTTTTGTAGCCATCAGCCACCAAGGTAAGTTCTGCTTCCAGCGAGGCCAGCCGGTCCTCGTGGTCGGCAATGGACTCCGCCATTTTCTGCAGCGGTGCCACCTGAGCTTCAAGTCGCTGTACCATTCTTTCCACCGCCGCCCTGATAGGGTCTGTGGCTCTAGCCAGGTCTCAGACAACCTCTGCTTTTTGAATTGCACAATTCAAACCCATTCCAACACATTTAAAAGTCCAGCAGCCGGTCTGTGGATCATTGGGCCAGAAGTGCCAACTTTGAGCCCGCCACCATCACACTTTCAACCGCGCTCTCCTGGGCCCCGTGGTCTGCCTGCAGACACTTCATTTTTCCATTAAACCTGGGCGTATGAGTGTCAGACATCGTTCAGAATACTGCCACTTGCTTTGTCGCATGATTAAAAAGAAATTCCATCCACGTTCGTCTGTCCGATGAGGTTTACCTGGTTGAAATGTATTCCCCTCGCGGGAGCCACAAAGATCGCGAGCGTCTACAACATGGTCGCCAGCAGAAGTCCTAAAGCCGTATCTTCAATCACTCACTTGGCAGGAGTTTCCAAAAAGTGGGATCGGTCCTTAGACCCTAGGTTGTGGGTATTCCTTTCTCAGGCTCCTTTTCCGGGCCTCCTCCTTCCTCGGCTGTTCTTGAAGAATTGTGTCCCTTCAATCAGCAGGTTCTTCCAAGTAGGTCTCTTCTGAGCAAGGTATTGACATCTAATTTCCATTTCTTGCAGTCAGCTTACAAGGTGTCTTTGGAGAGCTTCCTTTGTCCTCCTCTTTTTTGGGATCCTTTCTTGAGCTGGGTGAAGAAAATTTGCTTTGGCAGTTAGGACTCTGACATCCGAAACACATGGACTGCCCAGCGGAGTTGGCTTTGGATGCTCATGACCTCGATACTGGTGCTATTAACTCTTTCAAGGACACTAATGTTAGCACGCCTGTCCTCCCAGTTGATTAAGAGCTAAAGTACATTTAGAGTTTGCAATGTATTTTAAGCTGTGTTGTCTAAGAGTCTCCCTAATGTAATGTCCATCCTTACAAGCCTCAGTAATTACTCCAAATGCTTTAACAAAGTTGAATGCCTTAGTTGACGTATGCAAGCCTCCTGTAAACTAAAGTGAACTATTTCTCTGACAGCTATTGCAGAATCCGGTACAGATTGTAGTCATGCTTCACCTTTGCAGGGGCACCAGACTTTTGAAGGGTCAACGTGTGTGCAGGGATCAGGAGACAAGAGTCAGGTATGTCTCCTCCAGATGACGCAAGGGACACTCAAGATCACCTGGCAACTGCTGCTTTCAGACATTGAGCTTGTAAAATTAAAAATTGCCAAAATCCTCTCTCATCATCTCTTCCCTTCCCTCCCCCCACTCCCATTGCCATCTCTTCCCTCCCCACCCTTCTCTTGCTCCCTCTTCCCTCCCCTCACCTTTACAAATAGGCAGAATCGTTGTGTCTATGTGGAAACATACTTTATTGACTGTGGTGTTTGAGTGAGAAAATACACTTTATTGCATTTTGGAAAAGTTGAGGTCGTTTTATATCATTGTTCAGCTGATAACATTTTACTTAATATTTGACTTTAACTGGTTTCAAAGTTTTATATGTACAAAATTATTTTTGTCAATAAAATATTTTCCATTAAACTTTACAAGCTTCTACAAATGTCTTATTGAAACATCAAAACACATTTAATTATGAGATATTTATAAATGAATAAGATAATTGAAGCAAGCAAGGCAGAAACATAACACTGGTAACGTGGTGGAACACTGGTTAGCACTGTTTCCTCACAACCCCAGGGAACCGTGTTCAATTCGGACGTTGGATGACTGGTGTTTGCACATTCTCCCCGTGTCTGCATGGATTTCCTGGAACCACAGAATAGAACCATAGAATTCCTACAGTGCAGAAGGAGACCATTCAGCCCATCGAATCTGCACCGACCCTCTAAAAGGGCACCGTACCTAGGCCCTCACCCTATCCCCGGAACCTAACCTGTACGTCCCTGGACACTAAGGGGCAATTGATCATGGCCAATCCATCTAACCTGCATATCTTTGGACTGTGGAAGGAAACCGGAGAACCCAGTGGTAATCCACACAGACACGAGGAAAACGTGCAAAGTCCACACAGACAGTCACCCAAGGACGGAATTGAACCTGGGTCCCTGGTGCTGTGAGGCAGCAGTGATAACCACTGTGCCATCGTACCACCACCATTTCCTCCGGGTGTTTCCTCCCATAATCGCCTTCTCCTGGGAGAGGGGGGAAGAGACAGAAAGCACACAGTATTAGACAGTCAGATGCGGGCAGTGCAGGGGGTGGGCCTTTGTGGCCAGGGCACCTGGCCATGGCAGCCGATATGGGTGCTGACATATGGTGCAGGGTGGAGAGCATGCACAATACCGGCGGATGGGGTTCGGTCGCTCTCCGGGTGGGGTGGGAGGTGTTTGCGCGTGTGTGAGATGGGGGTTGGTGCCAAGGGTACGGTGCTGCCTACCCATCCTGGCCACTGTGAGGGGGTCATGCTGTTTCTTGCTCCACTGCTGTCCAGACCTTGCAGTGAGCCCATGACGCTCATGACTCTGCCACCTGCGTCCAGGCCCTGTGTATGGTGGTGGTTGGCAGCCTCCTTCCCACCTCATGGAACAGGGTGTCCCGCCTTTTCTCCACAGCATCCAGCAAGGTCTCCAGCTCCGCGTCTGCAAACTGGGGTGCCACTCTCACCGCTGCCATTTTTTTGGCTGGGACGAGTGTGTGTGGGCGCTAATATGCAGTTGCAGTTTGTCAGCCTCTCGAGTGGCAAACCCGACCTCAGAGAATCGGACACCATTTTTCATTGGAATCATAGAACATACAGTGCAGAAGGAGGCCATTCGGCCCATCGAGTCTGCACCGACCCAATAACCACTCCTAACCTTTTTGGACACGAAGGGCAATTTATCATGGCCAATCCACCTAACCTGCACGGCTTTGGACTGTGGGAGGAAACCGGAGCACTTGGAGGAAACCACGCAGACACAGGGAGAATATGCAGACTCCGCACAGACAGTATCCCAGCGGGGAATCGAACCTGGGACCCTGGTGCTGTGAAGCCACAGTGCTAGCCACTTGTGCTAACGTGCTGCCCTAAATTCCTCAAGTTCCACGTGGCGCTAGTCCATTAACAGTTGAAGAATTGCTCTGGGCCTGGCACAAATTGAGTTGATGTGGAAGTTGGAGAAGTCCATTGACCTCGGGCGGGATTCTCCGGATCGCTGGGCGGACGCGACCAGAGAATCTCGTCCATAGTTAATGAAACGGAGAATCCCGCTCCAGATGTTACAAGTGATGTGTTGGGTGTTCTGGACCACAAACAGGTCACCAACACTTCAACACACTGAGGGCTTCAATTTTGCTCACAAATCTGTTATTTTTTTCTTTATCAAACACCTTATCAAAATCCACATATACAACATCAAGGAAATTAATTAAAATGAATGAAGTAAATGTATATTTAGTGTTGTTCTCTAAATCAGTTTTGTAAGACTGGAGCACGAGAACTGAACCAGGCAAGATCTACGCCGAGAAAACAAAGAACAAAGAAAAGTACAGCACAGGAACAGGCCCTTCGACCCTCCAAGCCTACGCCCTGATGTGTTGGGTGTTCTGGATCACAAACAGGTCACCAACACTTGAAGTGGTGCAACTCTATTTTATTATAAGGTTAACTATATTAACATACTTGAACTGTGGGTAAATGCAATACCAGCTTTAACTGTTGACCCTTGCTTAGTCCTAACCAGGTGATGTACTCAGCACATGGTGAATGTCTGTGTTGCAGGCTGTGAGCTCTGTGCTCCGAGCTGGCTGCTACTAGAATGAGCGGGAACTCTCCTGTCCCCTGTCTTTATAGTGCGTGTGTTCTCACTGGTGATTGGCTGCGGTGTTGTGTATGCTGATTGGTCCCACTGCATGTCCATCAGTGTGTGTGTGTGTGTGTGTGTGTCTGCACCATAATGTACTGGTGTATATTATGACAAGGACAGTGACAGCAAAAAGCCCTGGGGCACTTTTAAAATCTTATGACCATAATCTAAATTCAAACATGCAAACACGTTTAAGCTTGCCACTCTAAAGTTATATAACAATCTAATGCAGATTTAAATAGTTTCACAGATTTAAAACAAATAACAAAACCTATGTTCACTGATAAATAATCTCCTTTAATCATAATTTTTTTAAAAAAATTACTTCATGAGAACCAATAACAACAGCAATGCCTGGATGAAAGAAAGAGCAAAAAAAACTGTCATAAAAACTTAGACACACCTTTAAAATACTTGTTAAATATCATAGAATTTACAGTGTAGAAGGAGGCCATTCGGCCCATCGAGTCTGCACCGGCTCTTGGAAAGAGCACCTTACCCAAGCTCAACACCTCCACCTGATCGCTATAACCCAGTAACCCCACCCAACACGAAGGGCAATTTTGGACACTAAGGGCAATTTATTATGGCCAATCCACCTAACGTGCACATCTTTGGACTGTGGGGGGGAAACCGGAGCACCCGGAGGAAACCCACGCAGACACAGGGAGGATGTGCAGACTCCGCACAGAGAGTGACCCAAGCTGGAATTGAACCTGGGACCCTGGAGCTGTGAAGCAATTGTGCTATCCACAATGCTACCATGCTGCCCTATGTTGTCTGTTGTCTTCAATATGAATCTATTGTTTAACTGTCTGTCCTCATTGGGCATTCCCTAGCTGGCCCCATCATAAGGGTCGGGCTGTGCTCCTCCTGCGCTGCGTGGAGTCTGCTGGAGGGCTCGAGGCTGCTAATGGAGAGGAAGTTTTGGCGTGATGTCCAACCGCAGGTAAGTGAGCGTTTTTCCCTTTCAGAATCAGCGGCCTGTGTTTTCCCGCCACTTGCCGGCAGTTGTGGCCACAATACTGCCTTGTTCTTTAAATGGGATATAAATAAACGGTATATAGCAAATATAAAATATGTGCTTGTCCTTCATAATGGAAGAAGACTAGAATCAACTAGAATTAATTGACTTAAGTTTCAGATGCGATGTGTTTGAAGGTGACTCGTCAGCCCAATTTGAGCATGAAAAGAGTATGTTGGACGCACACGTGTTGTTGATGTGATGCAGATACTTACAGCTTGGGACTTGCAAATCTCACCTTCTCCCTCTGCCAGTGTGGTTCGTCTGTCCACAGGAGGTGGAAAGCTTTCTGGTGAGACTGTGCCACATGGGGCGATCCTGTGTGAGGTTCTCGCGTGTCTTGGGGACTATGTTGAAACTCTTCAGTGAGACCCTCAGTGTATCCTTTTTCTGGCCTCCAAATGAATATTTCCCTCCGATGAGCTCACTGTAGAGGAGCTTTTTTTAGCCAGTGCTCATCACGTATTCTGGTGATGCGTCCTGCTCAACTTATCCCGCAGATTCAAAGAAGTTTCTGGTCTCCTGGCCAACATTCCTGTGTTAATCAACGCCACCAATAAAAACCCAGATGAATTAATCATTCAGGTGGTTGCTCTTTGGGGAACCTTGTTGCGTGCAAGTTGGCCATGCCCACGACAGCTTGTTATATTTATGTGGCACCTTTAATGCAATAAATTTCCCAAAGTATTCCATAGGAGCATTTAACACCTAGCTAAATGAGGAGAGACTAGGCCAGCTGCTGGGTGAGAGAGGTAGATCTTAAGAAGTTGAAAAGTGACTTGTTAGCGAAGCTTTTCGCTTCGGACCCAGAGAAAGAACGGGAGAATGCCAAATTTCAAACAATCATCCACAGGAGAAATGGGTGCTGATTTGCCAGAATGTCATCTCAGATTGGCCGAGGTGTGGCCATGAAGACAGCAATAGGGAAGGAGTGGCTTCCCAAACTCCAGGGGTAATTCGAAAAAGGCACAAGGCTTGAACATATTCCTTTTGTTTGCGGAGAATTGTGTGTATGAATGTGTATCACCTTGAGAAAGTGCAAATGAGCTTGGCTGATCATCTTCAACTGAATGTTAGTGTAAATGTTAATATTACAATTCAAATGGAAGTTCTTTCTAATACAGCTAGAACAGCCTCTGAAAACGGAATCAAATCTGTTCAGCTGTGATGTTACAGTGAAATCAAACTGGATGAACAACATAGTTTAGTTTGCTACTGTAACTGGAAAAAATTGAGGAAATGAAAATTAATTTTCTCTTGATTGCCACCGATAAAATGGTGGTATCACGTACATGATTGATACTGAGACAAATGAAACGCCAATACTGCCATGTAAATGGGATGACTGAAGCAAAGCTGGTTATGAACAGGCCTTTGTATTTTACTCAGAGATCGGATCAAGATAAATGCATATTGAATAAGTGTCACTACTCCACTTATATCATTTCTGACATTAATAAAGGGAGATTGTAAGTTGTTATCATGGTGGTCATTTGAATTATGAAAGATTTGAGCAGGCATTTGGAAGTACATGACTGGAAAGAATCATTGCAAACTATCAAGTGAGATGACGCTGACTAACTCATTCAATTTCCACCCCCCCCCCCCCCCAGTCATTGAGTCACATACCCTCTGCAGCTTGCCCATTTCAATAAGCTGATCCGCTTCCACCATACCCAGGATTTGCATTCATGAACGTCAGATGTTCTTTTTTTCCCCACATCAGCTTTGAATTGTAGATTCAGGCCACTGTGTTGCTGGCCCGTGATAAGGTAACTCGATCCCGGTTGCCTGACATGTCGTTTGCTGGGTATGGATGAGGATAACATACTCACTCCGAGAGGCTGCAGCAAGTAAATGAGTGTACATTAACAGTAACGAAAGGATGGCCGACAGCTCCCAGGACGAACTAACCATTAAAATCATTTATTGATGGCATTTTTAACGAGAGAGCTTCACTAGAAATTCTCTCAACCATTGGACACTGAAACTTTGGCTGCTGATCTTCTACCAGGTAGGAGGAAATTCTGGAATTCTGTACCAACCCCTCCGAACAGGTGCCTGAATGTGGCAACTAGGGGCTTTTCACAGTAACTTCATTGAAGCCTACTTGTGACAATAAGTGATTCTTCTTATTATTATTATAATGCTACTCCAGTCGAATATAGGAGTTTGTGATTCTCTCAATTTATTTGTGACGTATCTTCACTCTGTTTCCTCCCTTTGGGGAATAGTGAGGGAAGGATTCCCGAGCTGATTGTCAACCTGCTGAACCGTGTCATGAATGCTCTTTCTGGGGCCAACAAGTCCGTACTTTGGAATGGAATTGGACCCAACACTTCTGGTCCAGAGTAGGGGGGGGGGGGGGGGGGGGGGCTACCACAGTGCCACAAGGCCTCCTATCCTTACATGAACAATGGTAGTTCATTTCCAATTAGTGATTAATATGGAGGAGCTGTGTGGGGCTCAGTCGGGTAGTGCATGGGCTGTTGAACCAGAATGCTCCAGGTTTTAGTCTCACTCCAGGACTGGATGGACATGGAAGGGGTGCTCATGGCTCAGGTGAATGGGTTGAGAATCAACCTGCGGATCTTTCTGATGCTCCTTCACTTTTCCCCCATAAACAAACACAAATGTTTGGCCTGGAAAGTCATAGGTCCGGGAGGACCAATCTGGGGAGTGGGAGATCAGAGGCCCAGTTGGATATTTTGGAATCCACTGTTATTCCTCCTGGCACGATGAAAATTAATTAAAACTTGGTCTCCAACCACTGTTCAACTGGGCCATCTGTTAATGTTATGCAGAGTAAGATTGAACAATTCTTATTCGAATAATTATGGAACTACCAGGGTCACTCAGCTCCTGACCTCATTACAGCCTTGGTCCAATCATCGACTGAAGAGCAGAACTCAGGAAGTGAGGTGAGAGTGATTGTCCTTGACGTCAAGGCAGCATTTGCCCTAGTGTGGCATCAAGGTGCTCGAGTAACACTTGGAGTCAATGGGAATTAAGGGGAAAACTCTCCACTGGTTGGAGTCATACTTAGCACAAAGAAAATGGCTGTGGTTGTTTGAGGTAAATCACCTCAATTTCAGGACATCACCTCAGGAGTTCCTCAGGCCCAACCATCTCTGGTTGCTTCATTAATGATATTCCCTCCATCACAAGATTAGAAGTGGGGATGTTCGCTGAAGATTGCACAATGTTCAGCACCATTCGCAACTCCTCAGATACTGAAACAGTCCATGGCCAAATTCCGCAATATGCAGGCTTGGGCTGACAAGTAGTAAGTAACATTTGAACCACACAAGTGCCAGGTAATGACTTCTCCAACAAGAGAGTATCTAACCATCACTTCCTCACATTCAATGGCTTTACCCTTGCTGAATCCCCAACTATTGATATTGAGTGGATGACCATTGTGATGAATGTAGGAATTTCAGATATATATTGTATTAAATGTATCTGGTGCAGTAAGGGTTTTAAAAACCCTAGTTAAAAGACAGGCAGAAACTGTGGCTACAGAAGGTATAATTAAGCATTGTAAAAATGAGGTCATCCTTATTTCAAACCACGTTTATTTCTATAAGGACAAGCCTAATTTTTGTGATGATTTCTGGGAAGTAAATAATTATAGACATTGGACTGAATTCTCTGTACCGCGACGCCCAGAATGCGTTTCCTAATGGGATGGAGAATCTAGTATCAGGATTGGCTCTGGTCCGAATGCGATGCCCCCCCCCCTTCCCCCCGCCCACGGGCAGCAGTACCGGGCTTCATGGCCTTGCACCAACGGGAGGATGTAAATGAAAACAAATGGGTCTTAATGACCCATTTGTATCCATTTAGCAGGCGCAGCACTCTATTCTCTGGCCCTAAATGATTCTCCAGTCCCCTGGGCCGGGAATCATGTGGACATGGATCATCTGATATTTACTAATGTGGCCCTGACATGGTGGACCTGACAGTGGGCCAAGGGGGTAGCTCTTTTGAGGTAAATCGAAAGTCCATGCGAGGGCTAATCCCCCCCCCCCCCCATGCACTACCTGTCTACCAGACTCTCCCTCACACTCCCCCAGGTCTCTTTAATAGGGTGACCCTCCAGGGATCTCCTTAATAGGGAGACCCCCTCGCCCCAGGACAACCTAACTGAAGGGACCGTGCACAGAGACCCTCTAACTGAAGAAACCCCACACAGGGACCCCTTGACTAAATTAACCCTGCACAAAGACCCTCTAATTTAAGGGACCCACCCCACAGAGAGTCCCTAACTGAAGGTAACCCCTGGCAGAGGCCCCCTGACTAAAGGAACTCCTACAGGGACCCCATGACTAAAGGGAGTCTCACAGAGGTGTCCCTTCAGTCAGGAGGTCCCGGTGGGGTTTACACCGGAGCCCTGAGGGAGGCCTCCTTATTACAGGGGACCCTGGAGAATTACCCTATTACTGGGTCTCTGGGGGGCCTCCCACATTAGGGAATCCCTGGAGGAGGGCGTGTTGGGTCACCCCGCCATACTTGACGTTAAAGGGGGGGTACCCAGACAATCAAGGGGTGGGGGTACTGTGTGGTGCAGGGATGGGGTTTGGTTGGACTAGGTACAAAGTCTGATCACCAGGCACAAGTCAGGAGTGTGATGCAATACTGTCCAATTGCCTGGATGAGTGCAGCTCCAACAACACTGAAGAAGCTCAACACCATCCAGGACAAAGCCATCCACTTGTTGACACTTATCCACAAATGTTCACCCTCTTCACCACCGACGCACAGTGGCAGCAGGGTGTACCATCATCAAGAGGCACTGAAGAAACTCAGCAAGGTTCCATCTAAAGCACCTTCTATCTCATGACCTCTATCACTTGGAAGGATAAATAGGGTCATCACCAGCCACAAGTTCACTTCGAAGTCACTCTCTACGCTGACTTGGAAATATATTGCTATTCCTTCACTGTTGCTGGGTCAACATCTGAGAACTCCCTCCCTAACAGCACTGTGGGTGTACCTACACCACATGGACTGCAGTTCAAGAGATGGCTCACCACCACCTTCTCAAGGGCAATTCGGGATGGGTAATAAATGCTGCTCTAGCCAGCGATTCTCTTAACCCGTGAATGAATATTAAAGAATAAATGGCAGGCTTTCTGTCCATTTAACGCCTAAATGTCAGTGGGGTTGTGATGCAACATCATCGATCTCAATTTGCATTGTGAATTCGGGCCTAACCCTGACTTAGGTGGATGCTCCAGTTTCCCCACTGATTGGTCGAATCGACTCTCATAAGGGCCCATCTGTTGCTGGGAACAAGATGGTCCATTTCCAGAATTCTGCTTCCTCAGGGCTGTGCAAAGAATGACCTGGCAGTCTCTGGGTAGCCCTCTCATGCATTTAAGAGTTATTCGGTCTTGAAGTGAGTGAGTTAAAGGTGGTTCTGGTTGGTTGTTGAAAAGGAATATTTATTTTTATTGTTATTACCTTTTCAAATTGTGTGGGGGGGAAAACTGAAGTGACATCACAATAAAACTGTGACCTGATTGGCTGGTTCGGAATCTACACTAAATTTAAAAATTAAGCATTGTTAAACTAATTAAACATAATTACTTAATTATAATTTAGAGGGGTATCTAAGGCAGAGATCGGAGAGTACTGTATTTAGCTTTCACATTTATAGTAGAAATCTAGTGCTCGGAAACAGATAGTAACAGTAACATTTGAAAATTGAAAAAAAAAAAAAAATTTACTAATTAATTAACGCAATGTCAGTTAGAGGGGTGCAGTGCTCTGACTGTGAGATGTGGGAGGTCCGGGAGGCTTCCAGCGTCCCGGATGGCTTCATCTGCAGAAAGTGCACCCAACTGGAGCTCCTCACAGACCGCATGGTTCGGTTGGAGCAGGCGTTGGATGCACGTAGGAGCCTGCAGGTGGCGGAAAGCGTCATAGATAGCAGTTATATAAATGTGGTCACACCCAAGGTGCAGGCAGAGAAATGGGTGACCACCAGAAGGGGCAGGCTGTCAGTGCAGGAATCCCCTGTGGTTGTCCCCCCTCTCGAACAGGTATACCCCTTTGGATACTGTCGGGGGGGATAGCCTATCAGGGGAAAACAGCAGCAGCCAGAGCAGTGGCACAACGGCTGGCTCTGATGTTCAGCAGGGAGGGTCAAAGCGCAGAAGAGCAATAGTCATAGGGGCTCTATAGTCAGGGGCACAGATAGGCGCTTCTGTGGACGTGAAAGAGACTCCAGGATGGTATGTTGCCTCCCTGGTGCCAGGGTCCAGGATGTCTCAGAACAGGTCGTGGGCATCCTGAAGGGGGAGGGCAAACAGGCAGAGGTCGTTGTACATATTGGTACTAATGACATAGGCAGGAAGGGGCATGAGGTCCTGCAGCAGGAGTTCAGGGAGCTAGGCAGAAAGTTAAAAGACAGGACCTCTAGGGTTGTAATCTCGGGATTACTCCCTGTGCCATGTGCCAGTGAGGCTAGAAATAGGAAGATAGAGCAGCTAAACACGTGGCTAAACAGCTGGTGTAGGAGGGAGGATTTCCATTATCTGGACCGTTGGGAGCTCTTCCAGGGCAGGTGTGACCTGTATAAGAAGGACGGGTTTCATCTAAAGTGGAGAGGCATACATATCCTGGCCGCGAGGCTAGCTAGTGTCACATGGGAGGGTTTAAACTAGTATTGCAGGGGGGTGGGTACCGGAGCAGGAGGTCAGAAGGTGAAAGCATTAAGGGTGAACGAGGGAATAGGGCCAGTATGGTTCTGAGGAAGAGCAGACAGGGAGATGTTGCTGAAAACAGCGGATCTGGTGGCCTGAAGTGCATATGTTTTAATGCAAGAAGTATTAGGGGTATGGCAGATGAACTTACAGCTTGGATTAGTACTTGGAACTATGATGTTGTTGCCATCTCAGAGACCTGGTTGAGGGAAGGACAGGATTGGCAGCTAAATGTTCCAGGATTTAGATGTTTCAGGCAGGATAGAGGGGGATGTAAAAGGAGTTGCGGATTTGCGCTACTGGTTTGGGAGAATATCACAGCTGTACTACGGGAGGACACCTCAGAGGGCAGCGAGGCTATATGGGTAGAGATCAGGAATAAGAAGGGTGCAGTCACAATGTTGGGGGTTTACTACATGCCTCCCAACAGCCAGCGGGAGATAGAGGAGCAGATAGGTAGACAGATTTTGGAAACGAGTAAAAACAACAGCGTTGTTATGATGGGAGACTTCAAGTTCCCAAATATTGACTGGGATTCACTTAATGCTAGGGGCTTAGACGGGGCAGAGTTTGAAAGGAGCATCCAGGAGGGCTTCTTAAAACAATATGTAGATAGTCCAACTAGGGAAGGGGCTGTACTGGACCTGGTATTAGGGAATGAGTTCGGCCAGGTGGTAGAAGTTTCAGTAGGAGAGCATTTCGGGAACAGTGACCACAATTCAGTAAGTTTTGTGATTTTGCAGGTGGTAAAGGCCCGGGTCAAACCAGGCTGGGGGTTAGTTCTATTTGGAGTTGCGGAAGAGCCGGGAGTGCAGGAGGCGAAAGAGGCCGATGTCGTGGCTTTTGCGTCCCTCGTAGCCCGGCGCAGGATCCTACTCATGTGGAAGGAGGCGAAACCCCCCGGACTGGAGACCTGGGTAAACGATATGGCGGGGTTTATTAAACTGGAGCAGATAAAGTTTGCCCTGAGAGGATCGGCTCAAGGGTTCACCAGGCGGTGGCAGCCATTTCTCGACTACCTAGGGGAACGTTAGAGGGAAGACGGATGACCAGCAGCAGCAACCCAGGGGGGAGGGGAGGGGGAGGGGGGGAGGCAGTTGAGTATAGGTCAATAGAGTACGAGGTTTTGTTACTTGTATATTATTATTATTATTATTGTTAAAAAGTTAAAAAATTTCTGTTTTGTTACTGTTATCGTTTCGCTTGTTTTGTAAGCGGGAAAAATGTTGCTCAGGGAAAAAAATTTCAATAAAATATATTTAAAAAAAAAAAAAAAAAAATTCAGTAAGTTTTAAAGTGCTGGTGGACAAGGATAAGAGTGGTCCTAGGGTGAATGTGCTAAATTGGGGGAAGGCTAATTACAACAATATTAGGCGGGAACTGAAGAACCTAGATTGGGGGCAGATGTTTGAGGGTAAATCAACATCTGACATGTGGGAGGCTTTCAAATGTCAGTTGAAAGGAATACAGGACCAGCATGTTCCTGTACGGAAGAAGGATAAATACGGCAAATTTCGGGAACCTTGGATGACGAGAGATATTGTAGGCCTCGTCAAAAAGAAAAAGGAGGCATTTGTCAGGGCAAGAAGGCTGGGAACAGACGAAGCCTGTGTGGAATATAAGGAAAGTAGGAAGGAACTTAAGCAAGGAGTCAGGAGGGCTAGAAGGGGTCATGAAAAGTCATTGGCAAATAGGGTTAAGGAAAATCCCAAGGCTTTCTATACGTACAGAAAAAGCAAGAGGGTAGCCAGGGAAAGGGTTGGCCCACTGAAGGATAGGCAAGGGAATCTATGTGTGGAGCCAGAGGAAATGGGCGAGGTAGTAAATGAATACTTTGCATCAGTTTTCACCAAAGAGAAGGAATTGGTGGATGTTGAGTCTGGAGAAGGGTATGTAGATAGCCTGGCTGACATTGAGATCCAAAAAGACGAAATTTTGGACGTCTTTTTGGACCTCAATATTAAAGTAGATAAGTCCCCAGGGCCTGATGGGATCTACCCCAGAATACTGAAGGAGCTAGAGAGGAAATTGCTGAGGCCTTGACAGAAATCTTTGGATCCTCACTGTCTTCAGGTGATGTCCCGGAGGACTGGAGAATAGCCAATGTTGTTCCTTTGTTTAAGAAGGGTAGCAAGGATAATCCAGGGAACTACAGGCCGGTGAGCCTTACGTTAGTGGTAGGGAAATTACTGGAGAGAATTCTTCGAGACAGGATCTACTCCCATTTGGAAGCAAATGGACGTATTAGCGAGAGGCAGCATGGTTTTGTGAAGGGGAGGTCGTGTCTCACTAACTTGATAGAGTTTTTCAAAGAGGTCACAAAGATGATTGATGCAGGTAGGGCAGTGGATGTTGTCTATATGGACTTCAGTAAGGCCTTTGACAAGGTCCCTCATGGTAGACTGGTACAAAAGGTGAAGTCACACGGGATCAGGGGTTAGCTGGCAAGATGGATACAGAACTGGCTAGGTCATAGAAGGCAGAGAGTAGCAATGGAAGGTGGCTTTTCTAATTGGAGGGCTGTAACGAGTGATGTTCCACAGGGATCAGTGCTGGGACCTTTGCTGTTCATTGTATATATAAATAATTGGAGGAAAATGTAACTGGGCTGATTCGTAAGTTTGCAGATGACACAAAGTTTGGTGGAATTGCGGATAGCGATGAGGACTGTCAGAGGATACAGCAGGATTTAGATTGTTTGGAGACTTGGGCAGAGAGATGGCAGATGGAGTTTAATCTGGACAAATGTGAGGTAATGCATTTTGGAAGGTCTAATGCAGGTAGGGAATATACAGTGAATGGTAGAACCCTCAAGAGTACTTAAAGTCAGAGAGATCTAGGTGTACAAGTCCACATATCACTGAAAGGGGCAACACAGGTGGAGAAGGTAGTGAAGAAGGCATACGGCATGCTTGCCTTCATTGGCCGGGGCACTGAGTATAAGAATTGGCAAGTCATGTTGCAGCTGTATAGAAACTTAGTTAGGTCACACTTGGAGTATAATGTTCAATTCTGGTCGCCACACTACCAGAAGGATGTGGAGGCTTTAGAGAGGGTGCAGAAGAGATTTACCAGGATGTTGCCTGGTAGAGAGGACATTAGATATGAGGAGCGGTTGAATAAACCCGGTTTGTTCTCACTGGAACGACGGAGTTTGAGGGGCGACCTGATAGAGGTCTACAAAATTATGAGGGGCATAGACAGAGAGGATAGTCAGAGGCTTTTTCCCAGGGTAGAGGGGTCAATTACTAGGGGGCATAGGTTTAAGGTGCGAGGGGCAAAGTTTAGAGGAGATGTACGAGACAAGTTTTTTACACAGAGGGTAGTGGGTGCCTAGAACTCGTTGCCGGAGGAGGTGGTGGAAGCAGGGACGATAGTGACATTTAAGGGGCATCTTGACAAATACATGAATAGGATGGGAATAGAGGGATACGGACCCAGGAAGTGTAGAATATTTTAGTTTAGACGGGCAGCATGGTCGACACAGGCTTGGAGGGCCGAAGGGCTTGTTCCTGTGCTTTACGTTTCTTTGTTCTTTGAAAAGAGGGACATCTTGGGACCCTGGAAAAATGCAGGTGAATCCCCATCCCTGAAAAACTACTTTCCTTGTCTTTAATTTTCCATTGGAGTAGAATTACTGTGCTTGCCTTTCGATGCACTGAGGGGCCTGCAGCATAGTTCCCCTGGATGATGGAATGAGGTCCAAATTGGAGGCTAGTGTTGATGAGCACTCACAACTCTTACCTGAAAAAGCTGAATGAAATTTTCTCCAATTACTGCATTCTTTCTTAAAATAGGGGCAGATTTTGAACAAAATTTATTTCCAGTTAGATTGTCCCAGAGATGAGGGAATTCAGTTATGTGGAGGGAGCAGAGAAGTGAGGTTTTTCTCCCCAAAGGACAAAAAGTTAAGGAGGAATTTAGTAGCGGTGATTAAAGTTATTGCGGAAGAGTGGTCCATAGAATGCACAGAATCCCTACAGTGCAGAAGGAGACCATTCAGCACATCGAGTCAGCACTGACACTCTGAAAGAGCACTCTACCTAGACTCACTACCTTGACTTATGCCCGTAACCCTGTGCATTGATCATGGCCAATCCACCTAACCTACACATCTTTGGATACTAAGGGGTATCGCCGGCATTGTTGCTTCAAGCGCCAGGAACCCGGGTTCAATTCCTGGCTTGGATCACTGTCTGTGCGGATTCTGCACATTCTCCCCATGTCTGCATGTGTCTCCTCCTGGTGCTCTGGTTTCCTTCCACAAGTCCTGAAAGACGAGCTTGGTAGCTGAATTGGACATTCTGAACTTTCCTTCAGTGTACCGAACAGGTGCAGGAGTGTAGCAACTAAGGGATTTTCCCAGTGACTTCATTGCACGGTTCATGTAAGCTACTTGTGACACTAATAAAGATTATTATTATTAATTTAGCTTGGCAAATCCATCTTATCTGCTTAACTTTGAATTGTGGGAGGAAACCGGAGGATCCAGGGGAATCCCACACGGACACGGGGGGGGAACATGTAAACTCCACACAGACAGTCACCTAAGGCCGGAATCTAACCAAGGTTCCTAGCACTGTGAGGCAGCAGTGCTGACCACTGTGCCATGGTGGTGGTTGATAAAGTAAGGAGGCACCCTAAGGTGACAGGAAGCTCGGGAACTACATGACATAGGTTCGAGGTACTTGGCAAAGGATTCAAATGGAGATGAGGAGAATTGTATGTTTTGCTCAGCAAGCTAAGAGCTGAGGCAGATACATGAGTACCTAATGTGAAAATTGAGACATAATATAGAGCTTGATGCAAGAAAGTAATTAGTTATACTCAGTTGGTAGAAAGCCTACGCTTGAAATCTTAAGATATCCCTTTAGAGCCAGGCTACACCACAGTCTGGCAGGGCGGCTCAGTGGGTGGGTAATGTGAAGGAAACAGCCGGGAGGTTGATGGACTGAATGTTTCGCTGCATTATTACAGCATGTTATGTTGTGGCAACAGCCCATGCAGAAACACTCGAAGTGTAGCAGAAGAGTGGGAGATTTTTCATTCTGTGTGTGTTAATCATGCAGATTAAATTACTGAAATTGCTGTGCAGTGAGATGGGACGAGACTTGATTGATGTCTGATTATGCAGATTTCCCTACATTGTTCATACTGTGCGGAATGGCAGAGCTCCTGTAGAAATGCTCATGCTAGTTAGAAGATTCCGTATTAGAGCAATAGCATCATCAAAAAATAGAATGGTTATAGCACAGAAGGAGTTCATTTGGTCTGTGGTATTCATGTGGGGTCTCTGCAAGAGCAACTCATTGCTGCAGCCTTTCCCCTTAGCACCACAATCTTTTTGCTCCTCCAATTTCCTCTGATAAGCCATGATTGACACTCTCTCCACCATATCCTGAGGCAGTGTGTTCCGGACCCCAACTGTTAACTCCATAAAAGTATTTGTCCTCATGTTGCCGTTGGTTTCTTTGCCCATCATCTTAAATTGATGACCACTGTGTTATATATTGTTGTGTTATCTTTAAATAGTGAGGAACTACTTGGATGGGAACTGATATGTCAGATGTAAGTGTTCCAGGGGATACACTTCACAGCTGCACTAGAGACTGAAGCAATGTAGACACAACCAGTTCAATCCAGTCCTTTTATTGTTCCAGACAATAATGGCAAAATCAAACATTTCCGATCTTTCCAAAATTAAAGTGTGATTATTAACAACATCTGGAAAACAATTAAGTAGACTATTAGCATGTTGGTTCTCAGCAACTCTGCAGGTGGAGTCTCTTTTGTCCTATCTACTCTGTCCTGACTCCTCACAATTTCAAATACCCACATTTTCCCTTTCCATACACCAGTGAGGAGAGTTTATACAATGTAGGAGAACACATCGGGGCAACTGATTTTTGCTGAGGTGGCATTGTTTCAAATCCATTGTCATTAAGTGGTGTTCTGGAATCCATACCAGAGCGTTGGGGATGATTTTAGGTGGGCTTTGAGCCGTGTGATTTGAACTTATATCAGTTGAATAGCCTACAAACTGGTATAAGTTGAGTATCCTTCGTGAGGGGATGAAGCATTCTAATGGCTCAGCCTAATTTACAGCTGTTACTGAGGAGCAGCGGCTCATTGACAAGGCTGGGTATCAAGTAGACCTGATACAGATTGCAAAACGCCTCTTCAAGGGAGGTGCCTTTTTCAGTACTTGTTGTGGGAGGCTTTTAAATACTTCTGAGAAGAATTTGGACCTCCAGGGTTGCCATTTTACTGACATCAGAATATAGGAACAAGAGTAGGCCATTCAGTCTGTCATGGCTGCACCACCATTTAATTGGATCTTGGCTGATCATTTACCTCAATGTCACTTTCCCATGCTATCTACATATCCCTTGGTGCCATTAGTCCCCAGAACTCTATCGATATCTGTCTTGAACATACTCAATGATTGAGCTTCCGCAGCCCTCTGGGACAGAGAATTCCAAACATTCTCCACTCTCTGAGAGAAGAAATTCCTCCGCATCTCAGTCCTGAATGATCTATCCCTTATTCTGAGACTGTGCCCCCTGGTTCTAGTCTCACCAAGCAGGACAAACATCTACACCTACCCTGTCACACCCTGGAAGAATTTTCCAATTTTCAATTCTTCAAAACTCTAAAGATTGCTGTCCCAGTCTCCCCGATGTCTCCTCATAAAGCAATCCCCCCATCCTGCGGATTAATCTGGTAAACATCTGCTGCACACCCTCCATGGCAAGTATATGCTGCCTTGGATAAGGAGACCTAAACTGTGCACAATATTTCAAGGGCAGCACGGGAGCATAGTGATTAGCACAATTGCTTCACAGCTCCAGGGTCCCAGGTTCGATTCCCGGCTTAGGTAACTGTCTGTGCGGAGTCTGCACGTTCTTCCCGTGTCTGCGTGGGTTTCCTCGGGTTGCTCTGGATTCATCCCACAGTCCAAAGATGTGCAGGTTAGGTGGACTGGCCATGCTAAATTGCCCTTAGTGTCCAAAATTGCCCTTAATGTTGGGTGGGGTAACTGGGTTATGGGGATAGGGTGGAGGTGTGCGATTGGGAAGGGTGCTCTTTCCAAGAGCCGGTGCAGACTCGATGGGCCGAATGGTCTCCTTCTGTACTGTAAACTCTATGAATCCATGAATCTAAATGTCTTCTCACCAAGGCCTTATGCAACTGCAGCAAGACATCATTACTCCTTTACTCAAATCCCCGCGCGATGAAGATCATCAAACCATATGCTTTCCTAATATGCTTGCTGCACCTACATGCCAGCTTTTGGTAATTCATGTACAAGGACACCAGCACTTCCCAAAGTCTAACCATTGAAGAAATATTCTGCCTTTCTGTTTTTTCTACCAAAGTGAATAACTGCAAGAGATACTTGAGCCCTCTGATAGCCTACAGGTATCAGGAAAAACAGTCAATGAGCATGGAGGGAGGCAGCAGAGTGGACCAGTGCTCAGTATTACATCCAAGGCACATCTACAGGGCAGGTAAATGCTCAATGGTTTGGTAAGCCCACTGCAGAATTGGACTTCACCTCTCTGTCCCTTTGAGACCTTGGCGCGTTCCTCCAAACCCCATCCTTCCCTCCCCCGAAACGCATGATTCTCCTTTATTGCAAGCTTCCTTCCATTTCTACCTGAATTTCTAATTCATCATTAGAGGGTTTCGATTTGCAGACTGAGGGAGCTATGTCAT
Organism: Scyliorhinus torazame; assembly: GCF_047496885.1. Classification (NCBI taxonomy): domain Eukaryota; kingdom Metazoa; phylum Chordata; class Chondrichthyes; order Carcharhiniformes; family Scyliorhinidae; genus Scyliorhinus; species Scyliorhinus torazame. Next base: position 104,729,362 of record NC_092722.1, read on the forward strand.
CGTTGTAGAACGGAGAACATACAGTGCAGAAGGAGGCCATTCGGTCCATCGAGACTGCACCGACCCACTTAAGCCCTCAATTCCACCCTATCCCCGTAACTCAATAACTCCTCCTAACCTTTTTGGTCACTAAGGGCAATTTATCATGGCCAATCCACCTAACCTGCACGTCTTTGGACTGTGGGAGGAAACCGGAGCACCCGGAGGAAACCCACACAGACACGGGGAAAACGTGCAGACTCCTCACAGACAGTGACCCAGCAGGGAATCGAACCTGGGACCCTGGCACTGTGAAGCCACAGTGCTATCCACTTGTGCTACCATGCTGCCCTTGTGTCTGTTCTAACATGAGAACAAAGATTAGCTGTATTGCATTTTGACGGTCAATGACCAGCGACTTGCCTTGGATTACAATTAATACTACACAGTGCAGGAAATGTAAAGGCCATTTTCGGTATGAAAGATTGACAGACCCCAAGAGCTGAAATTCATAAATGTGAATAACTCAATGGGTTAATGTTGCCCGCTATGGGCATACCGATAATACAAATTTTAAAGCTATATTTTAGAAACTGAACATAAAGGCTGCTAAGATGGCTGCAGCATCGCGTGTGATGTTTGGCAATTGAACTGTATACAATAAAGTCTGCGGCCAATACATAATTAATTACGGACCAAAATCTGCAGACAATTGGATTTTCAGATATCGGTGCCGGGATTCTCCCTTCTGGGAACTAAGTCCCCGCGTCAGCAGGAAAACCGGCGCCAACCACTCCAGCGTCAACAGCCCCGAAAGTGAGGAATTCTCCACATTTACGGGGGCTAGGTGGACGCCGGAGTGGTTGGCGCCGTCCCAGCCGGTGCGAGTTTGCACATGCCCGGAATGGCGGGCGTGATCTCGCGCATGCACAGAACGGCCGGCGTATTTTCACGAATGCGCGGAGGGTTCTCTTCTCCGTGACAGCCCCCGGGCAATATGGCAGAGCCCTAAAGGGGCCCGGCGCGGAAGAAAAAAGTGCCCACACAGTGGGCCTCGATTGCGGGCGAGGCCACCGTGCCCCCCCCCCGCCCCCCTCGGGTCGGATTACCCCGAGGACTGCCCCCCGCATACTCACCTGCCAGGGACTGCCATCAGGGCGGCGGGACGGGATTTGCGCCTCCCCGGGGATTCTCCGACCTGGTGGGGCGGGGGGGGGGGGGGGGGGGGGGGGTCGGAGAATCCCGGCCCTCATCTCCATGTTTCACCAGGGACATCGGAATTCAGTAGGTATCAGGTAAATGTAAAGGCATTCCATCGATCTTTCATTGAATTGTGATAGCCCCTCATCCAAACACAAACAGCATTAGCTGTCTCAAACTCTCAAAGTCTAAACAGCCACTACACAGGATGTTTATTGGTCCACTACGTCACCATATTTGGAAAAGGACTTTGAACTTGTAGCAGGTCAGATCGGGGAGACGGTTAAGTTTGTTGCCCGCTTTTAAAACATCAAAAGTCGGCTCTGCAGAGTGGACAAACCAGCAGAAGCCCATTAAAAAAGCTGAAGTCAACTAAACAGCCAAGGTAATAAACACCATACCTTGAAAGGTTTTAAGGTACGCTTTCAAATCTGATTTCAAGTCCCCCTGAAAACCAACCTTCTGCCAATTCAACTATCAGAAGCCTTGCATCTTACGAAGAAATTTCTGCTTTAAAGACCTTCACTCCAGTCAAAGCATCAACTCAACTAAGAAATCGATAGGCTGAATGGCCTCCTTCTGCACTGTAAATTCTATGAAAAATAGACCTGCCACAAAACGAACATTGAAACAATTATACTCTGTAGCTGAATTAACCTTTTCTTTATCTGTGTATAATCCTTTTGATAGGAGTGATAGTACGTATGATATGTCACATATTTTACCTTTGAGGCAAGTGTGGTGTAATAAACAAGTTTCCCTATTTTAAAACTCACATAAAGCTTGCTGCTGGAATTATTTCAATTGGGACAAGCTTGCCAATAGTGAAAAAGAACACACACCTTGCATACAAACACCTTGATCATGGACAATAGTAAAACACATAAATTCTGTCCATGACACTCTAAACTAGGGAAAGTCGCCAGAGTCCCGTAGGCCGCTTTCCACTTTGAGGAGGGTAGCTAGCTGGTGGTGATTTAACCTGAGGATCACCACATCCCAGGCGAAGGGCAAGGTTAAGATGGTACAGGAATTGATGATAATAATCACTTATTGTCACAAGTAGGCTTCAATTAAGTTACCCTATTAAGTTTTGGTCTCACTGGAACAACGGAGGTTGAGGGGCAACCTGAGGTCTACAAAATTATGAGGGGCATAGACAGAGTGGATAGTCAGAGGCTTTTCCCCAGGGTAGAGGGGCCAATTGCTAGGGGGCATAGGTTTAAGGTGAGAGGGGCAAGGTTTAGAGTAGATGTACGAGGCAAGTTTTTTTACACAGAGGGTAGTGGGTGCCTGGAACTCGCTACCGGAGGAGGTGGTGGAAGCAGGGACGATAGTGACATTTAAGGGGCATCTTGACAAATACATGAATAGGATGGGAATAGAGGGATACGGACCCAGGAAGTGTAGAAGATTGTAGTTTAGTCGGGCAGCGTTGTCGGCATGGGCTTGGAGGGCCGAAGGGCCTGTTCCTGTGCTGTACTTTTCTTTGTTCTTTGTTCTTTACTGTGAAAAGCCCCTAGTCGCCACATTCCAGCGCCTGCTCGGGGAGGCCGGGAATTGAACCCGTGCTGCTGGCATTGGTCTGCATTGCAAGCCAGCTATTTAGCCCACTGTGCTAAACGAGCCCCAGAACCAGTGCTGTTGTCCTCGCTCTGCATCATCAACCAGCTGTCTAGTCAACTGAGTGAAACCTCCCTCTGACTCCTAACTATATACTTTGTTATTGAAGGAAATGTTAGAAATATAAATGCATTTTGGTAACTGAAGAATCCAACTTTTGCTGGAATGAGTAGGGGCTGGGATGGGGTATGGCGGGGGTGGGGGGGGGGGGGGGTGGTGGTGGTGGGAGACGTCATCATGGTGGGTTTATCACCAGGTTCCCTTGCGTTGGGCAATTTGTCTCACGTATGGACGTCTGTCTTGCCTTGTTTCTCATATCCTATGGGCCTTTTCTGGAATAGGTTCAGTGGAATTTTGCACCTTGCGACCTGACCATTGTAACGTGTCTCTTTTGTGTGCCGAATGTCAGTTTCTTTATTCTTAGTCCCGACAAACAATAGTGATATTTATTGGAAATGGATGAGATGTTCTCAAAGGAATCAATGCGTCCTGACTAGCGGGTGTCATCTTTAGCTCAGAGTCGGCACTCTAGCCTCTGAATTAGTAGGCAGTGGATTCAAGGCCCACACCAGAAACCTGAAGCTGAATTTTACACGGTGGGGTGGGGGGTCCCTACATGCACAAGTCATAAGAACAGGCTGAGGTAGAGGGATCCCGACTGCTGTGGATCACCTTTCCCTTGTTCATACAGGGAACTGAGTGCAAGAATGTCTAAAGGGCACTTTCCAAATGGGTGAGGTGTTTTTAATTTCTGAAGCCCCCCCCCCCCCCCCCCCCCGCCCACCACCACCAGTTGAAGTCTGTTCCCATTTGTTAAATGCCACCTCCTTAGTCCAGGAGAGTAATTTTGAGTTATTGGAACTCTCATCTTCAGTGATGCAAATGCGCCAGGGCTGCATGCCTTCCTGGCTGCAAGAGAATATTTGCCATGCAACTTGGCTGCATCCCAATGATCATATGTTGAAGACGTTAATGTAGTTACAACTTGGATGCCTGCACTGCTGCAAGATGCGTGAGTACTGAACAATGGAAGCTCCAGGGTTAGACATGGTCAGCAGTAATGGCCCTTAGGATTAGAGTAATATTGAGAGGCATACATACATGGAGCACCTACCTGGAAAATGACAATGCTTGTTAAAAATTCAAGTGGCAAAGGATAGCACACTGGAACCTAGCTTTTAAACACTTACAAGTTTTTATCTACAGAGACAGAATGGAAAATAAAACCCCTTGCACTGACATAGGCCCACCCATTTAGTTGAACCCCACGAGTCGTGGCCCTGATAACGTTCATGTTTTTTTCAGATTCCTGCCATTCCTTTCCCCTTCCCTCATCCCACTGCCAAGCACAATCTAATCTTGACCAGGAATCATATGAACATACTTGTGAACATACAAAATAGGGGCAGAGGTAGGCCATTCAGCCCCTCGAGCCTACTCCACCATTTGGTAAGATCACGGCTGATGTTGGTACCTACATATCCACCCTTTATAGTCGGATTCATGAATGATGATCAGGAGGCCTGACCTAGATTGCTAAAGCCAGTTTCAGCAATCTTGCTATCCTGGTTGAGTTCAGCTAACGCCACAAACATTGAGTCCTTCCTTTTTGTATGGCTTAGAACTGCAATGAACAATACAAGGAGACCCCTAACATTAATTCTGTTATGTGTCCTATTCCACCTTCCCCATTTACGCCCTTTAACCTTTGATTCCCTTGCCCAACAAGAATATCCACCTCCACCTTAAAAATATTCAGTGACCCTGCCTCTACTCCCTTCTGAGGGAGGGAATTCCATAGTCACACAACCCTTCAGAGAAAAAAAAAAATCTCCTCATCTCTGTCCTAAAAGGGTGGCCCCTTGGGTCCTAAATGTCAGCTGACCCTTAGCCATCCTCCTGCCTCTTTCTTGCTTCTACGTATGAAAGGCAAATAGTGTTCAGCAACAGCAACTTGCATTTATATATCACCTTTAATGTTGTTCACATTGCAAGGCACCTGACAGGAACATTACTGAACCTAAATTGGACACTGAGCCACATAAGGAGATGTTCAGCTGGTAACAAAAGCTTGGTCAAAGCGGTGGTTTTAATGAGTGTCGGAAAGGAGGAATGTAAAATTTAAAATGTGAGTTCCAGAGGACCTCATCAGCTTTTTATCTTGGTTCATTCATGGGATGTGGGCATCTCTGGCAAGGTCAGCATCTATTGCACATCCCTAATTGCCTTGCTGGGCCATTTAAGAGTCAACCACATTGCAGTGGATCTACAGTTACATGTAGGCGGGGAGGGAGATTTCCTTCCCGAAAGATCATGGGCAGGATTCTCCCCTAACCGGCGGGGCGGGCCGTACCGGCGCCGAGGAGTGGCGTGAACCGCTTCGGCATCGGGCTGCCCGGAAGGTGCGGAGGATTGGGGCTAGCCCGGCGGCGGCGGGGTTGGCACCACACCAGCTGGCAGCGGAGGACTTGGCGCCGCGCCAACCGGTGCCGAAGGGCCTCCGCCGGCCGGCACGAGTTGGCGCATGCGTGGGAGCGCCAGCGTGTCCTGGCGTCATCGCAGCGCATGAGCCGGCGGACCGTTACACCGGCTGCACGGAGGGAAATTGTGCCCCCATGGCACAGGCCCACCTGCGGATCGGTGGGGACACCCCCCGGGGCCAGATCCCCCCATGACCCCCCAAGGACTCCGTAGGCCGCCCGGAGGTCCTCCCGGTACGGACCTGGTGTAATAAATGCTGGCAGGACCCACCGAAAACGGGCGGCCGGCCCATCACGGGCCGGAGAATCGCCAGGGGGGCTGCTGCCAACGGCCACCGAACGGCGTGGCGCAATTCCCGCTCCCGCCGAAAAACCGGCGCCGGAGAATCCAGCAGCTGGCATCGGGGCGGCAGGGCAGGATTCACGCTGCCCCCCCCCCCCGGCGATTCTCCGGCCTGGCGGGGGGTCGGAGAATCCCACCCCATAGTGGACCAGATAGGGGCTGGAATTCTCCCGTCGCTGCGATTCACTTTTCTTGCCAGCAGAAGACCTGAAGGTTCCCAGCGGTGTCAGGTGATTACAATGGGAAATCCCATTGACAAGTGGCGGGAAGATAGAATCCCACCGCTGGCAAACAAATGCAGCTGGGGAACCCTGTTTTTCATAACAATCAACAATGGTTTCATGGTCATCATTAGTGTCATAATATACACCAGTATATCATGGTGCAGACACACACACTGATGGACACACAGCAAGACCAATCAACACACACAACACCGCAGCCAATCACCAGTTAGAGCACACTCACTATAAAGACAGAGGGCATCAGTTTTCCCGCTCATTCGGGATGCAGCCTCTCAGAAGGACAGAGCTTACAGTTTACAGCACAGATCTTCACCATGTGCTGAGTGCATAGGACAGGCATAGTAATCTAACATTGTGTTAACCCACAGTAAAAGTATGTTCAACAGTTTCTAACTTAACAAAATAGTGTTGTACTATTTTAAGTGTTGGTGGCCTGCATGTGTTCCACGGATCCAGAGCACCCAACACATCAATTAGGCCTTTAATTCCAGATTTTTATTGAAATGCAATTTCACCAACTGCCGTGGTGGGATTCGAACCCAGGTGCCCGGAGCTGTACTTTGGATCTCTGGATTACTCGTCCAGCGACAATACCACTGCACCACCACTGATCATGTGGTTAAAGCCAGGGATGTTCAACAGATTGGAATTGGAGGAGTATAGATATTTCAGAGGGCAATACGCCTGGAGGAGATTATAGAGATAGGGGATGAAGGCAGGGAGAGATTTTTGAAAAGAGGATGAATGTTTAAAATGGAGGCATTGTCAATGTAGGTCAGCGAGCACATGAACACCACTTTACTCCAGTTAATCATGGGCACAATTCCATTGGCGTTAACTATGCCTAATCGAGACTTACCCTATCACTAATCAAAGATGCAATCTGCAGCCATTGGCTTATCAAGAATCATGGGCGGAATTCTCCACCCTGCCGCTCCAGGATTCACCGTCTCGCCAGCTGGCCAACGGGGTTTCCCATTGTGGCCAGCCGAACGCCGTCGGGAAATCCCCGGACTGCCGGTGCAATGGAGAATCCCGACAGCGGAGAATCCAGCTCCATGTTGTTTTTAATGGAGTGAAAGAATCATCCATTCAGATTGATGAGGGAAGTGTTCTGCTGCAGGGAAGCATTTCTGTTTTCCTGGCAGTTTTCCAAGTTGTGCACTCTCCATCAGGACTGTTGCTAAGGAACGAACCACAAGAATGTTGTATCTTTGCTAAGTACATTTAAAGGATTCTGAAAGGTCAACATGAGGAATGATGTTGGTCAACAAAATTGCTTATTTGAGATTCAGTGGTGTAATTACTTCAAGAATTGGCTCGACCAGTTAACTTAAGGGAAACAATGATTTATTCCAACGACAAACAACTATTTACAGAGAGCTTTTAAAACTTTCTATACTCAGCTTGAGGGTCCAACAAATCCCAACATGTCCCAGTGAGATCCCGAATCCATCCCTGATTGGACGACTGGGTCACATGACCTCCCTCAAAGACCATCCCTTCAAGGGTCTAGCTGGTACATCCCTGCCCCTTTACATCATTTTTTACACTTGGGATTAATTAAATTACACAATTGCCAAAAGAGTAACGATCATGAGCACATTTTACATGAGTCCTACAACACCTCAGTCAGTCCAGTGACCTCTTCTTTCTCGTAGAGGGACATAGCTCCAGTGACTGAGATTCTTCTATTGAGGTAATTACTGGTGGCCTTATTTGACAAGGACTCACTCCTTCCACGTTTCACTTCCTCTGTATCCACTGTTTCATGGGGATAACACTCTGGTCTGTCACTAGCTGCTCGACAGTTCAACCCTCGGGCAATCCACAAGGCTTCCTGCTGGCACAATTGGATCAGGTCGTAGCACTGGATCTTTGGACAGCTCTCACCCACCTCAGTTATTAAAATCTTGTCCTATACTGTAACCTCATAGGACATAACCTGTTCTAGCCACAACAACTACTGGAACCCATTTTGGTTTGTTACCCAAATTCTTCACAAACACTGGATCCTCTATCTTGAATGCTCTTGCGCTTTTAAACAAATTGTGATTCGTCTTCTGGATCTTCTGCATTCATGGACATCTTTAATGTCTTCCTACTTCGTTCCGAGGTTCACACCTGCTTCCAGAAGACCACCATCATACTGGTGCTAAAGAAGAACCAGGCAACGTGCCTCATTGACTACCATCCGGTGGCCTTGACATTGAACATTATGAAGTGCTTCGAGAGGTTGGTCATGAGAAACATCAACTCCATATTCCCAGAACTCCTTAATCCACTGTAATTCGCATACCGCCACAACCGGTCCACAGCAGATGCCATCTCCCTGGCCCTACACTCATTCCTGGAGCATCTTGACAACAAGGACTCCTACGTCAGACTCCTATTCATTGGCCACAGGTCTGCCTTCAACACCATAATCCCAGCCAAGCTCATATCCAATCTCCAAAACCTGGGCCATGGTTCCTCCCTCTGCAACTGGATCCTTTACTTCCAGACCCATAGACCACAATCAGTAAGGATAAACAACGCCTCCTCCATGATAGTCCTCAATATCGGAGCCCCGTAATGCTGCTTACTTAGTCCCCCAATATACTCCATATACACACGACTGTGTGGCACAATGTGGCTCAAACTCCATCAACAAGTTTGCTGATGACACGACTGTAGTGGGTCGGATGTCAAACAACGATGAGTCAGAGTACAGGAGGGAGATAGAGAACCTCGTGACATGGTGTAACAACATCAATCTCTCCCTCAACGTCAACAAATCTAAGGAGCTGGTCATTGACTTCAGGAAGCCAAGTATCATACATACCACTGTCTGCACCAATGGTGCCAAGGTGGAGATGACTGACAGCTTCAACTTCCTAGGTGTGCACATTAACAATCTGACCTGGTCTGTCCACGTCAACGCTATGACCAAGAAAGCGCAACAGCGTCGATACCTCCTCAGGAAACTAAGGAAATTCAGCATGTCTGCATGACTCTTCCAATTTTTACAGATGCACCATAGAAAGCATCCTATCTTGCTGCATTACAGCCTGGTGTGGAAACTGCTCAGCCCAAGACCGTAAGAAACTACAGAGAGTCGTGAACACAGCCCAGTCCATCACACAAACCCGCTTCCCATCCATTGACTCTGTCTACACCTTCCGCTGCGTTGGGAAAGCGGGCAGCCTAATCAAAGACCCCTCCCACCCGAGTTATTCTCTCTTCTAACGTCTTCCATCAGGCAGAAGGTACAAAAGTCTGAGAACATGCACGGGCAGATTTAAAAACAGCTTCATCCCTGCTGTTACCAGACTCCTGAATGATCCTCTTATGGACTGATCTCTCTACGCATCTTGTCTACTGTGTAGTACTATATTCCGTATGCTTCACCCGATGTCTGTGTCTATGTATTTACATTGTGTATCTATCATATGTCCTATGTTTTTCATGTATGGATCGATCAGCCTGGACTGTTCGCAGAACATACTTTTCACTGTCCATTTACCACTAATTCCAGTGATTGGGGCCATTTTGCCCGTTTCTACATTATTGACAGACATAACTTTCCACTCTTCCTCAGGACTGCCTTCCATACGGTGTACTGGTGTTGTACTGTTCAATCGATGCGTGTTAGGCAGGTTGATTGATCAATTGATTGATTGCTTGATTGATTTTTATTGTCAAATGTACCAAAGTACAGTGAAAAGTATTTTTCTGTGGCCAAGGGAATGTACACTTATACTTGCACTTACGTCTCAAATGTCCTTTTTTTTCTGCACCTGAAGCATTCAGCTTCAGCTTCCCTACATCTACACACATCAGGGGGTTGGCTTTCCTCACATCTGTCACACTCTGCGCACTCTGGGTCCATTCGAGGCTGTGGGTTTATATTTTCTGGCTCTTCCAGTTCCCATATTCCTGTCCTTGCTTGGACCAATGCCTTCCCTCCCGGCGCCACAGCTGCTTGAGGTTTCCCACCGTAACTGGTGGACTGCGCTGCTCAGAGCACTTTGTAACTCCTGGGTGCCCTCCTCCGCACTCTCTGTGGATAACGCAATCTCTAGCGCCCTTTTTCAATCTACTTCTGATTCGGCCAAAAGCTTCTTTTGTATGGCTTCATTATTACTGCCACCTACTAAACGAGCTATTAGCATCTCTTTTAACATAGTCCCGAAATCGCAATGCTCTGCAATCTTCTTGAGCCTCACCATGAAGGCAGCAATGTTTCCCCTGGAGCTCTCTGCGAATGTTGTGGTATTTATCGTGTTGGGTGTTCTGCTATACAAACGAACCAACACGGTTGTAGATGGTACAACTCTGTTTTATTACTCTTGATAACAACATCTGTAAACTTATGACTGTGGTTTGTACTTTACCCGTTAACCTGTGGACCCAGCCCTAACACTATCTTAGAGAGGCACGCAGCACATGGTGTATGTCTGAGTGACACGCTGTGAGCTCTGTGCCCTGAGCTGTCTCCTGCTGGAATGAGCAGGAACTGTGGTGTTCCCCGTTTTATAGTGTGTGTGCTCTCACTGGTGATTGGCTGTGATGTTGCATGTGTGTTGATTGGTCCGTTGATCTGTCCATCTGTGTTTCCACCATGAAATGTTTATCTGAATATCATGACATCCTCCCTTTTTACAAGAATATGTGCCTATGTGGTAATAAATATTGGTGTGTACTAAATGCAGCTGAATATGTGTGTGCAATATCTACAACATGTACATGAGGCTAAACTATATACATGGGAAGGTGTCAGGTGCAACATAGCAATGAGGTTGTACCATAAGCAAAACTAGTGCAATCATCAAACATCGAAAGCGAACTCCTGTAACGACAAAAAGAGAAACACATTAACATTGTGGCATAATACTTTAGTGAGTCCAATGTGCAAACAGGCTCATAAGCCCAGCCTAGTAGGTGGGCGACGAATTTGGGTTGAACACCACAAGGGTGGGTCAGGACCCACCGGCTGAGGAATGGGCATGGCCACAGGCGATAGAGGAATAGGCATAGTGGCAGGAAGCTCCACGAAGTCGACATCAGGGACAACAGGAGGGCGTGGCACCGGAGCATGATCACGTAGCGAGCGCGGAAGCAGCCGAAGAGCCCGGCGATTACGCCGGCGAATGGAGCCATCGGGCATGCGAACCAGGAACGAGCGGGGAGCCACGCGGCGGAGAACTTCGGCAGTTACCGACCAGCCGCCCTCTGGTAGGTGGATGCGGACGTTGTCTCCAGGCGCCAAGGCAGGAAGATCAGTTGCCCGAGTCTCATGTGCCACCTTCTGCTGAGCACGCTGCTGTCGCATCCTTTGCAGTACTGGAGCATGGCCGGGTTTAGGAACATGAATGGACGGTACAGTGGTCCTGAGGGCGTGACCCATCAACAGCTGGGCTGGTGAGAGGCCTGTGGATAGTGGGGCCGAGCGATAGACCAGCAGGGCTAAACAGAAATCCGATCCAGCATCAGCAGCCTTGTAGAGGAGCCGCTTGACGATATGGACGCCCTATTCCGCCTTGCCATTTGACTGGGGATGCAGAGGGCTGGGCGTCACATGTGTGAAGCCATACGAAGCGGCAAAAGAAGACCATTCTTGGCTTGCAAAACAGGGCCCACTGTCCGACATGACGGTAAGCGGAATGCCATGGCGAGCGAAGGTTTCTTTACATGCTCTGATTACAGCTGATGATGTCAAGTCGTGCAGGCGTATGACCTCTGGATAATTTGAAAAATAATCAATTATGATGACGTAGTCCCTGCCGAGCGCATGAAAAAGGTCCACACCCACCTTCGCCCAGGGGGACGTGAACAACTCATGGGGCTGAAGTGTCTCAGGAGGTTGCGCCGGCTGAAACCTTTGGCAGATGGGGCAGTTGAGCACCATGTTGGCGATGTCGTCGCTGATGCCCGGCCAGTACACAGCTTCTCGGGCCCTCCGTCTGCACTTCTCAACCCCGAGATGGCCTTTGTGTAATTGTTCGAGGACAAGCCTGTGCATGCTGTGTGGAATCACAATCCTGTCCAGCTTTAGGAGGACACCGTCAATGACGGCCAAGTTGTCCCGGACATTGTAGAATTGTGGGCACTGCCCCTTGAGCCACCCTTCCGTCATGTGGCGCATCACACGTTGTAGAAAGGGGTCAGCCGCAGTCTCCCGGCGAATACGGGCCAGACTTGCATCATTAGCTGGCAGATTGGCCGATGTGAAGGCCACATGCACTTCGACCTGACATACGAACCCCCCCGATTCGGGTGGTGTGCTCACTGCTCTGGTCAGGGCATCCGCGATGATGAGGTCCTTTCCCAGGGTGTAGACCAGTTGGAAGTCGAACCTCCGGAGCTTGAGCAGAATGCGCTGGAGGCGAGGGGTCATCTCATTCAGGTCCTTTTGTATGATGCCGACCAGGGGGCGATGGTCGGTTTCCACGGTGAACTGAGGGAGACCATACACGTAGTCGTGGAACTTATCTATGCCGGTTAACAAACCCAGGCACTCCTTCTCAGTCTGCGCATTGCGCTGTTCTATGGGGGTCATGGCCCGCGAGGCATAGGCGACCGGGGCCCATGATGCAGTGTCGTTGCAGGAGTATCGCCCCAATGCCGGACTGGCTGGCATCAGTCGAGATATTCGTATCTCGAGAAGTGTCGAAGAACACCAATACCGGGGCTGTGGTGAGCTTAATCTTGAGCTCCTCCCATTCCTTCTGGTGTGCGGGCAGCCACTGGAACTCCGTAGTTTTCTTCACTAGGTGTAACCATTGTGTGGGAGGCAAGGTTGGGAATGAACTTCCCCAGGAAGTTGACCATCCCGAGAAAGCGTAGCACTGCCTTCTTGTCTGCCGGCTGCGGCATGGCTGTAATAGCTGTCACTTTGTCGGCATCCGGACGCACTCATGACCGGGATATGTGGTCCCCCAGAAACTTTAGCTCAGTTTGGCCAAAAGAACACTTGGCTCGGTTGAGGCGCAGGCCGTGTTCCAGTATCCGAGCAAAGACGCACTGGAGACGACTGATGTGTTCCTGTGGTGTGGTGGACCAGATGATGACGTCATCAACATAGACGCGCACCCGTTCGATGCCCTCCATCATCTGTTCCATGATGCGATGAAACACCTCGGATGCCGAGATGATGCCAAACGGCATTCTGTTGTAGCAGTACCTGCCAAAGGGAGTGTTGAAGGTGCACAGCTTCCTGCTGGACTGATCCAGCTGAATCTGCCAAAAACACTTTGAGGCATCAAGCTTTGTAAAATTTTTAGCCCGGGCCATTTCGCTCGTGCTCTCTTCCCGTTTGGGTATGGGGTAGTGTTCCCTCATGATGTTGTTGTTCAGGTCTTTCGGGTCGATGCAGATCCGGAGTTCGCCAGAGGGCTTTTTTACGCACACCATGGAGCTGACCCATGGCGTGGACTCCGTGACCCGGGAAAGCACTCCTTGGTCCTGGAGATCCTGGGGCTGCTGCTTGAGGCGGTCTTTGAGTGGTGCTGGGTCTCTACGAGGTGCGTGAATGACCGGGGTGACGTCCGGTTTGAGCCGTATTCTGTAAGTGTAGGGCAGTGTGCCCATGCCCTCGAAAGCCCCCTGGTTGTGGGCGAGGAGCGAGTGGAGCTGTGCCCTAAAGTCTGCATCCGGGAAATCGGACGTGCCTTCTGGAGACAGAGTGTGTACCCGCTGAACGAGGTGGAGAACCTTGCACGCCTGTGCGCCGAGCAGGGAGTCCTTCGAGGATCCAACTATCTCAAAGGACAGTGTGGCTGTGTATGCATTGTGTGCAACCTCGAGCTGGCAAGATCCCATGGCCGGGATAACATTACCGTTGTAATCGACCATCTGACAGCGGGATGGCCGAATCGGTGGTTTGACCTTCAAAGCGTAGAAGGCTGTGTCATGATATTCAAACATACATCCTGACACATACATAATGATAGACAGACCAACGGACCAATTAGCACACATAACACGACAGCCAATCACAGACAAGAGCAGACACAGTATAAGACAAGAAACACAACACTTCCTGGGCAGTCCATCTGGAGACAGCACAGGGCCAGGACCTCATTAGCAAGACACTCACACAGTCACAACGTGCTGAGTACCCAGTCAGATGTATAAATAGTTGAATGGAATAAAACTGCGTTGTACCAATCGCGACCGTGTTGGTTCACCTGTACCTCAGAGCACCCAACACCTCAGGCTGACCATGCAATAAGGTTGGCGGAGGCAACGGAATGTGATTGGTGATCGGGTGACCATTAGGGTGGCACACCATTCATCACCCGGATTAACGCTGTTCACTGGCATCGGCTGATGGGTCCTACTTGGGGACATCCGATTCCTGTCAATGACCGCAACGCGGAAGGCTTCCCAGCGATTTTGAGCGGCTGCGGTGGGTTGATGGTGTCCATGGCGCAGGATGGCGGATCCCTGAAGATGTGCAGGTAGGTCTCACAGTTGCTGGGTTCCAACCCTGGTACTATGTCGTGTTGGGTGTTCCGCTATACAAACAAACCAACACGGTTGTAGATGGTACAACTCTGTTTTATTACTCTTGATAACAACATCTGTAAACTTATGACTGTGGTTCGTACTTTACCCGTTAACCTGTGGACCCAGCCCTAACAATATCTTAGAGAGGCACTCAGCACATGGTGTATGTCTGAGTGACACGCTGTGAGCTCTGTGCCCTGAGCTGTCTCCTGCTGGAATGAGCGGGAACTGTGGTGTTCCCCGTTTTATAGTGCTCTCATTGGTGATTGGCTGTGATGTTGCGTGTGTGCTGATTGGTCCGCTGATCTGTCCATCAGTGTGTATGTGTGTTTGCACCATGATATGTTTATCTGAATATCATGACAGTATTGTGGTCATCCGGGGATGTTAAACTTTGGATCAGACTGAATGCTTGTGCCCCATGCACACTTCACAAAATTATTCTCAGCTTCGGGGCAGCACGGTGGCGTAGTGGTTAGCACTGCTGCCTCACAGCTTCAATTCCGGCCTCGGGTCACTGTCTGTGTGGAGTTTGCACTTTCTCCCCGTGTCTGCATGGGATTCCTTCAGGTGCTCCGGCTTTCTGCCAAAGTCCAAAGATGTGTAGGTTAGGTGGATTGGCCATGCCAAATTGCCCTTCGTGTCCAAAAGGTTAGGTGGGGCTACATGGTTATGGGCATAGCGTGCGGGAGTGGACCTAGATGAGGTGTTCTTTCAGAGGGTCAGTGCAGACTCGATGGCCTGAATGCCCTCCATCTGTACTGCAGGGGTTCTATGATTTCTTCTGTAGCTGGATCGAACGGCTCTAGTTTTCCAAAAAGAGGCATTTCGACTACTCCATTCCTTGGAGGATGGACTTGTCTGGACTTCTTCTGCAACTCTTGCAATCAGACTTTTTCCACAAATTCTTCTAATCTGAGTCGCTGGACTTTATCTCATCACCAATGTAATAACTTCAAGAATTGACTCCACCAGTTAGCTTCGAAGAAACAGCTTTTTATTCCAATAGAAACAACTATTTGCAGAGTGCTTTAAAACGGTCTTTCCATAATCGGCTCCAGGATCCAACTATTGGGACACACCCCAACACATCCCAGTGAATTCCCAATTCCAGTTCCTTATTGGACCAGTGGGTCACGTGACCCCCTCCAGCAGAGAACATCCATTAAAGGGGCAAAGCTACTACAAGTGGAATGGTATTGTTTGTTCTATCCTACTTTAACTGAGACTACTAATTTCTGGCTTCGCAATATTGCCCACCTTGGCCATACCGCTGCTGAAAATCTCCATCCCTGCTTTGCTCATCTCCGGACTCTATGACTCCAATGCCCTCCTTCCTCCAACTTCCATAAACCCGAGCATACTCCAAACTCAACCACTCATTTTTTGTCCTGTCAGCTTATTTAATACCATTTGTTCATTAAGTCCATTGTCACTTGCGGCTGTAATCACCTCCAGTTCTGCATTCCAGTGGATGTTCTCTGTCCCTCTGGACTTAGTGGATGTCAGCTCCCAGTAGCTCCACTTTAGATCCACTGTTGATGGTTGTGCCACTTTTGATTCCCTTGCTTAGCAAGAATTTATCTGCCTCTGTATTAAAAATATTCATTGACCCCCGCCTCCGCCGCCTTCCAAAGTAGAGAGCTCAGACGTCGCGAATCAATGGGAACCAATCACCTTTTCCCAATCTTGAGAGTCCTTTCTCCAAAACCTCCTCTTCCTCCACCTCTCTCTTCCTCATTAAAACCTTCCTCAAATAACAATATAATAATCATAATCTTTATTGTCACAAGTAGGCTTACATTAACACTGCAAGGAGGTTACTGTGAAAAGCTCCTAGTCGCCACATTCCGGCGCCTGTTCGGGTACACAGGGGGAGAATTCAGAATGTCCAAATTACCTAACAGCACGTCTTTCGGGACTTGTGGGAGGAAACTGGAGCACCCGGAGGAAACCCACGCAGACACAGGGAGAACGTGCAGACTCCGCACAAACAGTGACCAGAGCCAGAAATCGAACCTGCCGCTGTGAAGCAACAATGCTAAGCACTGTGCTACCTTGCCACCAAAATCAAAATCCAACCTTTGGACATTTTTTCAACCATTTCCCAGAATTCTCCCATTGCCTGCTTGATTTCCTATCTCCACTACCCACTTTCGTTGAAAAATAACCTGGGTTGAATTCTATGGAAAGGCACTCCATAAAAATGTAACAAAACAGAAAACGGCTGAAATGCTCAGCAGGCCAGGCAGCACCTGTGCAGAGAGAAATAGAGTGAACAGGGTGAATCTCCGCTGGCGGAGTTCTCCATTCCGCCGGCACGCACCCCTGCTCATGGGTTTCCCGGTGCTGTGTGGTGGATAAAATGGCAATTCATATTGGCCAGTCGCTGGAACAGAGAATCCCACTGCCAGCAGTGGACGGTGGACCGCCAAAAAACACACGCCTGGGGAGGCGGAGAATTCACTCCAACCTTTCAAGAATTCACTCCAACCTTTCAAGTCTGTGAGCTTACATCAGAACACTGAAATGCCATTGACCTGAAAGATTAATTGTTTCCCGCTTTACAGATGCTGACAGATCTGCTGAGTTTCCTTGCATTTCTGTTTTTATTTCAGATTTCCAGCATCTGCAGTTTTTGCTTTTGGATCATCTAAACAGACTTTGGGTAGATCATTTGTGGCCTCATTGTTGGTGTGAGAGGATATGTAGTGCAAGGATCTGGTACACAAAGGGTTAACGTAGGACTAGGTACAGTACCACCCACGCCGTGATGCAAAGGAACACAAGGCCTTAATCCAGAGAGTAGTCTTGTACTGGACAGAGATGTGTGCAGAGGCAAGTATGGAGATAGAACATAGAACAGTACAGCACAGTGCAGGCCCTTCAGCCCACGATGTTGTGCCGACCATTTATCCTAATCTAAGATCAACCTAACCTACACCCCTTCAATTTACTGCTGTCCATGTGCCTGTCCAAGAGTCGCTTAAATGTTCCTAATGACTCTGACTCCACCACCTTTGCTGGCAGTGCATTCCACACACCCAGCACTCTCTGTGTAAAGAACCTACCTCTGACATCTCCCCTATACCTTCCTCCAATCACCTTATAATTATGTCCCCTCGTGCCAGCCATTTCCAACCTGGGGAAAAGTCTCTGGCTATCCACTCTATCCATGCCTCTCATCACCTTGTACACCTCTATCAAGTCACCTCTCTGCCTTCTTCACTCCAGTGGGAAAACCCCTAGCTCCCTCAACCTTTCTTTATAAGACATGCCCTCCAGTCCAGGCAGCATCCTGGTAAATCTCCTCTGAACCCTCTCCAAAGCATCCACATCCTTCCTATAATGAGGCGACCAGAACTGGACACAATATTCCAATTGTGGTCTAACTAGAGTTTTATAAAGCTGCAGCTAAACCTCGCGACTTTTAAACTCAATCCCCCTGTTAATGAAAGCCAACACATACGCCTTTTTAACAGCCCTATCAACCTGGGTGGCAACTTTGAGGGATCTATGTACGTGGACCCCAAGATCCCTCTGTTCCTCCATTCTTCCAAGAATCCTGCCTTTACCCTGTATTCAGCATTCAAATTTGACCTTTCAAAATGAATCACTTCACATTTATCAAGGTTGAACTCCATCTGCCACTTCTCAGCCCAGCTCTGCATCCTGTCAATACCCTGTTGTAACCAGCAACAACCCTCAACACTATCTACAACTCCCCCAACTTCGTGTCATCGGCAAACTTACTAACCCACCCTTCCACTTCCTCATCCAAGTCATTTATAAAAACCACAAACAGCAGAGGTCCCAGAACAGATCCTTGCAGAACACCACTGGTCACAGACCTCCAGGCCGAATAATTTCCATCCACTACCACTCGCTGTCTTCTTTCAGCCAGCCAATTCCGTATCCAGACTTCTCTGTATTTCTCTGTATCCCATGCCCCCTAACTTTCTGAATGAGCCTACCATGGTGAACCTTATCAAATGCCTTACTGAAATCCATATACACCACATCCACCGCCCGACCTTCATCAATATGTCTATCTCTCAGAATCCTTCCCAATATTTTGCTCACCACAGATGTAAGACTGATGGGTCTATAATTCCCAGGGATTTCCCTATTCCCTTTCTTGAACAGGGGAACAACATTCACCTCCCTCTAATCATCCGGTACTACTCCAGTGGAGAGTGAGGACGCAAAGATCATCGCCAACGGCGCAGCAATCTCCTCCCTCAATTCCCGTAGTAACCCTGGGTATATCCCGTCAGGCCCAGGGGACTTATCTATCCTGATGCTTTTCAAAATTTCCAGCACATCCTCCTTCTTAATAAAAACCTGTTTGAGTCTATTAACCTGATTCACACTGTTCTCATGGGCAACAAGGTCCCTCTCTCTAGTGAATACTGAAGCAAAGTATTCATTTAGGGCCACCCCCATCTCCTCAGACTCTAGGCACAAGTTCCCTCCACTGTCCCTGATCGGCTCTACTCTCACTCTGATCATCCTCTTATTTCTCACATAAGTGTAGAACACATTGGGGTTTTCCCTAATCCTTCCCACCAGTGCTTTTTCATGCCCCCTTCTAGCTCTCCTCAGTCCATCTTTGAGTTCCTTCCTGGCTACCTTGTAAGCCTCTAGAGCGGAGTCAGATCCTTGCTTCCTCAACCTTACGTAAGCGTCCTTCTTCCTCTTGACTAGAAGCTCCACTTCTCTTGTCATCCAAGGCTCCTTCACCTTACCATTCCTTCCTCGTCTCAGTGGAACAAAACTATTCAGCACTCGCAGCAAATGTTCCTTAAACAATCCCCACATTACTGTTGTGCATTTCCCCAAGAACAATTGTTCCCACTTTATGCTCCTCAGCTCCTGTCTAATAGCAGTATAATTTCCCCTGCCCCAATTAAATACCTTCCCATACTGTGTGTTCCTAGATAGTTCCTAGCTTAAACCTTAACTAAATCAATACATAACTATAAGTAGTTAATAAACACTGTTAAACTATACAAGACTCAGAACCACTTTGAGGCCTACCGAAGTCCATGCAACACATTACAACATGGTGGCGACGATTGCAACATCTCAGAAGTGAGAGAATAAATTTAAAATCTGCTGAAAAGCACCAGAAGGAGATCACCAAAGATAAGCTTCAAAACAGGACTGGAAGCAGAAGACAGAAAAACAAAATCCACACTGCAGCAGAAATGTCCTTTGAATCCCAGGAAAGCACATCTTCAATACCCAAAGCGTACAGAGTCAGAAGACCTAGCGTGAATAAGCTAAAAAACGTCAGTTCTTGGGCGGAAAGAGTTTAAGAAGCTTTAAAGTTAGGATTACCATTTTAAAACACACCTGCAAACAGGCCAAGTCCCGAATCAGCGTCTGACCACTTGGTGGACGTGCTCAGTCCAAATGAATAAAATTTGATAAAATAATCAAATGATTGGCATTTCAAAGTCCAGCAAAAGCTGGGAATCGATGGTTTCAGAACTCAAGAACCCTGAGTGCAGGGAAGAGTCCGACAGGTCAATCCAGAGAGTCACTGCTGAAAATTCTAAAACGCAGACATTGCGAATGCCAAATCGACAATCACAAAAACTAATTGAGAAGACGCATATGGCAGCAACATCTTGGATTTCCTGACAGCATTTAACGTTATGCACACTGTTAATATTAAATGACCAAGGACCAAAACTCTACCTTAATTTGGATTCATCCAAAGCCTAGACCAGTCGCAAAATTGGAGACGTTGGTGAAAGAGATTCCTTCAAGTCAAGGTTGATTCAGGTCTTGACAAAAAGACTGAAGCTGAACAGATTAACACATTGCGTTATTCTGTAGGTCCAATAGCCAACAACATAATAGCTAGAAAAGGAATCAGTGAATCTTCAGCAAAATTTGATGACGTTTTAAAATCAATTAACACATGTTTTAATCTGAGCAATAAAAATATCCTTGAAACAGCAGCCAGGAAAAGTTATTGACTCCTTCATCAATGATTTATACAGAATGGCTGAAGGATGTGACTATGGGTGGCCTGAAATCAGAACTAATCAGAGACAGACTTGCTGAAGGAATGGTGGACGATGCACTCAGACAAGCTTCAAGCCAAGGAACATTTGACCCTTTAAGAGGCCATTCAGATTGTCAAGCAATCTGAAATCATTTACATGATCCATCTTAAGGGATGAAGGCAAGCCTTGTTACAGAGCAAGCCTCACCATCCAGCTAGTAAAACAGCAGAGGAGCAGGGATACTCCAGGCCAGGGGAAACAATACCCGAACTAGAGGGTGGACAACCAGGCCAGCGTGTGGAGCCAAGCGGCCAATACTGTCTGGCAGTCATAGTAGTGTTTTAATTGCAACTGCACAGGACAGTTTGGAAAGTTATGCTAACACAACATAGATGATCGCAATACGATTCACGTGGTTGAGGGACCACACCAAGAGGAAACACAACCGTGCTTCTTGGGTTATGTCAAAGTTGAGGGAGTTTCATTTGGGACTGTGAACATCTTGGTTAATAGCCATATCACAAAATTTAAATTGGACACAGGAGCCAGGTGTTACCGCCCTCTCAGACAAGAAACCATAACTCTGAGATCTCTGGCTATAAGTGATAAATATACCATTCTGTGGCCTGGAGGAATCTACCTTCTGGTTATAGGCAAGATTTTGGAATCATTAAGATAGTGAAATGAAAATCACTTATTGTCACAAGTAGGCTTCAATGAAGTTACTGTGAAAAGCCCCTAGTCGCCACATTCCGGCGCCTGTTCGGTGAGGCTGGTACGGGAATTGAACCGTGCTGCTGGCCTGCCTTGGTCTGCTTTAAAAGCCAGCGAATTAGCCCAGTGAGCTAAACTACCCCCTAGTGTAAGGGTCCCTCCTGATGATTCCCTTTCTTTATTTTTTTTGCCATTATCATTTTGACCCATGGATACTTAATGGGCATATAGCTTTAATTCAAGCAGCAGAGAGAATGAGGGGTGGCATTCTCCGATCCCGCGGCAGGTTGGCGAATCACCGTTGGGGGGGGGCGCGAAACTCACGACGCCGCTCCGATGCCGGGCCGCCGATTCTCCGGCGACCAGAGAATCGGCGTCAATGGCCTCGCCGCGGTCGCCGCGGCGCCAGTCGGGGGCCGCTGATTGCGGCTCCTCCCGGCATTTCTCCGCGCTCGACGGGCTGAATGCCCGCTGAGTTCCTATGTGGTCCTACCCGGCGGGACCTCCGTGTTCTGGCTGCGGGGGCCGTCTAGTGGGGGGGGGGGGATCCAACTCCGGGGGGGTCCTCCATATTGGCCAGGCCCGCAATCCGTGGCTACCGATCGGCGGGCAGGCTAATTCCATGGGGGGGGGCCCTGTGTTCCTCCGCACCGGGCCCCTGTAGGACTCTGCCATGTTGCGTGGGGTCCGGCGCGGAGACGGCAATCCATGCGCATGCACGGACCTGCGCCGGCCGTGGTGCGCATGCGCCGGCCGTGCTGAAGCACGTATCGGCAGCTGGAGCTGCATGAAGCGCTCCAGTGCCATGCTGGCCCATTGTGCGGCGCAGGATCGCTGCTCCTAGCGGCCAGATGACACCGTCGTGAAACGCTCCAGCCGAGGAATTCAAAAAGTTGCAACATAGTATATGGTGCTAGTTTTTGAGCAACAAAGGTCAGACTTTCTGGCACTTGGGAGATGGGGTGGGATTCGGTTCAATTGGTTTGCTGGTGCCCAATGAATTGGCCAAAAGGCCGCATTCTGCCTGGTAACAGGTAGTGATTAGGTCCAACCAAGTGGGATAATTTCTAGAGACCTAAGGAAAGGAAAGTTGGGTTCTGGATGCTCAAGGAATAAGGAGCTGTGAGCTCTCTCTCTCTCTGTCTTTTCTATGTCTCTCCCAGAAAAACTATGAGCTGCTGTATTTCTGAAACCACAGAAAACCTGCATGAATAAATCTACAGTGAAAACCATTACAGACTGGAAATAGAAATCTCAAATTGAAAGTATGGTTTGAAGGAAAGTGCACTTAAAGACAATCGCCTGAAACAAACACTCTTTATCATTTTACTTATTATTTGTATTATTATTCGTTGGCCGGACCAGCCAATCATTCAGATGGTTACCCCAGCACCTTGAATGGAAGACAACCAAGAGATGATCCAGCAGCAAGAAGAACTTCAACCTCCAACTCCGACACCTGTTGGCAAGGCACCTCAAGCCCCCACAACACACCTCAATCTCTGCCCAGTACAACCATTAGCCAGATGATGCTGGAACAGAGAAGCAGGCATCAAATGTGTGCAGCACACTTCAGAAAGGCAAGAAAGCTAACCAATGAGAGCATCATTGCACAATACAAAGAACACCAAATGAGAAACCAACCAGATAGCAGAATGACCATATCGACAACAATCTCCTATCCATCCCCGTTTCCCTGGTTCAACCGAGTCCACAACTCCTCCAACTGTTGTAAGGACAATATCCGGATGAACTGTAAAGCCTCCTGCTCCCCAGAAGCTGTAACCACAGGGATTTGAAGGGGGAGGGGGATTGGGGGAGGCATGGAGAAGGGGTAGTGAAAATAATGTAAATACGTTGAGTAAACAGGAAGGCATTGTAAATATTGCGGATGGAGAATTGGGGCAGGTGTAGGTTACAGGCCTGGCATAGAAAGGGTTAATGTAAGACTCGGTACAGTATCTCCAACATTGTGAACATGACCAAAGTCTAGTGGGCAGTCTTGTACTGGACAAAGATGTGTATAGAGACGAGCATGGAGACCCCATACTGTGTAAATGTATATAGTCATTAGTAGTTAATAAACACTTGCAGTTAAACTATGCGAGACTCAGAATCTTTATTGTGAGGTCTACCGAGCTACACACATCTTACAATAGACATCAGAGGGACAGAAGCAACTTCTCAATCTCCAAATAATGTACATGGACATAGCAGAGCATGCAGCAAGTAAGGTAATTATGTTACCAGCTTATTGTACAAACTCTACCATGATTGACAGAAATAGTCAATATGCTGAATTGACTTCCAATGCCTGGAAGAGAACAATAAAACATGAACATTATTCTTCTCAACTCTGAGGTTTTCATCGTCGTGTTCCATACTGGGATGTTCATTCAGTTCTTGTGCTTATTTTTGATTTGTTGGATGAGGTCGCTGAACCATGGTTATTTCCCATTATTGCAACAAATTCAGTACTTAGGCTGAAGTAATCCGTAACTAGTTACTTTCTGACCTGTCACTAAAATGCCCACTTCCAATGTGATGTGTTATGTTATTGCTAGTAATAAGCTGCCACTTCATGTCAGCTCTGCTGAAAGATGCTCCAGACTTGGAGATAACTTCAACGTATTTATTGAATGATTAACAATGCTCTTGAATGAGTTCGACACTCTACTAATCTGCCTCTAGTAACTCAGTCTATTCTGCTAACTATACAAGCTTGCTCTCGACCATGTGTTCGGGTGTGATGTTGCTGATAATCAACCCTGTCCTGCTCTCTTGGTTTCTGCAGGTGGAAGAGGCAGAGCCTGTGTGCCTTGTCCTTTTTATATGGGTCGTGTAGTGCCCCCTTGTGGTAATGCCACCTCTGGGTGTCCTGATTACCCATTGGTTGTGTCCTGTTCTAATGACCTATTGGTTGTGTGTCTGCATGTCATGACATCTCTGGTGCTCCCTCTAGTGGTTACTTAGTTGTAGTGTATTTACATTAACCCCTTGTATATATACAGTGATGCATATCACTACATCCCCCCCTTTTTTCATATTACATATTTTCTGTACTTTGTTAAAGAAAATTGTACAAAACAGGTAGATGAATGATGACATGTACAAGTTGTGATGATATGGATGATTATACAATACCAATTAATATCAATGAATCCAATCTTATGAATTTGTACGGTTGAGTTGCTTTCTTCTTCTGTTGTTGAAGTAGTGATGATGTTGTCATTTCTTTGTGAACGTCGTCAGTGTTCTTGTGTTTAAGTAACCAACAAGTCATCATGAGGTGATCGAATGGTTGAATCACTTCGTTGTCTGATTTAGACTTTTTCTTTCTATGCTTGTGGTAGCGATTCTGTATGTCATCTTTCTTGAAAGCTGGTTTGCTCGTTTGTAGTGGAGCAGACATGAATTGGTGAGATTCGTTGTCATGCCATGGTATGTTTGTACTCTTGCCATTGTTTTGAGCTGTGCTGTTACATTGTCCTTCATGTGCAGAGTTGTACCATGTCATACATGTTGTTGTTTTATTGTTGTTTTTGTTGTTTTTCTCGTGCTTGTCGCGCTCAATGACTGTTCCGTGTGGATAATTCGAGTCATTCTCAAAGTCACTTGTGTCAGTGTCCTTTGTGATATCTGATGCTTCATTGAGCGTTTCTTCTTGAGGATTGTGAGAATGACCGGATGTTGCATTGATCTTGGTGACATCACTCCTTTGTGGTTGATGTGATTTCTCTTTGATTCCTTGGTGCTCCTTTTCTGGAGTAATTTCTGGTTCATTTGAATCATCTTTGGTTTCTTGATGCTCCTCGTCTGGAGCCAAAAGCTTCAAGATTTCATTTTCTTGTGGATAGGCACTAGTGGATGAGGTTTTAATTGACATGGTCTCACTGGACGCGAGTAGTTTCACTTTGATTGTCGAGTGCCTCTGTACATACGAGCTGAGATCTGTCAGTCTCGCTGTGATCTTGCACATCTTGTATGAGATTTGTGATTTCTTCGTCACTTGTCTCACATACAGTGGATAGACATTCAATGTCTTCTTGTTGGTTAAATGAGCTGGGTCGGCTTTCATAGTCTGCTGCTGGTTGCTCAGATAAGGTTGATAGACCTTCATGGTCTTGTTCATGCATGGACTTCGCTATGGAGTCTTGAGTTGCTTCCATTGCGGAGTCTGTCAACGAGATCTCTGTGGAGGCTTGATTCGCTCTCTCTCTGGAGTCTTCGCTCTCTGTGTGGAGTCGTGCAGTGGTCTCGCTGTGGAGTCTTTCATCGCGCTCTGTGTAGAGTCGGGGACTCTTCGTGGTGCGTGGACCACTGGTTTGGCGTTAGGCCGCAGTAGAATCCTGTACTCGTACGGAAGTGTGCCCATCCCGCTGAAGACATCTGGGTACTGGGTCAGGATGTCGTCGATGCTGGCCTGAGGATCCGGATTAGACGGCGTCATGGTGTAGACCCGTCGCATGAGGTTCAGTTGCTTGCAGGCGTGCGCACCTAGCAAGGATGCCCTGTTTGGCTGAACAATCTCTAAGCGTAGGCTTGTCTGTATGTGTCGGTTGGACACTGTCAGGTGGCAGGGCCCCAGTGCCTTAATTGCATTGCCAGTGTAGTCCTGGAGTTTGCAGGCAGCTGGAAGGAGCTTGGGAGCCTTCTTGATTCTCGTGAAGTCCGACTGCGAGATCAGGTTGGCGGAGGCACCTGTGTGCAGTTTGAACTGGATGGGGCAGTGGTTGACATCCATCACTGCGTTCCATTCATCCTCGGAATCCACGGCAAGGATTGACCGGACTTGCGATGTGCCCGGTGTGGCGTATTCGCACTTCATGATGATGCCTACTCGGTATGTGTTATCCAGGTAGTCATCGTCTGGATCTGGAGCACTGCCTTGATCAGAGTCATTTGTTTGGTTTCCCACACTCCTGATGCCAACGGAGTCGTCAGTACTCACTGTATGGCATCGTTTTCTTCTTGTTCAATGAACAAATCACCTTCTTTGGTTTCGGATTTGTCTTTGTGCTCTTCACTTCGGGTGGTGCAAACTGCTTGTTCCAGGGTGCTGCGGAGGTTATTTTCAACATCTGATAGAAGTTCAGGCATTGTTCTGTCTTTCGAGGTGAAAGAATTGTGTTTTGTGGCTTTAAAACTCTTCTTTTTAAGTTTCAGACATTTCCCCTTCAAGTGGGTGTGGTCCGGGGCCTCTGATATCATGACGATCGTGACATCATGTGTAGGACTCACTTGCGCATGCGCAAGCTGAGGTTCCTTTACTGTGTGCTCTTTTTGCATCTGTGCATGCACGGCTTCTCGCGCATGCGCATAACACCGGTTTGCCGGTTTGCGTCTTTTAGGGAAGAGCGTATGTGCGGACTGGTCAGACTGCACATGCGCAAGATGGCTGCCATTCAAAACTGCCGTCTTCTTCTGTTTCAACCCAACCTCTGCCTCGTGGTGAGTATTCGCGCCATTTGTACCGATTTTGTTCGTGTCCACCTCGCAGTGGCTGTCTAATTTGTCCAGAATGGTCTGGTGTTTCGTTTTGGCCTGCCCTTCTGAGTATTGAAACAAGTTGAAGATCTCTATCGCATGTTCACCCGCAATGGTGAATAGAAGAGCTATCTTCCGAGCATCGGTCGCGCCATTCAGGTCGGATGCTTCCATGTACAGTTGGAATTTTTGTTTGAACGAACGGCAGCCAGCACTAAGATTACCGGTGGTCCTGAGTTGATGAGGAGCCTGAATCTTGTTAATCGTGCCTGGATTCGGTTGCTGGTTGACCCTAACCTTGATGAGTTGAACTAGGGAGATTGAGTAGTCACTCCTGTATCATGTTGTGTTATGTTATTGCTCGTAACATAAGCTGCCACTTGATGCAGGCTCTGCTGAAAGATGCTCCAGACTCGGAGATAAGTTTAACGTATTAATTGAATGATTAACAATGCTCTTGAATGAGTTTGACACTCTATTAATCTGCCTCTAGTAACTCAGTCTATTCTGCTAACTATACAAGCTTGCTCTCGACCATGTGCTGGGGTGTGATGTTGCTGTTAATCAACCCTGTCCTGCTCTCTTGGTTTCTGCCGGTGGAAGAGGCAGAGCCTGTGTGCCTTGTCCTTTTTATATGGGTCGTGTAGTGCCCCCTTGTGGTAATGCCACCTCTGACGGTCCTGATTACCCATTGGTTGTGTCCTGTTCTAATGACCCATTGGTCGCGTGTCTGCATGTCATGACATCCCTGGTGCTCCCTCGAGTGGTTACTTAGTTGTAGTGTATTTACATTAACCACTTGTGTATATCACTACATAATATTTCTCTTGACTTAGCAGTATCCTTAACAGCATAAGGATACTGGAGTCTGAAGGATTTGCACTGTTATTAAAATGAATTGGAGGCTTTTAAAGGTCTTCTTCTTGAAGATGTTAATCAGATTCAATTCATATTGTCACCTAAATTCCACCAATCTTTATCTGCAAATTCACAGGACAGGATTCATTGCAGTAAATCCATCAGACGTGACAGTGATGTGAAGGCAAAACGACAGCTGCATTTGAGTCATATTTCTCTTCTTAGGCAGGCCCTCGGAGTCGAGGATGATTTGCTTCCACACTAAAAATGAGTTCTCAGGCGACTGAGGAGTCCAACGCGCGACCTACAGTCTCTGTCATAGGTGGGGCAGATGGAGGAGTGGGTGGGTGGGGGTGAGTGGGGCGCCCAGGTTGTACCCGCTCCTTGCACTGTCGATGCTTGGCTTCAACTTCCTCTTGGTGCTCAAGTTCCAGGTGTTCAGCTCCTTCCCGGGATACTTTCCTCCTCATCAGGCAGTCTAGGGCCAGAAATTCCCAGGTGTCATTTGGGATGTTGTACTTTTTCAAGGACGATTTGAGGGTACCCTTGAAGCATTCCCTTTGCCCCCCTTCAGCTCGCTTGTCATGTCAAAGCTACTATTATTTATTGTGGGTTTTTTGAGAATGTTGTCTGCATAACACAGAAACATTGGAACAGGAAATGACCATTTAGCTCATTGAGCCTCCTCAGCCATTCAGGAGCGGGAGATAGCAGGGTTGTGGTAATGTCACTGGACGAGTAATCCAGAGGCCCAGGCTAATGCTTTGGGGACGCGGGGTTCAAATCCCACCACGGCAGCTGGTGGAACTTAAATTGAATTAATATCATAAATTCAATTAATAAAAAAGAATCTGGAATTGAAAGCTATTCTCAGTAATGGTGACCATGAAACTATCATTGATTGTTTTCAAAACCCATCTGGTTCACGGGTGTCCTTAAGGGAAAGAAGGCTGGACTACATGACTCCAGATCAACAGCAATGGGGTTGACTCTTGTCATGTGAGAGTACCTTTAAGAAATGGGTGTACATCAGTGATGTCAGAGTGTGGGTGGAGCTAGGCTGTCTGTCAGCTTTTTACTTTCGTTTTTGAGCAGGCTGCAGGGTGTGTTTTACTTTCGTTTTCAGTATTGGAGCTGAAGCCAGACCAAGCAGGTGTACTGCTGTTTTCTCTGCCATGAAAAGATTGTCTCTTGATCATTTGGTGAATTCAGAATTATGAATGTTTTCAGTAGTGAATGTAAACCTGAATGTTAAAAGGTGTTTCTTCTGTCTTCTGGATGTTGTTTGGGAAGTTATTAAGGATTACTTAATGTTGTATTCTTTGGGGGTTGTATTTGAATTGATGGTTGCTAAGATGTTCACTGTATGTTTTAAAAAGGTTAACTTGAGTTCATAGAATAAACATTGTTTTGCTTTAAAAATTACTTTTCCATTTCTGCTGTACCACACCTGTAGAGTGGGCCGTGTGCTCTGTTGTGCGTTTTCTCTACTACTTGGTCTTTTCTTTGGCTCTGTTCCAATTAGGGCAATCAGTGAATTTGCCTTCTTTCTGTATTGTCTATGTCTGAATGCTTGGAGTCACCAGGTATCGAATGATACCACCACAAGTTTCAACTGGCTATCGGTCAAAGAGCCAAACACCAGTTAGTTAGTTCAAGGTCAAGGGTACTTTATTCACACAATCAGTCATGCAACATAAACACTGCTAGTCAACTACACCTATTACTAAGACAACCTGTACTTAACTTCGGGCACCCGGCTTAGGTCAGGAAACAGTGGCCGCTGTTCAATTCTGGATCTCTTGGGTTCGAAGTGGTAACTGCTGCTCAGCTGGGCTCATCCGTCTGGTAGTGGGCGTTGAACTCGAACTTGCTTCTGCTGTTGCTGCAGTTGGCAATGGCCGTGACCTGGGTACCAAGGCCAAAAAGAGTGAACATATGGCGAACTCTTGTTTTATACTCGGGCAGCACGGTAGCATTGTGGATAGCACAAATGCTTCACAGCTCCAGGGTCCTAGGTTCGATTCCGGCTTGGGTCACTGTCTGTGCGGAGTCTGCACATCCTCCCCGTGTGTGCGTGGGTTTCCTCCGGGTGCTCCGGTTTCCTCCCACAATCCAAAGATGTGCGGGTTAGGTGGATTGGCCATGCTAAAAAAAAAAAAAAAAAGAAATTGCCCATAGTGTCCAAAATTGCCCTTAGTGTTGGGTGGGGTTACTGGGTTATGGGGATAGGGTGGAGGTGTGGACCTTGGGTGGGGTGCTCTTTCCAAGAGCCGGTGCAGACTCGATGGGCTGAATGGCCTCCTTCTGCACTGTAAATTCTATGATTCTATGATTCTATGATTTTCGTGCTCTTTTGGGCGGTCCTTCGATTTGGTCCTTACTGATTGGGTGATCCCTGATCACTCTGTTCGATTCCTTAGCCAATAAGTGGGCGGGGATCAGGATGACTGGGCGTGTCCCAAGCAGTCATTGACCCTGTTGTTTGCGTTTCCCTTGGACAGGGAGTGGTGTCAAAATGTCTGGGACTGTCCCGGTTGCTGGAGTACCAGTCATTTGTTTTGGGGAAGCTGGGCCATTACCTGCTAATCGGCCTGATTAACATGCTAATGGAACGGAGTTTCGATGCCGTCTGGACTTTGCTGACAAATATGCATTTCAGACTCTGAGCCTGCCTGAGTCTTGGCTTGTCCATTTTACCCATCAGTCTGTGCGAGTTGCTCTGTACCTAGTTGGAAGTGGCCATCCCCGATGGCTACACTCCGTCCTCTTGATCCTCAACACGAAGCGTGAAGGATCACAATACTGGGTCTTCTTTGTTCTCTTGGGATGCCGGGTACCTTTAACCAAGGACAGGTTCTACTCTACTCTGTCCTGTGGGTCCAAAAACATTTACCTAATTTCCCTAAGCAACACATGCCTAAGAATCTTTAGGGGGCCATTTAACATTCAGTAAAAGGGGAACCTCTAACTGTCTCTAGCTAGACGACACTCATGCTGCTATTTACAATCAAAGAACTTATCTTACAATGCAAAACTATCCGATAGCAGCAACACATTTCTGCCTATCACTGACATTCACAGACACAGAAAATAAACTTTATTAACAAAAACAACAACCGCGGAATTTAACAAAGAAAAAAGTTCAGAAGGAGTGTGGGGTTTGCTGGAGTCCGAGGAAAGTCCGTTTCACTGAGTTCCTGCCAATCGGGGCCGTCTTCCTGGTCTAGCTGTGGGCCAAAGGTGTCTCTAAACCCATTTTGAACTGATAGCAGGGATTGCAACCTTGCAATTTGCTGCCTGCATTTAACATGGTCCATCGAACTCTGCCTCTGTTCCGAGGTGGAACTGTGGAGTGCTCGGAGGGCTGCTTTTAGGTCCTCACATTGTTTCTTTAGCTGTTGTACATGATTCTCTGTCTCTTCTCTTACCAGTACAGCACGTTGTGTGTCCTGGCAGGCCTTATCATATTGGATTTGGAAGCTGCTAAAGTGGGCGAGACAGGATTGATGTGCCCTCTTGACATCATTCATTTCCTTGTCCTTCGCTGCTAACTGCTCCCGGAGCTGTCCATTTAATCTCTCGCATTCACTTAAATCTCCCTCTCTATTTTTCTCCTTCTCCTCTAGCTGCTTGCGGACGTCCTCATCACAACCTCCTCTGTGCCTCGCAATTGTGCCAGACAGGACACGATTGCCATCGGCTTACAAACCTTAGTCAAACTCTTTTTATGGATCTCGGTCAGGCTGTCCCACCAAGTCTGTCCTATGCTGCCAGGACCTGTCTCTTCATTTGTGCAAAGTTCTGACCATAGGGGCCATCCTTTCCCCTTTAGGTACTTCCTGATCTCTTCTTCCCACACGGGACACTGTTCTGATCTATTGGTCGCTGCGACCTCGGGCTCTTGTGGATGCATAAGGCGTTCCATTGCCTTCATGGCCATCCCTACAATTACTTCTGTCTCTACCGGAAATTTGGGACAAGGGGGAATAAAGCGGTGGTGCAAACATGGGTACGGCTTACGCAATTCCCGAAAGTTTCACGCAACAAAATCTCTCGAGTTTACGTTATATCCCTTTGTTAGTACGCATGCAAATTACACACTTCCGAATTCTGGAGGTTTGATCGATACTGGTTTCGCTTGTGGTTTCGTTTACTTTGCCAATTTGGATTCTAATTCAAATGCTTTTGTGGGTTCTCTCGGAGTGACACGGTCACTTCTGGGTCGAGTCCCGTCAGATGTCGCCAGTAACTGTTGTGCGTTGTCATAATATCCACTCATGAATATAATGAAATGCAGAGTCAGTGATTGACACATAGGATGACCAGTAAGCATACAATTCAGCACAGCCAATCACCAGACAGGACACTACCACTATAAAGCCAGAGGGCACTAGAGTTCCCGCTCTCTCGGGACCCAGCCACTGAGACAGTCAGAGTCCACGAGCTAGCAAGTGCAAACTCCATGCGGTAGGGGCTGGTTTAGCACACTGTGCTAAAGAGCTGGCTTTTAAAGCAGACCAAGGCAGGCCAGCAGCACGGTTCAATTCCCGTACCAGCCTCCCCGAGCAGGTGCCGGAATGTGGCGACTAGGAGCTTTTCACAGTAACTTCGTTGAAGCCTACTTGTGACAATAAGCGATTTTCATTTTTCATTCAGCTAGTAAGTCTGGTCAGGCTACTACAAGGTCACTAGTCAGATCAGTATAGTGTCGACCCACAGCTGAATATGTACAGCAGTTCATCTAGTTGAATAAAACAGTGTTGGATCTGCTCCTGTGTTAGACGTCTGTTTCCAACTTCCCAGCATCGAGTGCAATCCACATCGAACCAACCTGCCTAACACATCAGAGTGATATTGATCTTGACGGACCTACCTTGAGTGAATCAGCATTGACCAGCAAGCAGCCATCCAACAAAATGGAAAACATCCAGCCTCATCCGCAGCTTCGCATCTCCAGCAACCTCGGCGCCAACTGGAAAATCTTCAAGCAAAAATTCCTCTTGTACATCGAGGCCTCCGACCTCGAAGCAGCATCGGATGCCAGGAAGATTGCGCTATTTCTCTCCACTGCGGGGGACCACACCATCCATATCTACAATTCGCTTACGTTCGCCGACGGCGAAGACAAAACAAATCAACAGTCCTGCTGAAATTCGACAGCCACTGCGACATTGAGATGAATGAGAGCTTTGAACGGTACATCTTCCAGCAGAGGCTTCAGGGAAAGGATGAACCTTTTCTGTCCTTCTTGACCCATCTCCGCATCCTAGTGCAGTCATGTAACTATGACTCGACGGCTGATTGCATGATCCAGGATCAGATCGTTTTCAGGGTCCACTCCGACTCCCTGCGGCAGCAGCTCCTTAAACTCAAACAGTGGACCCTCTCTGTCGCTATCGAGACGTGCGTTATCCATGAGCATGCCAAGAATCGTTACTCCCACATCAGGGCGGCAGAAACTACAAAGCTGGTCTCCCACGAGGCAGAAAGGTTTCAGGCCATTGCACAAATGCAGGGCCTGAGCTTCGAGGAGAGTGGCCGTTTCGCACGCTTTTCACGGATCCCTGCGCATGTGCGCCACGACCGAGTGGACGACGAGACCGAAAACCCGACTGCGCAGATGTGTACATCGGCCGACCGCACTGCGCATGCGCGATGGCGCATGGATCACGCTGACGTAGCGTCATGAGGTGTCCGAATTGTGGCTCCGCCCACTTAAAGCGGCAATGTCCGGCAAGAGGACGCCGATGTTTCCAGTGTGGCAAGCTTGGCCACTACGCAGCCCCCTGCAGA
This sequence comes from Scyliorhinus torazame, assembly GCF_047496885.1. Classification (NCBI taxonomy): domain Eukaryota; kingdom Metazoa; phylum Chordata; class Chondrichthyes; order Carcharhiniformes; family Scyliorhinidae; genus Scyliorhinus; species Scyliorhinus torazame. The sequence goes on from NC_092722.1 coordinate 104,762,600, forward strand.
TCCGTTCCACCGCTCAGCAGCCAGAGATCCTTGCTGCGGCGCAGAAGTATCCGCTCAATACAACAAGATGCCAGATTCTGATCTCGACAGCCCAAGGGACCCGGATGCTGACTGCCTCAAGTCTCCATACCGGGTGGGCATCATAACCACACATGAGCTGGCCTCCACCATACCTGTGCAACGTCTCTTGATCCTCAGTGTGGATCCCGATGACGAGTGGCGTGCTGTCCTCACAGTTAACAAGGCTCGCATCCGATTTAAACTGGACACCGGCGCGTCTGCGAACCTCATCTCTCAATTCGACCTCAACACCATCCAGGCCCATCCTAGCATTCTTCCACCGGCCTGCCAGCTCCTTGACTACAATGGCAATGCCATAGCTGCCAGTGGCTCCTTTCAACTAGGGCTATCCAACAAGGCGATCAAGGCAACGTTATGATTTGAAATTGTCAGGCCTGACAGAGCTTCCCTGCTCGGTGCTCGCGCCTGCAAGCTCTTGAACCTGGTTCAGCGAGTCCACACCATGTCATCGTCACTGGCGACGGCCTTGCCTGATGGAAATTTGCAAGCCGACCTAGACAATATTATCACGCACTACCACAGTGTATTCGATGGAATGGGCATGCTCCCATAACGATACAAAATACTGCTCAAGCCAAAGACCACCCCTGTAATTCATGCACCACGCCGGGTGTCGGCGCCCCTCAAGGATCATCTGAAAAAGCAACTACAGGACCTCCAAGACCAGGGCATCATCTCGAACGTCACGTAGCCAACAGACTGGGTCAGCTCCATGGTCTGCGTAAAGAAGCCATCAGGGGAGCTCTGCATTTGCATTGATCCCAAGGATCGAAACAGCAACATCATGCGGGAGCACTACCCGATCCCGAAGCGTGAAGGGTTAACCAGTGAGATGGCTCATGCCAAATTCTTCACTAAGCTGGACACCTCCCGGGGTTTTGGGCAAATACAGCTGGACGCGTCCAGTCGCAAGCACGCTCAACACCCCGTTCGGCCACTACTGTTACAACCGCATGCCTTTCGGTATCATATCTGCCTCCAAAGTGTTTCATTGCATCATGGAGCAGATGATCAAGGGCATCAAGGGGGTACGAATATACGTGGATGAAGTGATCATCTGGTCCACATCGCTCCAGGAACACATCGCTCACCTCAAGAGGTCTTCCAGCGAATTCATGAACATGGTCTCCAGCTCAACAGGGCCAAGTGCTCATTTGGTCAATCTGATAGAAAGTTTCTAGGTGACCATATCTCGCGGCAGGGTGTGCGGCCAGATGCCGACAAGGTCTTGGCAATCAACGCCATTAAGACCCCGGAGGACAAGAAGGCGGCCCTCCGCTTCCTCGGGATGGTCAACTTTCTCGGGAAATTCATTCCCAATATGGCATCCCACACCACGGCCCTCCGGCATCTCGTCAAGAAGTCACCGGAATTCCAGTGGCTGCCCACACATGAAGTGGAATGGCGTGAGCTGAAGGCAAAGCTCACCACAGCCCCAGTTCTAGCGTTCTTCGACCCAACCAAGGAAACCAAGATATCAACTGATGCAAGCGAGGACGGCATTGGGACAGTGCTCCTCCAGCGAGATGACTCCTCGTCCTGGCCTCCAAGGCCATGACGCCCATTGAGCAACGGTATGCCCAGATCGAAAAGGAGTGTCTGGGTCTCCTGACAGGAATAGTCAAGTTTCATGACTACGTTTACGGCCTGCCGAAATTCACGGTGGAAACGGACCACAGGCATCTGTCATAATATACATCTACGTATACAATGGAGTGCAGACAGGCAATGATCGACACACAGGATGACCAGTAAGCACACAGAACAGAGCAGCCAATCACCAGACAGGATACAACCACTATAAAGCAAGAGGGCACCAGTTTTTCTGCTCTCTCGGGACCCAGCCTCTGAGACAGTCACAGTTATTGAGCTGGCCAGTGAAAACACAATGTGGTAGCTAGTAAGTCTGGTTAGGCTAGTATCAGGTCTTCAGTCAAGTCAGCATAGTGGCAACCCACAGTTGAACATGTATAATAGTTCAGATGATAGATAAAATCATGTTGCATCTTATCGAGGGAACGGCAAGAACGACGACCAGACTGCGAAGGTACGTACGTCGTTCGACCGCACTGCACATGCGCGATGGCGCACGGAACGCGCTGATGTTGGCGTCAAGATGTGTCCGAATTGTGGCTTCGCCCATTTAAAGCGGCAATGTCCGGCAAAATCACGATGGTGTCTACAGTGTGGCAAGCTTGGTCACTACGCAGCCCTTTGCAGATCTGCTCCACTGTCCAGCATCCAGCGATCCCAGCCGCGGCGCAGAAGCGTCCGTTCAATACAGCAGGCCATGCCAGACTCTGACCCTGACAGCCCAACAGATCCTGATGCTGCGTGCCTCAAATCTCCATACCGGGTGGGCATCATTACGAAGCATGCGCTGCCTTTTTCCAAGACAGTGAAGCACCTCCTGATCCTCAGCGTGGATCCCAATGACAAGTGGTGTGCTGTCCTCACAGTCAACAAGGCTCACATCCGGTTCAAACTGGACACTGGCGCATCAGCGAACCTCATCTCCAAATCTGATCTCGACACCATCCGCGTGAGACCAAGCATTCTTCCACCTGCCTGCCAGCTCCTTGATACAATGGCAATACCCTAGCTGCCAGTGGCTCATGCCAACTTGGAGTTTCCAATAAGTCATTTAAAGCGACACTGCGATTTGAGATCGTGGGACCTGACAGAGCATCCCTGCTCGGTGCTCGGGCCTGCAAACTCCTGAACTTGGTTCAGCGAGTCCACACCATGTCATCCTCACAGGCGACGGCTTCATCTGATGAGAACTTCCAGGCTGAAATTGATGACATCATCACGCAGTACCACAGCGTGTTTGACGGAATGGGCACAGTCCCATACCGATGCAAAATCCTGCTCAAACCAAACGCCACCCTTGTGATCCACGCACCACATCGGGTGCCGGCACCCCTCAAGGACCGCCTCAAGCAGCAACAGGACCTCCAGGACCAGGGCATTAGATCAAAGGTCACAGAACCCACGGACTGGGTCAGCTCCATGGTCTGTGTCAAGAAGCCGTCAGAGGAGCTTCGAATCTGCATTGACCCCAAGGATTTAAACCGCAACATTATGAGGGAACATTACCCGATACCAAAACGAGAAGAGTTGACCAGCAAGATGGCTCATGCCAATCTCTTTACGAAGCTGGATGCCTCCAAGGGGTTCTGGCAAATACAGCTGGATGCATCCAGTCGCAAGCTGTGCACATTCAATACCCCATTCGGTCGCTATTGCTACAACCGGATGCCTTTTGGCATCATTTCTGCCTCAGAGGTATTTCACCGCATCATGGAACAGATGATGGAGGGTATCGAGGGGGTGCGCGTGTATGTTGACGATGTCATAATCTGGTCCACAACTCCTCAAGAACACGTCGATTGCCTCTAGCAGGTATTCCACAGAATCCATGAGCATGGCCTCCGACTCAATCGAGCCAAGTGCTCGTTCGGTCAATCAGCAATCAAATACCTTAGTGACCACATCTCGCAGCAAGGCGTGCGGCCAGATGCTGACAAGGTCTCGGCGATCAACACCATGAAGACCCCAGAGGACAAGAAGGCGGTCCTCCGCTTTCTAGGGATGGTCAACTTCCCCGGGAAGTTCATTCCCAACATGGCGGCACACACCACAGCCCTCCGCCATCTCGTCAAAAAGTCGACGGAATTCCAGTGGCTGCCCGCTCATGAGAACGAATGGCGTGAGCTGAGGGCAAAACTCACCACAGCCCCGGTTCTGGCGTTCTTCGACCCGACCAAAGAGACCAAAATATCCACTGATGCGAGCCAGGACAGTATTGGGGCGGTGCTCCTCCAACGGGATGACTCCTCCTCATGGGCCCTAGATGCGTATGCCTCCAGCGCCATGCGCCCACCGAGCAATGGTACGCTCAGATTGAGAAGGAATGCCTCAGCCTCCTAACAGGAATCGACAAATTTCATGACTATGTGTATGGCCTCACAAAATTCACGGTTGAGACGGACCACAGGCCACTAGTCCACATAATCCAGAAGGATTTCAATGACATGACGCCTCGGTTACAACAAATCCTTTTCAAGCTAAGCCACTATGACTTTGAACTTGTCTACACGCCAGGCAAATAACTCATTGTTGCAGATGCCCTTTCCAGGTCTATCACCACACCGTGTGAACAAACTGACCTCGTCTGCCAAATCGATGCACAGGCGCAATTGTGTGCCTCCAACCTTCCGGCCACTGATGAGAGGGTCATCCAAATTCGTGAGGAAACGGCCAAGGATCCTCTGCTACAGCGTGAGTGCAGCACCTCACAAATGGCTGGTAGAAGGGACAGTGTCGCCAGTTTTACAACGTCAAGGACGACCTGACGGTGGTGGACAGCATCCTCATGAAGCCCGATAGGATTGTGATTCCGCAGAGCATGCGAGTTATGGTGCTCGGCCAACTCTATGAGGGTCACCTGGGGGTCGAGAAATGTCGACGCAGAGCTCGAGAGGCAGTCTATTGGCCGGGCATCAGCCAGGACGTTGCCAACAAGGTCCTCAACTGCCCCACATGTCGGAAATTTCAGCCAGCTCAACCCAAAGAAACTCTGCAGCAACATGAGATAGTGACCTCCCCATGGTCCAAAGTCGGTGTCGACCTTTTCCACCCCAAGGGGCGTGACTATGTCCTCCTGGTCAACTACTTCTCCAATTACCCAGAAGTGGTGAAACTGTCCGACCTCACGTCGAAGGCGGTGATTAAAGCATGAAAAGAAATGTTTGCCAGGGATGGGATACCGCTCACGGTGATGAGTGACAACGGTCCCTGTTTTTACTGCCGGGAATGGTCTGAATTTGCCCGCCTATACAACTTTCGTCACGTAACTTCCAGCCCCCACTACCCACAGTCAAATGGGAAGGCCGATAAAGGGGTCCATGTCGTCAAGAGATTACTATGCAAGGCTGCAGACTCAGGCTCCGACTTCAACTTGGCGCTGCTGGCATACAGAGCATCCCTGCTGTCCACTGGGTTGTCTCCCGGGCAGATGCTTATGAATCGCACTCTGCGAACCACAGTTCCAGCCATCCATGTTCCAGACCTTGACCACCTCATGGTCATACAAAAGATGCAGCAGTCTCGGGCCCAACAGAAATCAGCATACGACACTCATGCCACGGACCTACCCGAGCTGGTCCCAACTGATCGTGTTCGTATGCAGTTGCCTGACGGCGGCTAGTCCGCCACAGCTGTGGTGGTCAAGCAAGTAGCCCCGAGATCGTTCCTCGTCCGCATGGCTGATGGCTCCTTCCTACAACGCAACAGACGGGCGCTGCGCAGAGTTCGACGCCCGCCACATAACCATGATGTCCTGCTTCACACACTGCTTCCTCCAGACGTGCCCTACCACGAGGCCACCGATCTACCAGCAATCCTGCCGACCTCTGCGACCACCGCATTGGCGGCGGTCCCGCCTATCCACGTGCAGGCGGCCCCTGATCCACCCTTGAGGCGGTCAACCAGAATTCGGCGCCTGCCGCAGAGACTAAACTTATAGACTGAACTTTTGCACAACTGTGTTACCTTATCGTTTTGACCTCTGTAAATATCGTTTTTACCGTTTCATCTGCCCTATATCTGCACTAGCGAGACCTTCCTGTGTACATAAGGTCATTTTAGCGCATTCTGTATATAGTCACGCACATATACACATCCACACGCACATGCACCTTAATATTTATTGTCTCAATACACACAATACAGAACAAAAAAAAAGGGGGGGGGAATTGTCATTATATACATCTATGTATACAGTGGAGTGCAGACAGGCAGTGATTGACACACAGGATGACCAGTAAGCACACAGTACAGAGCAGCCAATCACCAGACAGGACACGACCACTATAAAGCCAGAGGGCATCAGTTTTCCCGCTCTCGCGGGACCTAGCCTCTGAGACAGTCAGAGTTAGTGAGCTGGCCAGTACAAACACTATGTGGTAGCTAGTAAGTCTGGTTAGGCTAGTATCAGGTCTCCAGTCAAGTCAGCATAGTGTCAACCCACAGTTGAACATGTATAATAGTTTAAATGTTAAATAAAACCGTGTTGCATCTTCTCAAGTGTTGGAGGTCTGTCTCTCGCTACACTGCATCAAGTGCAGTCCACATCGACCCAACACATCAGCCTCTAGTCCACATAATCCAGAAGGATTTAAATGACATGACACCTCGGTTACAGCGAATTCTCCTTCGACTCCGCCGCTATGACTTCGAACTTGTCTACACGCCAGACAAAGAGCTGATCATTGCAGATGCCCTATCCTGGTCCATCACCACACCGTGTGAACAAGGTGACATCATCTGACACATAGAAGGGCAAGTGCAATTGTGTGCCACCAACCTCCCAGCCTCTGATGAATGGGGGTGGTCCAAATTCATGAGGAAACGGCCAAGGATCCTTTCCTGCAGTGTGTGATGCAGCACCTTACCCATGGCTGGCAGAAGGGACAATGTCCCCAATTCTTTAATGTGAAAGAAGAGTTGACGGTTGTGGAGGGAATCCTTCTGAAACTCGACAGGATCGTTATTCCTCAAAGCGTGCAGGCTATGGTGCTGGGTCAACTCCATGAGGGTCACCTTGGAGTCGGGAAATGCCGACGCAGAGCTCGGGAGGTGATTTACTGGCCGGGCATTAACCAGGATATTGCCAACACGGTCCTCAACTTCCTCAGCTGTCAGAAGTTTCAACCGTTTTAACCCAAGGAAACGCTGCAACAGCACAAGATCGTGACCTCTCCGTGGTCCAAAGTAGGTGTAGACCTTTTTCATGCCAAGGGGCGTGACTACGTACTCCTGGTCGACTACTTCTCCAGTTACCCAGAAGTGGTGAAACTGTCCGACCTCACGTCGAAGGCGGTCATCAAAGCCTGCCAAGAAACGTTCGCCAGGCATGGGATTCCGCTCACGGTAATGAGCGACAACGGTCCATGCTTTTACAGCCAGGAATGGTTTGATTTTGCACAGTCCTACAACTTCCGTCACATTACCTCCAGTCCCAACTATCCGCAGTCAAAAGGGAAGGCCGAGAAAGGGGTCCATATTGTAAAGCGGTTGCTGTGCAAAGCTGCAGACTCATGCTCCGACTTCAACCTGGCAATGTTGGCATACAGAGCAACCCCGCTGTCCACTGGGTTGTCTCCAGCGCAGATGCTCATGAATCGCACTCTGAGGACCACAGTTCCAGCCATCCATGTTCCAGACCTTGACAACTCACGGTACTACAAAAAGTGCAGCAGTCCCGGGCCCAACAGAAGGCCACATATGATGCTTATGCCACGGATTTACCTGAGCTGGCTCCAGCCGATCATGTTCGCGTCCCCTTGCCTGAGGGTGGTTGGTCAGCCACAGCTGTTGTTGTCAAACAAGTTGTCCCGAGGTCTTTCATTGTTCGTAAGGCTGATGGCTCCCTGCTACGGCGCAACAGACGGGCATTGCGAAGAGTTCCACGCCCACCACCTGACCGCAGTGCTCCGCCGGCTATCATGCTTCCTCCGGACGTACCCTGCCATGAAGCCACCGATCTGCCAGCGATCCTGCCGGCCCACCCAACCACCGCATTGGCAGCGATCCCACCTCTCCACGTGTAGGCGGCTCCTGATCGACAAGAATTCGTCACCCGCCACAAAGGCTAAATCTGTAGACTTAACTTTTGTAAATTTTTGTGACTGAATCCATCGACTTAACTCTTGTAAATATTGCTTAGTTTGCCATGTATCTGCACTATCGACACCTTCCCATATATATACGTTTATTCAATCACCATTTGTATATAGTCAGGCACATATATATATTTATATATCCACACACAGCTCAGTATTTTTTTAACTCAAAAAAAAGGGGAGATGTAATAATATCCACTCATGTATGTAATGAGATGCAGACAGGCAGTGATTGACACGTAGGATGACCAGTAAGCATACAACACAGCACAGCCAATCACCAGATAGGACACTACCACTATAAAGCCAGAGGGCACTAGGTTTCCCGCTCTCTCAGGACCCAGCTACTGAGACAGTCAGAGTCCACGAGCTAGCAAGCACAAACACCATGCGGTAGCTAGTAAGTCTGGTCATGCTACTACAAGGTCACTAGTCAGATCAGTATAGTGTTGACCCACAGCTGAATATGTACAGCAGTTCATTTGGTTGAATAAAACAATGTTGGATCTTCTCCTGTGTTAGACGTCTGTTTCTCACTTCCCTGCGTCGAGGGCAGTCCACATCGAACCAACCTGCCTAACACATCATGCGTTTTCTCTACTATTTGGTCTTTTCTGTGGCTCTGTTCCAATTAGGGCAATCAGTGAATTTGCCTTCTTTCTATATTGTCCATGTCTGAATGCTTAGAGTCACCAGGTATCGAATGATACCACCACAGGTTTCAACCGGCTATCGATCAAAGAGCCAAACACCAGTTAGTTAGTTCAAGGTCAAGGGTACTTTATTGACAGACAATCAATCATTCAACATAAACATTACTAGTCAACTACACCTATTCCTAAGACAACCTGTACTTAGCTTCGGGCACCCGGCTTAGGTCAGGAAACAGTGGCCGCTGTTCAATTCTGGATCTCTTGGGTTCGAAGTGGTAACTGCTGCTCAGCTGGGCTCATCCGTCTGGTGGTGGGCGTTGAACTTGGACTTGCTTCTGGTGTTGCTGCAGCTGGCAATGGCCGTGACCGGGGTACCAAGGCCAAAAGAGAGCGAACATATGGCGAACTCTTCCTTTATACTCGGAGGGCTTTCGCGCACATTTGGGCGGTCTTTCGATTTGGGACTTACTGATTGGGTGATCCCTGATCACTCATCGATTCTTTAGTCAGTAAGTGGGCGGGATCTGGATGGCTGGGCGTGTACCAAGCGGTCAATTGACCCCGTTGTTTTCGTTTCCCTTGGACAGGGAGTGGCGCCAAAATGTCTGGGACTGTCCCGGTTGCTGGAATACCAGTCCTTTGATTTGGGAAAGATGGGGCATCACCTGCTAATCGGCCTGATTAACATGCTAATGGGACGAAGTTTCGATGCCATCTGGACTTTGCTGACAAATATGCATTTCAGGCTCTGAGCCTGAGTCTTGGCTTGTCCATTTTACACATCAGTCTTTGCGAGTTGCTCTGTACCTAGTTGGAAGTTGCCATCCCCAATGGCTACAGCTCCCCATACCACAATCTATTAAACGTTGTGGGTCAGGTGAACTCCATGATACACGTTGGGGTTCTCTAAACCCTGGCCCATAACAAATTGGGGGCTCGAGGGGGATAAAAGTCTATCTATTGAATTGGCTTAGTGAACTTAAAGACAGTGAGGGGTGAGCATATTGTGGTTGCTTTTCAGGTGTGGTATTTTAGTTTAAGTGGGGTGTGTGTTGTGAACAATGGCTCTTTCAGAGGCTCTGACATTTTTGGGGGTGGAGACGGTCACACACAGTCCCTTACGGACAGAGACTGAAAGCAGACTGTTAGATTCGGCTGAAAAATTGCAGTTAACATTACCTGATAAAATGCGAAAAGATGAGGTAATTATGGCAGTGGTTAAGCATTTAAAATTGCCTGACATACAGTTTGACTCATTGGAAATGGCAAAAATTCAGTTACAACTTAAGCAAATGGAACATGAGAAAGAATTAAAGCAGCTTGAATATGAAAGAGATAGAGAGGAAAACGAAAGAGAGAGAGAAGAAAGAAGAAAAGAAAGAATATCCCCAGCAGAACAAAAAGAAAGAGAAAGGGAGATACAGATCAGGTAAAAAGATAAAGAGAGAGAGTTTGAACTTCAGAAAATGGCCATGAAACATGACAGTCAGTTAAAATTGGCAGACGTTAAGGGAAACATACAGTTGGTGGATAGTGATGAGGATAGTGAGAGAGAGCGTCAAAATCGAAGACTTGGTGGGGATCTATTTAAATATGTCCAAGCATTGCCAAGGTTTGACGAGAAGGAAGTAGAACCCTTTTTCATTGCATTTGGGAAGGTGGCTAAACAAATGAAATGACCACAGGACATGTGGTATTACTGATTCAAACAAAGCTGATAGGTATGGCTAGTGAAGTGTTTGCATCACTACCGGAGGAGGTATCTGGGACGTATGAGGAGGTGAAAAAATCCATCTTAGGTGCATATGAACTAGTGCCTGAAGCCTCCAGACAAAGGATTAGAAATTTAAGGAAATAATTTGGTCAAACATACATGGAGTTTGAAAGGCACAAACAGAGTAATTTTGATAGGTGGATAAGGGTTTCGAAAATAGACCAAACGTATAAAGCTCTCAGAGAAATTATACTTTTGGAGGAGTTTAAAAATTCAATTCCTGATGTAGTGAGAACTCATGTGGAAGAGCAGAGGGTTAAAACTGCGAGGTTAGCAGCAGAAATGGCAGATGATTATGAATTAGTTCATAAATCAAAGCTTGGTTTCCAACACCACTTTCAGCCTGTGAGGGATAGAAACTGGAGACATGAGAAATACTCAAGTGGTAAAAGTAAAGGTAATCTGATGGGAGATAATAAGGAGAGTGTACCTCAGATTAAAAAGGAAATCCAGGAGGGTGGAAGAGACATGAAAAGTTTCAAATGTTTTTACTGTAATAAATTAGGCCATGTAAAGTCACAGTGTTGGTGGTTGAAGAAAAGCACTGGGAAGGCTAATGTGGTAAAACAGGATACGACAGTGGGGTTTGTTAAAGTGGTAAAGGAAAGCCCAAGTGAAGCAAAGGAGGTGCAAAAGATTGTAGCCTGATCAAGAGGTGATTGATAAGAAGGTGCCAGATCTCTTTAAAGAATTTACTTATGTGGGTAAAGTTTACTCATGTGTACCAGGAGGAGCAGGTAAAGAAGTCACAATTTTAAGAGATACGGGAGCTAGTCAATCGTTAATGGTAAGAGATGATGAGTTATGTAGTTTGGGAAGAATGTTGCCAGAAAAGTTGGTAGTATGTGGAATTCAGGGTGAGAGGAGTAGTGTTCCAGTATATAAGGTAAGGTTGGAAAGTCCAGTGAAGAGTGGTGAAGTGGTAGTAGGAGTAATAGAGAAATTATCTTGCCCAGGAATACAGTTTATCTTGGGTAATGATATAGCTGGATCGCAGGCGGGAGTGATGCCGACGGTGGTTGATAAGCCAGTGGAAAACCAGACAACTGAAGTGTTGAAGGACTAATATCCTGGGATTTTTCAGGACTGTGTAGTAACAAGGTTGCAAAGTCACAGGTTAAGACAAGAGGAGAAATCAAAGAGTGAAGATGAAGTTGAAGTGCAATTATCAGAAAAGATTTTTGATCAGGTGGTTGAAAAAGAATAAGAACAGGTGGAGGATGAGGCGGATATTTTTAGTTCAGGAAAATTGGCGGAGTTACAACAGAAAGATGTTGAAATAAAACGGATGTATCAGAAAGCATACACAGAAGAGGAATCTGAGTGAATACCAGAGTGTTATTACCGTAAAAGTGATGTCTTGATGAGAAAATGGAGAACTTTACATTTGCAGGCGGGTGAAAAGTGGGCTGAAGTTCATCAAGTAGTATTGCCGGTAGGGTATAAAAAGGAGGTGTTGCGAGTTGCACATGAGGTACCAGTGGGAGGTAATTTGGGAATAAGGAAAACTCAAGCTAAAATCCCAAAACATTTTTATTGGCCAGGACTGCATAAATATGTAGTTAAATTTTGTCAATCATGTCACACATGTCAAGTGATAGGGAAACCTCAAGCAGTGATAAAACCAGTGCCCTTAATACTCATTCCAGCATTTGGGGAACCTTTTACAAGGGTCCTAATTGATTACGTAGGACCGCTTCCCAGAAATACAATCGGATCAAGGATCAAATTTTACCTCAAGGTTATTCAAAGAAGTTATGGATAGCTTAGGAATAAAACAATTTAAATCAACTGCGTACCATCCAGAATCGCAGGGAGCGTTAGAAAGGTGGCATCAGACATTAAGGACAATGTTGAGGGCATATTGTCAAGCTTATCCAGAGGATTGGGATAAAGGAATTCCATTCGTACTGTTTGCAATTAGGGATGCACCTAATCAGTCAACCAAATTCTGTCCTTTTGAACTAATTTTTGGTCATGAGGTAAGAGGACCACTTAAATTGATTGAGGAAAAATTGGTGAGTGAGAAATCAGAAATTACATTATTGGAATACGTGTCAAATTTTAGGGAACGATTAAATAGAGCAGGTGAATTGGCGAGGCAACATTTAAATGATGCACAAAATGGGATGAAACAGGTAGCGGACAAGAAATCCAAAGTTCGTAATTTTGCCATTGGAGATAAAGTTTTAGTATTGTTACCAGTGGCAGGGGAAACCTTTAAAAGCTAGGTTTTGTGGACCTTATCAGATTGAAAGGAAATTAAGTGAGGTGAACTGTGTGGTAAAAACACCAGATAGAAACTCACCAAGTGAGTCATGTGAATATGCTTAAAAGGTACTTTGAAAGGAAAGGAGAGAGAAAAGGAGGAGGTTTCAATGATTCCAATTCAAAGTGACGAACCAAATCCAGATGACTGTGAATTTGTCATACCTCAAATTAAGTTGGAAAACGAGGATGTTCTTAAAAATTGGGATAAATTGTTGAGTTACCTTCCAGAGGTAAAACGGACTGACCTGAAAGAGTTATTAATGTCACGTGGGCAAGTTTGTGGAGATAAATTGGGAAGTACTAAAATGGCTATTCATGATGTAGATGTGGTCAATACTGTTCCGATCAAACAACATCCATACAGACTTAACCCTTTAAAATTGTTACAGGTTAACAAAAAGATTGAGAGTATGCTTAAAAATGGCATAATTGAAGTGGGTTGCAGCCAATGGAGCTCACCCATAGTGATGGTACCTAAACCAGACGGTACCCAACGGTTGTGTGTGGACTATAGAAAGGTGAATGCAGTTACAAGAATGGACTTTTATCCTATCCCACGTTTGGAGAATTGCATTGACAAAGTGGGACAATCAGCTTTTATTTCTAAACTGGATTTACTTAAAGGTTACTGGCAAGTACCTTTATCCAAAAGGGTGAAGGAGATTTGAGCTTTTGTGACTCCAGATGGTATATACCAATTCAAAGTTATGCCAGTTGCCATGAAAAATGCACCAGCCACATTTCAACGGTTAACTAACAAAGTCATTTCAAGATTACCCAATTGTGCTGTGTACATCGACGATCTGGTAATTTTGAGCCAGACATGGACAGAACATTTAAAACATCTGATGGAGATATTCGATTGACTTCAGGAGGCGAGTTTGGTGATAAACCTAGCCAAAAGTGAATTTAGAAAGGCCCAAGTCACTTTCCTTGGCCATGCAATCCGACAGGGTCGAATGGTCCCACGGGATGTGAAAACAAAAGTTATTGGGGAGTTTCCAATATCCTCGACACAACGGGAAATAATGCGATTTCTTGGTATGTGTGGATTTTACCGGAAATTTGTACCGAATGTTAGCAGTGTGGTCGTTCCACTGACGGACTTGCGCATGAAGCGTAACAAATTCCAGTGGACAGCGGAGTGTCAACAGGCATTTGACGGCCTGAAGGCTGTGTTAACCACTGCTCCTGTGTTAGCCATCCCAAATTAAACCAAACCCTTCAAAGTGGCTGTTGATGCGAGCGATGTGGGCGTTCGTGCGGTGCTTCTACAAGACGACGACGAAGGGTGAGAGCGGCCTGTTGGTTACTTTTCAAAGAAATTGAATTCTCACCAGAAAAAGTATTCAACGATTGAAAAGGAGACTTTGAGTTTGGTGCTGGCTTTGCAACATTTTCACATTTATGTGACCAGCAATCCGTCTGACACCGTTATATATACTGATCATAATCCGTTGACGTTTTTGGAGCGATTCCGTAATAACAAGGCAAGGCTGTTTCGCTGGAGTTTATTGTTACAGCCATTTCATTTAAAAATAGTACATGTGGCAGGGCGAGAAAACGTGATAGCCGATGCTTTGTCACAAATGTGATGAACGGAAGCAGTTTCAGTTGGAGGAAGAAAAACAAAAAGAAAATGGACTATATTATTATACCTGTTTGCGTCTGTTGTTTTTTGAAACGAAAAAGTATATTTACTGTGTGCATTTCTTAAAGGATAGTGAAAAGGTGCAAATGAAAACATCTTGATGTTGATGGTTTTTTTTTTCTTGGGGGGAGGTGTCATGTGAGAGTACCTTTAAGAAATGTGTGTTTAAGAAATGTACCTTTAAGAAATGGGTGTTTATCAGTGATGTCAGCATGTGGGTGGAGCTGGGCTGTCTGTCAGCTTTTTACTTTCGTTTTTGAGGGCCGAAGGGCCGCCGCGGGTCAGCGCGAGTTAACGCATGTGCAGGACTGCCGGCGTGTTCTGGCACATGCGCAGAACCACCGTTGTGTTTCCTGCGCATGTGCAGGGGGTTTATTCTCTGTGCCGGCCATGGCGGAGCCTTATAGAGGCCGGCGAGGAAGTAAAGAGTGCCCCCACGGCACAGGCCCGCCCGCAGATCGGTGGGCCCCGATCGCGGGCCAGGTCACCGTGGGGGCCCCCCTGGTGCCGGATCCCCCCGCGACCCCCTGAAGACTCTGCAAGCCGCCCTCCAAGCCAGGTCCCGCCGGGATGGACCATGTCTATTTCACGCCGGCGGGACTGGCTGAAAATGGGTGGCCGCTCGGCCCATCGGGTCCTGGAGAATTGGCGAGGGGGCCGCTGCCAACGGTACCCGACTGGCACGGCGTGATCCCCGCCCCCACCCGAAAACTGGCGCTGGAGAATTCAGCAGCCGCCGTTGGAGCGGCGTGGCGGGATTCACGCCCCCCCCCCCCCCCCCCCCCCCCCGGGCGATTCTCCGACCCGGCAAAGGGTCGGAGAATCCCGCCACATAAGTCTTAAAGGTGGCCATTGGTGATTGTTGTAAATACCCATCTGGTTCTGTCCTTTGATGTGATTCCTGACACACAGCAATATGTGCCCAGCCAGCGATGCCCACATCCCATGAACGGATAAAAGGAAAACCCTCTGGGATAATGAATTTCTGCTATCATGCCTCCAGGAAGCACTTTGTGTTGGTTTTCTTTCTGTGTGAAGGGTGTTATGTAAAGTGAAGTTGTTGTTATTTTTGGTTTTTGATGAAGAAAAGTAATTCAAGATAACAAGTACCTGGTGAAAAGCTGGCCCATTAACTCTAAATGATAAAGGGACATCTTGAAAGCATACATTCTAATTTAACGCATCTACCTGTCAGTGAGGGGTAGAAATGTATAATTTACATTCCAAACAGGATGAAGCAGCACAAAAACAGATCACTTACGATCCTGTACTTACTGTCAGATAAAAGCTTCTGATATTCAAAAAAAATTGTTTGATATTATCGAGCAGTATAATTTTCAGTAGATAAGAACTGGCTCTGATCTTGGTGTGCGCTAAGAGCTTCGAAACATTAGGCGCAGGAGGAGGCCATTCAATCCCTCAGACTTGTGTGCGTTGCAATGATATCAAAGGCACCAATCATTCATAAGGGATTGTGCAAATACGTTCTGGGTTCACTTATTTACAACAGGCACATGTGGCCATTCATACATGGCATCACTTGACGGGAAGTGCGCCATGTGATGTAGCCTCAGTTTCACTTTGGTCTGGAGGAGGAGACAGCACACACACCCTGCAGCTCTGGCATCTTCAAGCTTTCTATCAACGTATGCTAAAGAAATTCGGCATGTCTGCGCCGACTCTCACAAACTTCTACAGATGTGCCAGAGAGAGCATCCTATCCAGCTGCATCATAGCCTGGTATGGCAACTGCTCGGCCCAAGGTCGCAAGAAACTGTAGAGTGCAGTAAACTCAGCCCAACGCATCATACAAGCTTGCCATCCTCCCATTGATTCTGTCTACAACTCCCACTGCCTCAGGGAGGCAGACAGCATTATCAAATGCTCCCACCCAGGCTTTGCCCCCTTCCAGACCCTCCCATCAGGCAGAAGGTACAGAAGTCTGAAGACCGGCACATCCAGTCATAGGAACAGCTTCTGCCCCATAGCTAAAAGACTCCTCAACGACACCCCCTTGGACTGACCTGTTCCCTGTCAGAAAACTGTTCACAACGCCCTATGCTGCTCTTGTTTGGCCCTTGTTCCGCACTGTAACCAATCACTGTTTGTCGATGTACCATTTGTCAATGTACTCTGTCGATTATTCTTTTGTCTACTATGTACATACTGTGTACGTTCCCTTGGCTGCAGAAAAATACTTTTCACTGTACTTCAGTACGAGTGACAATAAATATCAATCAATCAATCGCTCAATCAATTAATCAATGTGCCCATTCTTTAATGCATGAACGCACAATGCATTTGCACAATCCCTATCAGTATTGCGTGCCTTTTATATTATTATAATGCACACAACATGGTGTGCAGCAATCGCTCGTTCTAAATGGCATTGTGCCCAGCCTGGTAGCAGGATTAGTTATAGGTGCAACATGGCAACTAGTCATAGAGACAACCTTCGACAGTCTGGTCAGTCCGCAGCGGAGTCGAAATGTCAGAGAGTGTTGAAGCCAGAAAGTGGTGACTGCATGGAAAAGCTTTGAAGGCACAGTGCCTGAATAGTGTTCAAAGAAAGAGCTGGTAAGCAGAGGGTTCTCAGGCGTTGAGACTGCAGCATATAGCCTGCCATTATGTGAGTGGGACAGCGCCGTGAGCGGACCAGCACCGGCTTAGCTCAGTCGGGAGATGCGAGTGACCAGGGTGTGGGCCGACGGGAGAGGCGAGTGACCAGGGTGTGGACCGGGTCGATAACAAGTGAGGGAGAGTCAAACAAAAAGAAAGTCTTAAAAATTGGGCCAGAGATGTAAACATGTGTAGGTGGACAGAAAGCTTGATGATGCCAGAGGTGTGTGTGTTGTCTCCAGGCCAAAGTGAAATTGGATCATGTGGCATTCTACCTCTAAAGCGATCTCATGCTGCTATCCCTTAAAGGCATATTACAGCAGAACCTGTTCCATCATTCACTTATTACATCTGAATATAAGAATTATGAGCAGGTATAGGCCACTCCACTGATGATGGCTGATTTGACTGTAACCTCCTGCCTACCCCCAATAACCTTTCACCCCCTTACTTATCAAGAATCTATCCACCTTTGCCTTAAATATATTCGAAGACTCTGCTTCCACCGTCTTTTGAGGAAGCGAGTTGCAAAGACTCACGACCCTCAGAGTGTTATGATCCCAGACTAGACCGCAACATTCCTTACGAAACCGGACAAGAAACCCAATTGTGAGGAAAGGATAATTTGCTCCAGCAGTGATTCCACTGACAAATAGGAACCTCTTATCTTAAAACAAACATTTATTATTAACACAGGATTAATGTACGTCATATCACATAAAATAGCTTACAATTAACAGTAAAACAATCCTTAACAATAAAAAGAAACACTTTAGCTTCTAACTGATACCTTCTCTATCTCTAATCAAGTAAAACCCATCACAGGTCAAAGGCCACTTGTAAATGGAATTAGCAAACACAGGGATACCAGCTATTCACTTGAATAGAGATTTCTTGAAAATACTGCTTGAAGAGAGAGATAGAGAAAGAGTTTGTGTCAGAGAACAGACTTCAGATTCTTCTACTGCTTCACCTGAAGCCATTTGCAAAAACTGTTGCTCAGCTCAAAGCACCCCGCCACAACTCAAACTAAAGAGCCTGCTACAGACCTGGCTCCTGTCATTAATTACATCATGTCTATCCCGCTAACTGAGTTATGACCATCTTACTAAGGATAATCACAACCCCTCAATTATCTAAACCCCAGGGAACCTTCTTTGTACAAACAAAGTTCTGTTCCTCCAATACAGGTAAACAATACACATAGTGGGAATGAATGATGATCTCACTTTTACGACAGCTTAGTTGCACATTTGCAGACTCAGTGTCTGCCTATATATTTACAAAATATTGCTGCAACAGAAAAAATATATACTTTAACCCAGGTGTTTAATAACATTACTGCAACAGATATATAGAATACAATCTATATAGAAATCCCTACATTTATCACACTGGGGAAAGTGGGGGCTGTACCATTAGTAAGATCTACACCTGAACCGTGCTAAGGCTGGTGTTCCAGCAAGTTTTATAACTAGGGAAATATAAAACAATGTAGATTAAGTATTTGGGGCAAAGGATCAAATGTGGGAAGGTGTGGTAAATCAAAGAGTAGAGACAGGGCAAGGGATAAAGGTAAATCAAAGAGTAGAGACAGTGCAAAATGAGAAACAGATCATGACTGGAAGGGACAGAGAGGACAAATCTAAGAGAAAATCAGCAGCTTAGAGTAGGTGTTCCAAAAATAATAAAATGACAAAACTAAAATCTCTGAGGGGTTGTGGTTATCCTCAGTAAGATGGTCATCCCAATTCCCCGCCAGTGTTTTCGATGGCAGGGGTGGAAGAGGATATGGGAGGATAGTCAGAAATCGGATTAATGTTGCTGTGAATGTACAGCGGGATCTTCTGCTAGTGCCCCCCCCCCCATGGTGGGTCAGAAACCCCACCAGAAGACAGCGTGAACATCATTTCCTTCACGCTAATGGAATGCAGATGAAGGCCCAATTCCCCCTGCAAGATTCTTGATGAGACCAGTGGGAAAACACGTTCTGAAGACGTGACGTGCAGATGTCGGAACCAATCTGAACAATGCCTGGGCTGTCTCCAGAATTCAGGATGGAAGCAGTCTGCAAGCCCTCGACCTGGAACATCACAGCAGTGGGTGGGGCGAGCATCCACAGCTGGACCATCCAGATGAGGTGTCCTGGAAGTGGCCATCTTCTAGTCTCAGAGAGCTCCCCGAGATCTACCTTCATTTTCAGGAGGCCCACCTTCTAGTCTCAGAGAGCTCCTGGAGGTCTACCTTTATTTTCAGGAGGCCCACCTTCTCTCTTCAATAGTGGGTCAGTGATGTTGGCCGCCTTTTTAATATGGTGCCCGGATAGGACAGTGGACTCAGTGCCATCCAGGCCTGCCCCACCTGTCAGTGAATATGGCGTGAAACACCCAAGTGCATAATTAATAAGGTCGGGACTGGAAGATTTGGCATGATTTCCCAGCAGCTGCCGCAGCGGGAAGCATTCCACATTCACATCCCCACCAGATGGGAGATTCCCGGCCGAAGAACTCAGATTAACTGACAGCGCAGATAGAAATAAATAAGTATGATCTGATAGCCATTACTGAGACGTAGCTACAGGATGACATCGGTTGGTTGGGACCTAAATATTGAAGGATATGTGACATTTATGAAGGGCAGGAAGCTGGGAAAAGGTGAAGGGGTGATTCTGTGAATGGTATCACTCCCTATGGCAGATTTACACCACTATCCCCCCCTCCCTCTTCGCTTCATATCCTTGATGTCCTTACCTAAGAAAAGAGGGAAAACATCAATAAGAAAAGCAAAGAAAAACTACAAAAGTAAATTGTCGAGGAAGATTAAAAGAAATGGAAAACTATTCTACAGACACATGGGGCGAAATTCTCCGGTCTCGGCGCGATGTCCGCCGACTGGCGCCCAAAATAGCACAAATCAGTCGGGCATCGTGCTGCCCCGAAGGTGTGGAATGCTCCGCATCTTGGGGGGCCGGGCCCCAACCTTAAGGGGCTAGGCCCGCGCCGGACGAATTTCCGCCCCGCCAGCTGGCGGAAAAGGCCTTTTGTGCCCCGCCAGCTGGCGCGGAAATGACATCTCCGGGCGGCGCATGCGCGGGAGCGTTAGCGGCTGCTGACGGCATTCCTGCGCATGCACAGTTGAGGGAGTCTCTTCCGCCTCCGCCATGGTGGAGACTGTGGTGAAGGCGAAAGGGAAAGAGTGCCCCCACGGCACAGGCCCGCCCGTGGATCGGTGGGCCCCGATCGCGGGCCAGGCCACCGTGGGGGCACCCCGCTGGGCCAGATCACCCCGCGCCCCCCCAGGACCCCAGAGCCCGCCCGCGCCGCCTTGTCCCGTTGGTAAGGTAGGTGGTTTAATCTACGCTGGTGGGACAGGCATTTTAGCGGCGGGACTTCGGCCCATCCGGGCCGGAGAATCGCGGGGGGGGGGGTGTCCGCCAACCGGCGCGGCGCGATTCCCGCCCCCGCCGAATATCCAGTGCCGGAGAATTCGGCAACCGGTGGGGGCGGGTTTCACGCCAGCCCCCGGCGATTCTCTGACCCGGCGGGGGTCGGAGAATCTCGCCCATGAATAGAAAAAGAAAAATCAGTATCGGGATACGGTGCGTAAACACGGCAAACTTGCAGGTAACGACATCTGAATAGCGGACGTATTAAATATTTTCTTATTACAAGGTCGATATTAGAAAATTAACATGGTAAAATTAAATTTAAAAAAAAACATTTAGAGTACCCAATTCATTTTTTCCAATTAAGGGGCAATTTAGCGTGTTCAATCCACCTACCTTGCACATTTTTGGGTTGTGGGGGCTAAACCCACGCAAACACGGGGAGAATGTGCAAACTCCACACGGACAGACCCAGAGCCGGGATCGAACCTGGGACCTCGGCGCCGTGAGACTGCAGTGCTACCACTGCACCACTATGCTGCCCTCTAAAATGACATTTATAAGGTAAGGTCAAAAAGGATATAAAGACACGAAGATAAGTTAGATACTTGATAAACTAATTAAAACAATCAGATCTCACTGAGATTGCTGATGTGGGAAATCCTAAATAATCTGAATCTATCTGCTGTGCCTGTCATAACATCAATGGACAGTTTGCCCAAACTCCAGAGAAATGGGATAAACAGTGTTCGTCCTGTTGTGTTTCCATGAATCTTCTGCTGAAGGTCGGTTGGTCAAGGGGTGAAATTAGAAACCTATTCACCTAGATTTGACTTCATCCCTTGAAGTTTTTCTGTTGACCTCAGCGTTAACATTTCATCAAACCTCTATTTACAATCTTGAACCTGTTGAGGTGTACATTCAGGGGGGCATGAAACATAGAAATAGAAATCATATAGCCGAAGGAGGCCAATCAGCTCATCGAGTCTGCACTGACCCTCCGAAAGGGAACCCCACCTAGGCTCACGGCCCCACCCTGTCCTCGTAACTTCACCTAACCATTTGGATAAAGTGGCAATTGATCATGGCCAATCCACCTAACTTGCACATCTTTGGACTGTTGGAGTAATCAGGCGCATTCCCAGGCAGACATGAGGAGAACTTGCAAACTCCACACAGTCACCCAAGGCTAGAATTGAACATAGTCCCTGGCACTGTGAGGCAGCAGTGCTAACCACTGTGCCACCATGCTGCTCCAGTGTTCCTGAAGTCAGAGTGTAAGTGCCATTCACATCTCTGTACTGTGTAAATACTTGGTTGCAGCACTGTACTTTAATTGTTCCAATACCTATGTATGTTGATGAAAAGAGCATATTCTTTACAAAGTGGAGGATCCTACAAGCTGGAATCTAATCAGCAGTTTGAATGTGGAACCAGCTATCGCAAAGAGTAGTTGAATATAATCGCATCAATGCATCGCATAGTGGGAGCTAAATGAGTACATATGATAGGCAAAAATAGGACATGTTAGTTGGATGGGATAAAGGAAGGTGAACAAAAGAAAAAAATGACTTGAATTTTTATAACGCCTTTTTGATGTAACGAAAAGGGTTTCCTTTACTCCCCAACAGGCTGGTATTGGGTGTCACAGATAACTGTGGGTGTCTCTCTCCTGCAGGTGTTGAAACCACGACCCGGAAGTGTCGCTCTGGGACAGCTTCGCAAGAGAGGGGCCAAGTCTCACTGTTTATACCTAACCAGTGAGGTTGTCCTTATGCCACACCAGTTACCTTGACTGTCACCTACGCCTGTGTGAGTCTCTCTCCTGTGATGGTGAAATGTCACCCGGAAGTGCCCCACTAGTGCAACTTCACAAGAGAGATAGAAAGAGGGACCACTTTGTATTCCTCTCTTGAGTGAGTGTGTTCGAAACGCTCAGATCCCCTTTTCTGGTCCTTGACTACGGGATTATGTCCTGACAATTATTGTGACTTGACCAGAGCGGACAGTGAAAGGAAGGTGAGACCACAATAATGGTAGTTTTAAAAATAATTGATTTATTCAAGAGAAATGGAGTCTTCTGCAACTCTGATTAACCCACACACAGAAACACCAATTATGAAATACTATGTGTAAAACAAGAGACTAAATGGCACATCGAAAAATCCTTAAACAGTTTTAGCAATGTTTTACAGGAGCTTATATATATATCGTCCCTTACCACCCCTCCTCAACAAGCCTAGCCTAATTGGGGGTTTCTGTAAGCTGACAAAATATACACACCACTTCCTAGCTGAATGGGTCTGTTTAAAAACACACAAAATCTTCAGGCTCCCCTCTGGCTTCTTGGGTCATAGTTCGTTACGTCTATCTCTGCACCTGGTTCGTGGAGACTTGCTTCACCTGTTGAGCCCGTAGTTCTACCTTGTGGTAGTCACTTCGTAGGTGTTTAGTTTCTTCTTCTTGGTTTACAAATCTCCTCCAGCCCAAATTTCTGTGCCAAACTTCTCAATCAGAAATTCTGAGTAACCAACCCAAGATCTCTCCCCTCGCTAGTCTGCGTCCTGTATCTTTAAGCGCGCTTGTTTCAAAGGAGCCGGCTGGCTCCTCCCACTGATCGATTTCAAAGACAAATGGCGCGCTAATCACTCTCAGGAAGAAGTTAACCTGATCAGTTTCTTCACAATAGCTGATGACGTCACCAGAGCTTGCCTGATTGCTCACAAATGGCTTCTATAGGGATACTGGGACAGTTTGAATTAGTTTGCCATTAGTGGAATAGGTTTCTGTCTGGTTTGGGCAGAAACTCATTTCCATAGTCATTGCCTTCCTCAGCTCACGCTGAGCCATCCACATTCCTGGCATAATTTTTCAGTTGGCCCTGCCCTGGCCCATTGCCCCCTTTGTTCTTCTCTGGGATAATTTTGTGATGTGTATATCTCTGTCTTGCTGCTTCCAGCCATTTTGTTGCAGGCTTTTGCAGGAAAGCTTTCTTATTTTAAAATGTCTGTTAGTCTTGCCATTTCTGTAGCAATGTTGCCCTAACTGGCACGGATGGAGAGTTGCCAGAACTTACATGAAGTAATTTGACGCGTAATTATGACATGATCAACTGCATTTTTGATGTTGATTTGGCATAATTGTTGGATAGGACAACAGAGAGAGGGCGGCGAATGGGCGTTGATGCCGAAAACTGGTGCAACGCCATTCCTGTGCTGTCTGCACGGTAGGGGGCCATTAACAGAGGCCGCCCTCCTCAATTCACCGCTGAAAGCTGGTCCAGTTCCCGACGGCATGGTCCGTTTTGCTTGTCGGGAACGGTCGGCGGCGGCTGCCGACTCAGTCCGCGGCCAACCTGGTGGGGGGTGGGGAGATCCTTCACTGGGGGGGCCTCATGGATGGCCAGGCTAGCGATCGGGGTCCACCGATCCACAGGCCCGTGCGATCTCGGGGGGGCCTATATTTTCGGGCCTACTCTGTGATGCGAGTCTGCCATGTCGCTGAAGGCCGCCGCCGTGCGCATGTGCGGACTCCCGATCAGAAGTGCAGGGCCCCGTATCAGCAGCCAGAGCTGCAAGGAGTACTCCGGGACCCTGCTGGCCCCCTTCAGGTAGGAGAATCACTCTGGACTTTCTTCAAGAAAGTCCAGAGTGAAACACCCGTGTTTTGACGCTGGAGTGGGAAAATAGCCCCATTATTGGAGAATCCCGCCCCATGTTCTTCTTCGAAATAGTGCTTGGGAGAAACTGGGTGGGATTCTCTGATCCCGAGGCTAAATGTTGATGGCGTCGGAAACGCCGTCGTGTTTCTCAATGGCGTCAACACGGGCTCAACACGCTCCAGCTGCTGATCCCGGCGTGAACTGGGCGACGCGGGGTCCGCGCATGCGCAGTGTTTCCCTTCTCCACCGGCCCCGAGGCAACATGGTGCAGGGATACAGGGGCCGGCGCGGAAGAAAGGAGGCCCCCAGCCAGAGAGGCCAGCCTGCCGATCGGTGGGCCCCGATTGCGGGCCAGGCCACATCGGAGGCCCCCTCCGGGGTCGGACCCCCCTTCCCCCCCCCCCCCCTAACAGGCAGCCCCCCGACCCTTCCACGCCATGTTCCCACCGGCTGAGAGCAGGTGTGGACTGCGGCGACGGGACTCGGGTTTTTTGACACGGCCATTCGGCCCATCGTGGGCCGAGAATCGCCGGGGCCCCAGTAGGGCGACCACCGGCCGGTGCCGCGCCGACCGCGCCGGTGCCAATTGGATTGGATTTGTTTATTGTCCCGTGTACCGAGGTACAGTGAACAGTATTTTTCTGTGAGCAGCTCAACAGATCATTAAGTACATGGGAAGCAAAGGGAATAAAAGAAAATACATAATAGGGAACTGTCGTGTTGAGCTCTCATTGACTTCCACGCTGAAGTGTTCCTCGAACTTTAGAAGCACTGTCTTATATTTTGTCTTGTCCTCGCCTCCCGCGAATGCCAGGGAGTTGTAGATGTGGATGGCGTGTTGCCCCGCCGTGGAGAGGAGGAGGGCGATCTTCCTGGTGTCTGATGCATTCTCCCTGTCTGTGGCTTCTAGGAAGAGCTGGAAGCTCTGTTTAAACAGCTTCCAGTTTACGCCAAGATTTCCAGCGATTCGGAGTGGCTGCGGCGGGCTGATGTTTCCCATGGAGCAGGATGGCGGATTTCTGAAAGGGTGCAGGTAGGTCTCACAGTCGCTGGTTAGCTTCCACTACTGGTATCTTGTCGTGTTGGGTGATCCGATGCACAAATGATCCAACACGGCTGCAGATGGTACAACTCTGTTTTATTGTCTTAAACAACGACAACTACTAACTGCTATCATAGGTTCGTGCTTCACCAGCTAACCTGTGGACCCAGCCCTATCACTATCTTGGTGAGGCACTCAGCACATGGTCTATGTCTGAGTGGCGCGCTGTGAGCTCTGTGCTCTGAGCTATCTCCTGGTAGAATGAGCGGGAACTGTGGTGTTCCCTGTTTTATAGTGCGCGTGCTCTCACTGGTAATTGGCAGCAATGTTGTGTGTGTGTTGGTTGGTCCAACTACCTGTCCATCAGTGTGTGTGTGATTGCACCATGATATGCTGATGTGGATATCATGACAGGAACTCCATAAGCACTGGCATCGGATGAAGCATACAGGGTGTAGTGGTAATGAGGTCAGTCCATAAGAGGGTCATTTAGGAGTCTGGTGACTGTGGGGAAGAAGCTGTTTTTGAGTCTGTTTGAGCGTGTTTTCAGACTTCTGTATCTCCTGCCCGATGGAAGAAGTTGGAAGAGTGAGTAATCCGGGTGGGAGGGATCTTTGATTATGCTGCCCGCTTTCCCCAGGCAGCGGGAGGTGTAGATTGAGTCAATGGATGGGACTGGCCAGTGTTCATGACTCTCTGAAGTTTCTTGCGGTATAAAAGAGAGACGTTAGTAATAATGTTAGTTTTAGAATTAATTTTTAAAAGATTAGAACGAGTATAAGTTAAGTAAAAAGTGGATCTGTTTGGGAGAGCTCGCAGGGAGTCGCCTCGCTCCAGCGCCATCTTTTATCCATGGCACCGATTCTCCACCCACTGTTCCTGCTCGTGAAAGGTCAAGAACGAGAGGGCACAGATTTAAGTTGATTTTCAAAAGAAGTAAATGTGATGTGAGAAAAGCACTTTTCACACAGTGATTGTTTCGGGTCTGGAATGAACTGCCTGGAAGTGTAGTGGAGGCAGGTTCAATCGATGCATTCAAGAGGACATTAGATGATTATTGAATAGAAGCAATGTGCAGGGGTACGGGGAAAAGGCAGAGTAATGACATGAAGTCACGATGTTCGTTTGGAGTGTCGGTGCAGACACGATGGGCCGAATGGCCTCCTTCTGCACCGTAACAATTCTGTGAGAGCAGCCAGGTTTCAGTTTAATGTTTCATTGTGGAGGCTCATACCCAGCATAAATACCAGCATAAACCAATTGGACTGAATGGCCTCTTAGTAAATACTAAGAATTATGGAATGCCAGTGCAAATGTAAAGATTGAGAATGTGATCAATGCGAGTGCCAGAAATTAACATGAACAAATTTGCATATTTGGCCAGCACACTGGCACTCACTTCTTCCACAGATTTTCAGTTATGGCTTAGCTGATACTCGCCATTCCCTGCAACGATAATCGGTTATTATCTTGGTTCCAACTAAGCAGCATTGTTCTGTTGTTATTGATAAAAGAGTTGTTATAACCTGCCCGGATGCTATTGGCTGGGGACAATTGGTGACCCCATGATGGTCTTTTGGGGTTGATCAACTTAATAAACGAACAGAAACAAACTCAGGCACAACTTAAAAGGGGTCACTCGTGGTCAGGGCACTGCCCAAACAAAACAAAGAGCAACGGAACTTGCCAAACATCAAATCAAAATGTGATGAAGAGGGTCGATAAAGCAATCCAGCCCCTGCAGCACCCACTATGGATGCTTGAGGAATATGAGCTCCCTCAATGAGGGGGGAGGGGAGGGGGATCGTTAACTTTTCAGCTGTACATACAGAGCTGGCCAATGTGATTGGCAAGAGAGAGAGAGAACATGTAGTGAACTGCAGGTGCTGTGTAAATATTGTTGCAAATAAAAGTTACTCATGCTGGACTGTGTGGCCCTCCCAGAAGGAGTGCTGGGTTAAGCTCTGCTCCCTGGGCTGTGTGAATCAGAGATGCTGCAGTGCCCGAATTGGAGAAGATTTGCATCACACCAAATTTGCCAAAGTGCATCCAGCAAGTGAGGCTCGAGGCTGGGAGATTGCTGAATATTTTATACCAAGATGTTAACTGTACCCCTGTGGGTCTTATTATTTAGAATTCTCCTCAGTACCTAACGGAACAGCCCCATGCAGGACCTCAATTCTTGACAAGCAGAAGAACAAGGCTGGCACCAAACCAGTTGCAAATCTTTAATCGTTAATATTTTGCCAAATGGCCTCACGTTTCATTCGGTGTACTTTGTTATCAAAGCAGAAACTTAAAAATCAGAGCCCAGGAGGCCATTCAACCCATCATATCTATGCTGGCTCTCCAATTAGTTCCACTCCTCTGCATTATCCAATAGCCTGGCATTTTGTTCCCTTTTCTTCCATAGAAAAACATAAGAAAGAGGAGCAAGAGTAGACCATTCAGCCCCTAAATAAGATCATGGCTGATCTTCTACTCCAGCTACACCCTTCCACCATGTCCACAGATCCCTCGATTCTCTTAGTGTTTAAATATCCATCAAGTTCAGACTTGAATCTACTCAATAATGAAGCGTTCTCTGTCCTCTGGAGTAAAGAATTCCAAAGGTTCATAGTGAAGACATTCCTCCGAATCCCTGACAAAATTGAATCTGCTTCCACCGTTGTCAATGCATTCCAGAACACAAAAACTCACCGCATAAAGTAAATTCTTCACATGTGGCCTAGATGGCGAACTTCTTTGTAATGTAACTGATTCTGTTGCAGGGAACTGCTTGAACTACAGCTCATGCTGAAGCAGACACAGCTCTCTTGAATGGCCAGTATTTGTATTTGTCTCAATCGGAATAGAAACTGTAGGATTAGGAGTAGGCCATTTAGCCCCTCAAAATATGTCTTGCTGTTCTGTTCATGGCTCATCTGCAGCACAACTGCAGTAATCACTACAAATTTTCTGTGCGTCACCATGACTCTCTATTGAGCCCAGACTTACTGCTAACCCTTCAAAACACCATCAACACTCCCCTCAGTTAATTAGCCTTCCACCACCTCCGTACCTTTTTGATACTGTACTGTCTTCCAGGCAAAGTTCCTCATCATCAGTGAGGTGGAATAGGGCAGACGGCAGACACCAAACAATTTCCCAAATTCAAACGTGGCACT
The DNA here is from genome assembly GCF_047496885.1 of Scyliorhinus torazame. Lineage (NCBI taxonomy): Eukaryota > Metazoa > Chordata > Chondrichthyes > Carcharhiniformes > Scyliorhinidae > Scyliorhinus > Scyliorhinus torazame. The sequence continues at coordinate 104,790,592 of NC_092722.1, forward strand.
CTCTCTTTCAATTACCCATGAAAACAAAACAAATCCTTCAAACAAAATCTCCTGTAGCATGAATAAATAAAGGGACCATTAAATAATGGTGGAACAGAAAGTTAAAATTTTAATGGGAGCACCTTTCGAGAGGAAAAGTTGGCTCAGTAAATGTAATTCAAAACAAGGATCACTTACCTTGTATCGGAAAACTCTGACAGAAGAGAACATTTTGTCATTCGGTCTGAAAATAATTCTGAAAGATTTTCAAATTCCTTTTTTAATCACTAAAACAAAGCGCGACGGAGCCTTCTGAGGGCAGCCTTTGTATGCCTAAACGAAACCAAAACAAAGCGGTGGTATTCAAAGTTTGGAAGGGATGGATTTAAGCTCTTCCACAATCCTGACAGGCCTTGGTGAACAACACAGAAGATGTGACACCAAAATCCTCCTTTCTGGGGATATTTATAGAATCACTTTGCTTCCTCACTGGAGTGATGCCACTTTACACTTCTCCAGGCACAAGAAGCCAATTTTGATATTTAATTAATGACCACGTGACATATTTAAAAACAAAAGAGTCCTGCTGATAATAAAGGGGGTGGGATATAAACTGCAAACAGTGCAGGAGGTGTTGGATGTGATTTATTCAGCCAGAGATCTTGGCACACTTGCTGCTTTACGACTCGCGTTTCATTCATTCACAGCTGCTTTTACTGCCATTACTTCAAGAAATGTCAGCATGTTCTATCTCTTCATTTGATTGTGATTCTGTAGCTCAAGGTTGCAGTGAGTGCGGGACTTCAAAGTTACGACCCACAATTGTGTAACTGCGAGACAGTTCCAAAGGGTTTCTGATCATCACATTTTGCCAGCTTTTTCATCTCTGAAGTAGTTTGTAGATTTTCAACCAGCTGAATGTCACGATGCTAATTAATATGCAGCGAAAGCTGAAATTGGAATACCATTGAAGTGTGTTGGCAAACAGAAGTTTTTAATACCGTTCCTCGGCAATGTTTTAGTCTGGCATTGCTTTTTACATAGAATTCGTGGCAGAGAAATACGGGTGTCTGTGCTCCAATCATCACACATTATCGATCCCTATCAGCACATTCCACCCCCCCCCCCCCCCCCCCCGGTTCCTTTCTCCATTAGGGCAGCACGGTAGCACAGTGGTTAGCACTGTTTCTTCACAGCGCCATGGTCGCAGGTTCGATTCCCGGCTTCGGTCACTGTCTGTGTGGAGTCTGCAGATTCTCCCCGTGTCTATGTGGGTTTCCTCCGGATGCTCTGGTTTCCTCCTACTAGTTCTGTGCAGAACACCTCCAGAGCACTACCTCTCCTGGAGACACCAGTGGGACGTCTCAGATAGATAGAATAGAATCATAGAATTCCTACAGTGCAGATGGAGGCCATTTGGCCCATTACACCTGCACTGACGTTCCGAAAGAGCACCCTACCTAGGTCCACTGCCCCAGTAGCCTGAGGGAGAATTCAGATTGTCTAATTCACGTGCTTGTTAGGTGAATTGGACATTCTGAATTCTCCCTCTGTGTACCCAAACAGGTGCCGGAGTGTGGCGACTAGGGGATTTTCACAGTAATTTCATTGCAGTGGCAATGTAAGCCTACTTGTGACAATAATGAAGATTGTTATCATGTTAAAACTCCCAAGGCACTATCCCAAGATGGGTGGTACGCTAGCGGCTCCTGCAGTTTGGATAGAGCATTTTCTATCCCACGGGGAACGCTGGGTAAGAGTCCCACCATTGAAAGTCACCATCATTGAATAGAAAATGATGATTTGTAATTGGATTTGTGAGGCAAACACATGACTGGAAACTGGAACTGTGGTCATTATAAAGCTGCCGAGGGTGTCGGCGTAGGAGAGGGAAGGAGGAAGAGGTACAAGTGCAGAAAAAGCAGCAGGTGTGCCATTGAGGCAGAGGTACGTATTTTTCTGATTATTTTTGCCTTATTGTTGTTTTGTTGGGTATACCCGAGTCCAAAGACCTAGTAGAGGTTGGCTCAATGCACCCGAGTTTGTCGCTTGTTGTTTTGCACCCGTCTTTGTTTTTTTAATAACTTTACTGAGGTTTTGTCTCCTTAATCTCCTCAATCTCACTGGGTTCCTGTTCCACCTTTTCCTCTCTCGAATTTCTTGACAAACAAATTGTTATCAACTGACTGACTTCCTTTATATATTCTCCGTGCGCTGACACTGCACAAAAGCAGTGGATGCCGCTGCACGGAGGTGTTCATGTATGTTCTCCAAGGCTTTTTAAAACAACGTGGGTACATCTGTTTCATCCATGGCGATGGATGGTAATAACTTCAGAATTGTCTGTGGGGAAAAAGTGCAAACTCCGCACAGTCACCCAAGGCCGGAATTAAATCCGGGTCCCTGGCGCTGTAAATTAGCAGAGCTAACCACTGTGCCACTGTGCCACCTTGTGGCATGCTCAAGGTCATTCTCCAATGCTACTCTCTTCTGGACTGGCAGGTTCTGCATAGCGCAATGTCCCACTATGAGATGTGAGACTTTTGATGCCGTATATTGTAGGACGCCCTGCTCTGGCTCTGCCCAGGGATCAGAACCTCATTTTAAGATGGCCTATTGCCTGTGGAATGGTGGCCTCTGTAGTGAAGTTAATTTCTCTCTGCCTCGCTGGGCTTCCATACAGGTGGAAGCAAGTTTATCGTGCAAATCCGTTGTCACTCACTATTCATGCACAAAGGCGTCCGTTACTATCTAATAATGAACAAATTATGACCGCACGTACCTTCAGGATCCTTTTTAGTGGAAGAGATGAGGAGGAATTTCTTCTCTCAGAAGGTGGTTCATCTTTGAAGTTCTGTTCCTCAGAGACAAGTGGAAGCTGAGTGGACTGATTTATGATCTACATGAGGGTCAAGGGTTTGGGGAACAGATTGGAAAGTGGAGTTAAGGCGATACTCAGATCAGCCATGACTATATTGAATGGCAAAGCAGACTTAATGGGCTGAATGGCCCACTCCGGCTCCTATTTCATGACTTTGTGGTGGAGAGAAAATAAGGATATGAAGGCAAGGTCACTCAGGTGAGGTGAGGAATGCCCAGGGAACAATAAACTGTTAGTAATACTAGTAAACATGCACAGGAGGAGGAAGTATACAAACATCTGCTGGCACAATTATGTATTAACCATACAAATAGTCACTTGGATATATAGAACTTGAGTATTGCTGATCTTGTGGGGATGTCACAGGTACAGTACGATAATTTATTCTTCCAACATATGCTGGGAGAGAATTACATCAGGGTGACCTCCAAATCAGAACTCTGCCATTCTACAGAATTGCAGTACCATTATACACTGACAGTCACATACACAGAACATTGTTTAGATTCTAATGCTGTCTGCATTTCTGTTTATATTAAAGAGATATCCCTGGGTCCAGGTAGCACACGATTCACAGGCAGAGTGCCTTCTAGGGGTTCCCAGGTGCCGCACCTAATCTCTGTCTCGATATCTGTTCCTTCTGCAATAAACTACCATCTGTTCCTTCAACAATAAACAGCCACAGCCTTTCATTGGAATGTTTCGCTAACTTCAGGGTATTGAACTTGATGATGAACCATGATCGTAATGAATGGCGAATAAGGCTCGAAGGGCCGAATATCCTCCTTTTACTCATACGTGAAGAGTACAAAGTTCATCTGGGAAGCTCATCCTACTGATGTGAGCTTATTGCGTATTGAAAGTTCAAAGGTGCTATGTTGACTGCTGACACAAACATACAGCTAGAAACACAGAAAATAGGAACAGGAGGAGACTATTCGGCCCTTCGAGCCTGCTCCATCAGCAGGGCAGCACGGTAGCATTGTGGATAGCACAATTGCTTCACAGCTCCAGGGTCCCAGGTTCGATTCCGGCTTGGGTCACTGTCTGTGCAGAGTCTGCACATCCTCCCCGTGTGTGCGTGGGTTTCCTCCGGGTGCTCCGGTTTCCTCCCACAGTCCAAAGATGTGCAGGTTAGGTGGATTGGCCATTATAAATTGCCCTTAAGTGTCCAAATTGCCCTTCGTGTTGGGTGGGGTTACTGGGTTATGGGGATAGGGTGGAGGTGTTGACCTTGGGTAGGGTGCTCTTTCCAAGAGCCGGTGCAGACTCGATGGGCCGAATGGCCTCCTTCTGCACTGTAATTTCTATGAAATTTCTATGAAATCATTCATTATGGTCAAGACTGATCATCCAACTCAATAGGCTGATCCCACCTTCCCCCATATCGTTTGATCCCCTTTGCTCCCAAGTGCCATATCTAACTGCTCTTTGAAAACAGTGTTCTGGCCTCAACTACACTCTGTGGCATTGAATTCCACAGGCCAAAATTTCTCCTCATCTCAGTCGTAAATAACTGCAATAATTGCAGCAAGACATCCCTGCTCCTATACTCGAAAGCTGGTAGTGTCTCCAAGTGCATGAATATTGCTTATAATCCCTTTTAATGAATTTGTATGCATTTCATTCGTCCATTTAATAAATTCAGATTCATTTAATTTGTTTTTAATTCCTAACAATGGAAAAGTAGTTATCCCCTTTACAATTTGGTAACCTTGCAAATTGTCCTGTTGACTGCAAGACAAAAAGCTTCGAAAACATGCATGTTTTCTTTTTCAACGATATTAACCGGATGTACTTACCCATTAACTGCAGGCAGCTGGAATGAGCTTATACCTTACCCTCATATTATGACTAGGAGCACTTTAAGAACGCTTTCTTCCTTTCTCTATTGTCATGGCATAATGGTGGCTAAAGCGAGTCTGGCCATGTGATCCAAAATAGCCTTTTTCAATTTTAATTCCATTTCATCACATTCTCTGATTCGGAAGCAGCCTTACATTTCACTAAATACCCAGCTGGTTAAAAAAGGTGCAAGTGTCTTTCAGAGTGCCACATCCCACCAGGCAATAACCAATTGTGGGTCATCAGAGATACCAGCCCTGAGATGTCAACCAATCGGTCAAGTGACATGAAATGCAGTTTAAAACTGGAAATAGTTGTCTTCTATGCTATATTCCAATTCCCCTTTGTCTGCAGAGTTCTGTTTTATAGGTAACATTTTTGAATTGCAGAAATACACTTGTTCAATTCCAACACGAGGAACATTTTGGAGATTGTGCTTTATAAGAAGCCTTTTCTCGGGGATTTATTTTTCTGTGTTGGCTGGTTCAGCTTGGGTGGCTGAGTGATCAATGACATTAACAAGTAACAAGGCAAAATTTCTTATCTCCAGGCATGAAGGGATTTGTCCCTTTTCAGCAATTTTATTTTCTTTGCAGAAAACACAATAAAAAAAACCTTTCATTTTTATGATCAAAGTAAATCCACAGAAATAAAATCTTTTGGTGACTGACAGTCTGTTTAGTATTTGTCATGCTTGTAATCCCTGCCAATTTCCTCCTTCCCAAGGGCCATTCACTTGTCCCAATTTGTCTCAGTTTAAGAAGAAACGTGGAATGTCTGCTGGCTCTGTGTATCGACAGCGCCATCCGTTGATCCGCCTGTTCGCCAGCCACCTTTCATTTTGGACAAATGAATTGTTGTTTGATATTTTCACTGTGGCATTGGTTATTTTTATTTCTCAAACTGGGTCTTTCTGTTGCACTGTCTTCCTCAGTAAGTGCTTGCGTTGCTTTTCCCCTGAGCTGTGTCGTCGTGACTGAGGGTGATAGAATTATATCGGAGCAGTGGCAGAGGATCAAGCCAGGCCATTCGGACCAACTGGTCCATGAGTGTGTTTCTGCTCCATGTGATCCTCCTCCCAACTCCATCAACATATATTTTTATTCCTCTCCCATGTACTTACAGCTTCTCTTTCAATTGATAAGTGCTAATTGCCTCACCTACTCTACATGGTAAATTGTTCCATAAACGAACCACCCTCAGAGTAATACAGAGAAACATACATTGAAAATAGAAGCAAGAGGAGGCTATTCGGCCCTTCGAGCCTTATCCGCCATTCATTACGATCATGGCTGATCATCAAGTTCAATACCCTGATGCTGCATTTCCCCCCTCCCCCTCCCATGACCCTTGATCCCCTTAGCCCCAAGAACTATATTGAATTCCTTTTGGAAATTACGCAACGTTTTGGCCTCAATTAATTTTACTGATAGCGAATTCCACAGATTCACCACTCTCTGGGTGAAGAAATTTCTCCTCACCTCAGTCCTAAAAGGTTTGTCCCTCATCCTTCAACTACGACCCCTCGTTCTGGGCTTCCCCACAATCGGGAACATTCTTTCTGAATCTACCCTGTCTAATCCTGTTAGAATTTTATACGTTTCTATGAGATCCCCTCTCACTCTTCTAAGCTCCAATGAATATAATCCTTACTGGCTTAGTCTCTCCTCATATGACAGTCCCGCCATCCCAGGAATCAGTTTGGAGAACCTTCGCTGCACTCTCCCCATAGCAAGACCATCCTTCCTCCGATAAGGACACCAAGTATGCACACAATACTCCAGATGTGACCTCACCAATTCCTGATACAATTGCAGTAACACATCCTTGTTCCTATACTCAAATCCTCTCGCTATGAAGGCCAACATACCATTTGCCTTCTTTACTGCCTTCTGTACCTACATGCTTACTTTCAGCGACTGATGCATGAGGATGCCAAGATCTCCCATTATACAAACATATGGACATGCAAAAAAAGAACAGAAGTAGGCCACTCGGCCCCCCCAGCCTGCTCCGCCATTCAATAAGATCATGGCTGATCAGTTTGTGTTGCGTTCCACATTCCCATCTACCCTCGACAGAGAACCTATCTATCGCAAATACAGAGGACCAGCTGAACCTTGGGTGCATGTCCATTGGTCACTGAAGACAACAGGACAGTTAGATAAGGTGGTTAACATGGCATATATGTGATACAAGCCTTTATTAGTCGAGGCATTGAATATAAGAGCAGGGGGGTTATGATGGAGTTGTATAAAACGCTCGTTAGGCCGCAGCTGGAGTCCTGTGTGCAGTTCTGGTCACCACTCTATACAGGAAGGAGGTGATTTCACTAGAAAGTGTGCAGAGGAGATTCACCAGGATGTTGCCAGGGCTGGAGAGCTTCAGCTATGAAGAAAGGCTGGTTAGCCTGTGGTTGTTTTCCGAAGAGCCGAGAAGGCTGAGGGGGGTGGGAGAGGGAGGGGGTGCCTGATTGAGGTGTATCAAATTATGAAGGAGAAAGACAGAGTAGATAGGAAGAAACCTTTCCCCTTAGCAGAGGGGTCAATAACCAGGGGGCATTTATTTAAAGTAATGGGCAGGAGATTTAGGGGGGATTTGAGGTAAATCTTTTCACCCAAATGGTGGTTGGAATCTGGATCTCGCTGCCTGGAAGGGTGCCAAAGGCAGGAACCCTCACAATATTAAGAACCATTTGTATGAGCACTTGAAATGCCATAGTGCACAAGCCAAATGTTGTAAAATAGGATTAGAATAGATAGGTGCTTGATGGCTGATGCAGACATGGTGGGCCGAAGGGCCTCCTTTTGTTCTGTAACTCTGCCTTAAAAATATTCAGTGGCCTCATTCCCATCGCTTTTTAAGGTAGAGATTATTGATTATTATATCGATTGAAATCTATGAGCTCAGTCAGGATGGATCAGACAGCTGCAATCCTAACATCCGTGTAGCACTGTCACACAAAGAAAGGTGGTTAGAGGCCTTGGGCCAAATTAGTTACTTTTCTTCTAATTTCTTTTGCGATATTAAACTCAGTATCAGTTGCAACAGCCGCAAAATCAACTTTGATTTTTAATGAGCTCAGGTTGCACAATCCGACAAGAGTGTTTGGTCATACAAAGCAATTCATGATTTTCCTCATTGAGTTCACGTTGACTATAGCAAACAACAGGGTCGGGATTCTCCGTTGGCCGACATCGAAATTGGAAAGGCGATTGGGCAAAGAATCGGTACGGGCACCGATTTGATGCCAAATCGCGATTCTCGGACACCTCGACAGCGGTGTCAATGCGTCCGGAACACTCATACCGTAGGCACCGTTTGCATGTCATTACCGGGCCCAATCCGGTATTCTGGGCCCTCTGCGATTCCCCGCCTCCGATGGGCCGGATTCCCCGCCTCCGATGGGCCGAATTCTCCGCCTCCGATGGGCCGGATTCTCCGCCTCCGATGGGCCGGATTCTCCGCCTCCGATGGGCCGGATTCCCCGCCTCCGATGTGCCGGATTCTCCGCCTCCGATGGGCCGGATTCTCCGCCTCCGATGGGCCGGATTCCCCGCCTCCGATGGGCCGGATTCCCCGCCTCCGATGGGCCGAATTCTCCGCCTCCGATGGGCCGGATTCTCCGCCTCCGATGGGCCGGATTCTCCGCCTCCGATGGGCCGGATTCCCCGCCTCCGATGGGCCGGATTCCCCACCTCCGATGTGCCGGATTCTCCGCCTCCGATGGGTCGGATTCCCCGCCTCCGATGGGCCGGATTCCCCGCCTCCGATGGGCCGGATTCTCCGCCTCCGATGGGCCGGATTCTCCGCCTCCGATGGGCCGGATTCCCCGCCTCCGACCATGCCGGACACCAACAGGGCCAGGGGTTCGGGGATGGGGGGAGGGGAAGGGACATGGGGGCCAATCCCAAAGTGCCAACCGGGGCTACCATGTAGCCTGTTGGGCCTGATTGGGCTGCGGTGTCTGAGCACTGAGGAGAGTGGCCGTTTCGCGGGCTTCAGTGGCCGTTTCGCGGGCTTTCCACGGGGCCCCGCGCAGGCGCACCGCGACTGGGCGGACAATGCAGCCGAAAACCCTACTGCGCATGTGCGAACGTCGGCCGACCGCACTGCGAAGGTGCACGGAACGCACTGACGTCAGCGTCATGACGTGCCAAAATTGTGGCTCCGCCCATTTAAAGCGGCAATGCCCAGCCAAAGGAAGGTGATGTCTACAATGTGGAAAGCCTGGGCATTATGTGGCCTTATGCAGGTCCCTCCACCGGTCAAAACCCAGCGATCCTAGCTGCAACGCAGACCTGTCCACTGCATATTCCGATCCCGAAAGCCCAACGGACCCAAATGATGACTGCCTCGAGTCTCCATATCAGGTGGGCATTATCACCACACGTGAGAATGTCTCCTCCACTCACGCAAAGCCTAAGTGTGGATTCTGGTGACGAATGGCGCGCTGTCGTTAAAGTGAATCAGTGCAGAATCCAATTCAAACTGGACACAGGTGCGTCTGCAAACCTCATATCCCGGGCAGACCTCGACAGCATCCGAGACCAACCCAAAATTCTTCCACCAGCCTGCCAGCTCCTTGACTACAATGGCAATGCCATTGCTGCTAGTGGATCGCGTCAGCTAGTTGTATCCCACAAGGCAATCACGGTGACGTTAAGATTCGAGATTGTCTGGCCTGACAAGGCATCCCTGCTCGGTGCCTGTGCATGTAAACTCCCTAATCTGGTACAGCGAATCCATGCCATGTCCTTTGCACCTTCGACTGCCTTATCTCATGTGAATCTACAGGCTGACACAGGCGACATCCTCATGCAATATGCCAATGTGTTCGGTGGGATGGGCACGCTCCCGTATCGCTACAAAATAATACTCAAGCCGGATGCCACCCCAGTCATTCATGCACCACGCCGGGTGCCGGCTCCTCTAAAGGATCATTTAAAAGCGCAGCTGCAAGAGCTCCAAAACCAGGGCATCATCTCAAGGGTCACGGAACCAACAGACTGGGTCAGCTGCATGGTCTGCCTGAAGAAGTCCTCAGGCGAAATACGAATCGGTATTGATCCCAAAGACCTCAATCGCAACATCATGAGGGAGCACTGCCCGATCCCGAAGCGGGAAGAATTAACCTCTGAGGTGGCACACGCCAAATTCTTTACCAAGCTGGACGCCTCACGTGGTTTCTGGCAGATACAACTGGACGACTCCAGCAGGAAGCTCTGCAGGTTTAACACTCCGTTCGGCAGGCACTGTTACAACCGCATGCGTTTTGGTATCATTTCAGCCGCCGAAGTCTTTCACCGCATAATGGAGCAAATGATGGAGGGAATCGAGGGTGTGCGAGTCTATGTGGATGACGTGATAATCTGGTCCACGATCCCCGAGGAACACATAGATCGGCTCAAACAGGTCTTTAAAAGGGTCCACGAGAATGGCCTCAAGCTTTTCCCCAGGGTAGAGGGGTCAATTACTAGGGGGCATAGGTTTAAGGTGAGAGGGGCAAAGTTTAGAGTAGATGTACGAGGCAAGTTTTTTACGCAGAGGGTAGTGGGTGCCTGGAACTCACTACCGGAGGAGGTAGTGGAGGCAGGGACGATAGGGACATTTAAGGGGCATCTTGACAAATATATGAATAGGATGGGAATAGAAGGATACGGACCCAGGAAGTGTAGAAGATTGTAGTTTAGTCGGGCAGTATGGTCGGCACGGGCTTGGAGGGCCGAAGGGCCTGTTCCTGTGCTGTACATTTCTTTGTTCTTTGTTCTTTGTTTGTTCTAAACAGGGCCAAATGCTCATTTGGTCTGTCATCAATCAAGTTTCTGGGTGACCAAATATCCCAGCAGGGTGTGCAACCTGATTCCGACAAAGTAATGGCAATCAATGCCATTAAGACCCCAGAGGGCAAAAAGGCGGTACTACTCTTCCTGGGGATGGTGAATTTTCTGGGAAAATTCATTCTTAACATGGCATCCCACACCACAGCCCTCCGGCATCTAGTAAAAAAGACCACAGTATTCCAGTGGACACCAACACATCAAGCGGAGTGGATGGAGCTCAAGGCAAAGCCCACCGTGGCCCCAGTCCTAGCATTCTTTGACCCGACCAAGGAAACACAAATATCCACGGACGCAAACCAGGACGGCATTGGTGCGGTGCTCCTCCAGAAAGATGACTCCTCATCCTGGGCTCCAGTGGCACACGCATCCAGGGCCATTACTCCGACCGAGCAAAGGTACGCACAGATTAAAAAGGAGTGCCTGGGTCTCCTGACAGGAATCGTCAAATTCCACGTTTACGTATACGGTCTGCCAAAGTTCACGGTGGAAACAGACCACAGACCCTTAGTCCACATCATCCAGAAGGATTAAAATGACAGGACGCCCCGGCTACAGAGCATTCCTTTGCGACTCCGCCGATATGATTTCAACCTCGTCTACACACCAGGCAAGGAGCTGATAATCGCGGATGCCCTATCCATATCCATCACCATGCCCTGCGAACATGTAGACGTCATTCGCCAAATTGAGGCACAGGTGCAGATGTGCGGCAGCGACCTCCTGGCCACTGATGAACGTGTCGTCCAGATACGAGCAGAAACTGCGAAAGACCCTCTGCTGCAAAGGGTAATGCACCACCTCGCAAATAGGTGGCACAAGGGGCAATGCCCCCAGTTTTTTAATGTCTAGGATGATTTGGCGGTTGGTGAAGGGATCATTCTGAAACTGGATCGAATTGTTATCCCCCACAGCATGCAGGCCATGGTGCTCAAGCAGATCCATAAGGGTCACCTTGGAGTCGAGAAATGCCGATGCAGAGCTCGACAGGCAGTTTACTGACCTGGAATCAGCCAGAACATCTCCAACATGCTCCTCAATTGCACCGCATGCCAGAAATTCCAACCAGCTCAGCCCAAGGAAACATTCCAACAACATGAGCTCGTGACCTCTCCATGGTCGAAGGTGGGAATAGACATCTTTCACGCAAATGGGCATGACTATGTACTTCTGATCGATTACTTTTCGAACTACCCAGAAGTTGTGAAGCTGTCGGACCTCACGTAAAAATCAGTCATCAAGGCCTGCAAGGAGACGTTTGCCAGGCACGGTAAACCACTCACAGTGATGAGCGACAACGGTCCATGTTTCCACAACCAAGAGTGGTCCAACTTTGCACAATCCTACCACTACAAACATGTCACATCCAGTCCCCAGTACCCGCAGTCAAACAGGAAGGTGGAAAAAGGGGTCCACATTGTCAAGCAGCTGCTCTGCAAGGCTGCAGACTCTGCATCTGATTTTAACCTTACACTGTTGGCATACAGGGCAACCCCTCTGTCGACTGGTCTGTCTCCGGCTCAACTATTCATGAATTGCAACCGAGCCATCCACGTTCCAGACCTTGATCACCTCCCGGTGCTAAGAAAAGTTCAGCGGTTCAGGGACCAGCAGAAGATCACGTATGATGCTCATGCCACTGATTTGCCTGTGCTGGCTCCAGAAGATGTTGTTCGCATCAAGCTGCCTGAGGGAGGTTGGTCAGTCCCAGCTGGTGTTATACCACAGGCTGCCCCCAGGTCTTTCGTTGTTTGCATGGCTGATGGCTCCATCCTCAGGCGCAACAGAAGGGCACTGCGCAAAGTTGCCTGCCCACCACCACCTGGCCACACCCCTCCGTATGTCGAGACGCCTCCTCCGGACATTTCAAACCACGAGCCCGCCAATCTGGCAGCAATTCCGCCTGTCGAGACACCGGCGTCCCCCCCGCCACCTCTGAGGCGGATGACAAGAATCCGTCGCCCACCACAAAGACTGGACTTATAGACTTTAACTGTGTAAATTTTGTTCACCTTGTTCTGTATATGCACGATAGACATCTTCCCATGTATACATGTTCACTTAGTCACCATTTTGCACATAGTCACACATGTAAATACAAGCACACAGCCACAAGCATCCAAAAAGCATCCAAACAGGGGCTGTTTAGCACAGGGCTAAATTGCTGGCTTTGAAAGCAGACCAAGGCAGGCCAGCAGCACGGTTCAATTCCCGTAACAGCCTCCCCGAACAGGTGCCGGAATGTGGCGACTAGGGGCTTTTCACAGTAGCTTCATTGAAGCCTACTTGTGACAATAAGCAAATTTCATTTCAATTTATTGAAAAAGGGGAGATGTCATAATATGCACTCATGTTCATAATTTGATACAGACAGGCAGTGATGGACACACACAGGAACCAATCACCACACAGAATTCAGAACAACCAATCACCTGGCAGGACACTACAGGGTACATTACCAGTATAAAACACACGAGGCAGGAAGGCTCGGCCTTTTCGCACTGGTGACAGCTGTAGCAACAGTCAGGGTGCAATGTACAGTCAGCACCTACTACACATGGCACAGAGCAAGTCTGGGCAAGCCAGACCAAGGTTAGCAAGCTTAGATTAATAGATCCTATTAATCTAGATTAATAGATTAATAGAACAAGTGATCCTGCATCGAGTTGCAGTCCGTGTTAATCCAATATATATAAAACATCAGAGCACAGGAAGTGGACTATCTCCGTCTGGGAATGCACCACATCACTGTGCGTCTGTGCCCCACCTTCTGGTTTTGTGTCACATCAGCCAGTGACTGCGCCATCTCCCTCTGGGACTGGGCCACCTCCCTCTGTGTCTGCGCCATGTCGGCCAGTGCCTGGGCAATATAGCCGACATTCCCAGCCATAGCCTGCTGGGACTGGGCCACACTCAGGAGCGCTGCTGCAACTTCCGGTGGCTGTGAGACATGTCCTGGACCTCGGCCAGTGCCTGCACAAAATGACCCAAGCCTTGGACATGCTCATGCATAGCCAACATCGTCGCCCCCAAAGCCTCCACCGGGAATGCTACCCATGCCTTGTTGGCCTGGGTGGCACGCATGGTCGGCACCACCTCCTACTGCTGCATGAGGTTGGACTACTCCAATTGCGCCTGCAGGTGCTCGCCGACAACCCCTCGTGCAGTTCCTGACTCTGCGACTGAATCTCCACAATCGAATGGACTGGCTCTTCCAGATGCCCGAGACCCACCTGGACGGCAGCTAGTTCCTCGGGTCGGCCTGCCCTCCAATCGTCCGCCTCCTCGAATGTTCTTCCCACAGTCTCCGCTCCGAGCCCCGCAGTCTCCGCTCCGAGCCCCGGGGAACCCGCCCCGAGCCCCGGGGTCCCCGCCCTGAGCCACGCGGTCTCTGCTCGAGCCCCGGGGCCTCCGCCCCAAGCCCCGGGGTCCCTGCCCCAAGCGCCGAGGTCTCCGCCCCGAGCCCAGCAGTCTCCGCCCCGAGCCCCAGGGTCCCCGCCCTGAGCCACGCGGTCCACGCTCGAGCCCCGGGGTCTCCGCGCCGAGCCCCGGGGTCTCTGCCCCGAGCGCCGGGGTCTCCGCCCCGAGCCCCGGGGTCCCCGCCCCGAGCGCCGGGGTCTCCACCCCGAGCCCCGGGGTCCCCGCCCCAAGCCGTGCGGTCTCTGCCCGAGCCCCAGGTTCTCCCCCCGAACCCCGCAGTCTCCTGAGTTTCGGGCGGGGGGCTGGTGTCCAAACTGCTCCCATCGCTGCTCGGTTCACAGGGGGGCTTCGGCTGTGGCACCAGCTGGGAGCGTAGGATGCCAGTTGAACCCACCCCATCTCCAGCAGGTCCTGCAAGACACAAGACAAGTTGCAAGATTAAATCGGGTGGGGATGAAGGCAAAGGTGGTGGTGGGGGGGGGGGTGGGGATGTGGGGGAGTGGGTGCGGTTGGCACACTTGCCACAGAGAGCCACAACTGAGCGGGCTCTCACTTCCTCGCCCGCGGCCGAGCTCCACCTCGACGACATCCCGTTCCTCTGGGCTGCCGACCACGTCCATGGCCCTCTGCTCTGCCATGGGGAGGGGCCGCAGGTCTGGCGGTCCCCGTCTTGTCTTCTCCCGCTCCCGGCGGTTGTGCGCGGCCTTCTCCTGTGGGTGACGAATGTAATATAAAATAGTGACTTTAGAGATATTAGTTACTGTAATGTGGAGATAGGCCAGTCTCATCCTGGTGAGTTCACAGACAAAGGATTTCAGACCGCATGGCAAAGCAAGGAGGTGGTTTGTCCAGCAAAGGAGGAGAAAAGGATGCTGGGTAATAGGGGGCCAGAGGAAGAGATGAGAAGTGAGCCAATTAGGATGTATGGCCAGGTCAGGAGGGGTATAGGATGAGCTATGGGAATCGTGTATGTGAAACTTGATGCCATTTGAATGTATTTGCAGAAATCCCTTTGTCTCCTTCTTCATTCGTTTTCCAAGGGTCTAGGAGACTAGTCCTGTGTCCTGTGCCTCTGTGAAATGAATCAGGCTTGCAAGTCAAATAAAATAACTAATGCTGTACCTGCAAATCCATCTCGACTTTTATTGAGGCCAGACTGACGGGTAAAGAAATTTTGATTTGTCATTTGGTGCCGGAAACCCGGGATTTCTCAAGGTGGTCATTGGCCAGCTGCGAACTCAGAATTAGACTGATTATGGACGGAGGGAGAGTGGAAAAAGGGGCCCACAATGTAAAGCTGGAAAATTACCACGCATTGCTTTTTCCCCTCTTCTTATCGTCTGATTAGTCTGGTCACTCGCGGTTAGTACGGAAAGATCGTCTCGACGAAATCAAAGGTCAGTCTGGGGATTAGAAATTTAATTGATGGGATTTCATATTGTTGATTCGGCTTGGGTTAGGTTATGGGTTGATGGAACATCTAAACAAAGATGGTTCAACTCCATGTGTGAGTTCTGATTCGGCTTGGGTTAGGTTATGGGTTGATGAAACATCTAAACAAAGATGGTTCAACTCCATGTGTGAGTTCTGATTCGGCTTGGGTTAGGTTTTGGGTTGATGCAACATCTAAAACGGATGATTCAATTCCACGTGTGAGTGTTTTAAATCTATAGTTGATTAAGCTAAAATTGTACCCTTGGACTGTAGTGGTGAAAAATGCAGTTCTGAGGACTAGTTGAGATTATGGGGAGTTGCTTGGATAAATTTCAAAACAAAGAACATCCATTGAACTGGATGCAGCATGTTAGTTAAAGCAGAAGTCTCTCAAAGGGTTAACAGCTGCAGCCAAAGTTAAAGACGACAGACAGTGCTTCTCACACAGGCCTTGAGATAACAGCAGCAGCCTGTGGTGTAATCGGATACCTTATTTTGAGTCAGTGAACTCCAGCAAAGTTACGTTTTGAATTAATTAAAGGACACCAGTGGGTTTCTCCACCTCTTTGATAAAAAGTTATTATTTTCGAAAGCAATTGATTGAAATTGGCAGAATCTTAAGTTTTACTTACTTGAAATAATGTTTATCTCATTTTATTTGTGAATTAATAGAAACTGAAAGAAACTCACTGACACCATTTTAAAAAGTGTAAATCTGGAGATGACAGTTGACTTTGCTCCGGTATACATCACCGCAGCTAACTGCTCCCTCATTGATAGCAGCCAACATTTTTGAGAATGTAAGAAAAACTTGTTAAAAGAAAAATTGTTAAGATAAAGAATTAATGAAGTTGTAAATGTTATACAAGTTTGTGTTAAGCAAATCGTAAATTTAGTTCTGAATTGAGATCAGAGCTAAGCTTGCAAGTTTCACTAATTCAATTTGAATTTTCAAACATTTTAAGTTTTAAAAGAACACTGTTAGAACCTTTTTAATAATTTTGCCAAGGAGCAAAAAAAAAGATTGCCATTGGTTATAAATAAGCAAAAAAAATATATATATATAATTTTTAAAAATTTTAAAAAAGAAAGAGCCAAAGTATGAAAGCTAAAGAGTTAATTAGATTATGGAGACAATATCGTCAACATGAGAGGGATAAGAACATGTTATTAAGTTGGCAAGAAAATGCCCTTAAAATGGGGATTCCAATTAGTGAAGAAAAACAAACAAACAATGGGCTACGTAGTTAAATGGCTGGCCTTGCATTGACAGAGGCAGAAGATGAAGATTAAGATAATTTGACTAGGTCGGCTAGGATTTCGACTGCACCTGTAGCATTGTCTGCACTAATTCCAGAACCACCAGAGTATAATAATTTATATCCAGTCACTGCTCCCCAGATTCCAATCATGCCAGTCACTCCAGCCCTTTTGGTTGATAGCGTGGGTCCCGATTTACCATCTTCACGATCTAAGAGGGAAGAGGAGCTCTGTTCCACAAGCCCAGTTAGCTCTAGGACCCGATCTCGGACAGCGAGAGAAGGGCCTGATCCTAATCAGAAACAATTAAGCATACCACCTAAATCCCTTCAGACCAAGGGGAAACTGCAAACTTCGAGAACAAAGGGAGATGCCAGGGATGATTCTGAAGAGAAAGAACTCCCTCTAGTGACAGGGAGGGACGTCGAAGTCTTGGAAGAACCAGAGGAAATAGCTAGAGTGCCCCCTGGTGAGACTCGGAGACAGTTGCCGATTAGGAAGATACCAAACCTTGACGCAGTGACTGCCGGGGCCCAGCCCACGATAGGCGTTTATTTCCCATGGACACTCAGTGAGATGATGGCTATTATGGCTACAATCACAGATAGAAAAAAATCTCCTGCTGCTTTCGTGGATTCCCTGAGAACTACCATCTCAATTTATCAAGCTGATTCTAGGGACCTCTGGGCCCGAGTCCAGCAGGTTTTAACCCCAGCAGAGTACCGCAATCATCTTAATCACTTGAATTATGCTAGCCACGACGCACTTCAGCAAGCCCATGCGTTGGACGACAATAGACGGACACAAATCCTGAATGCGTTGAATAGCACATTTCAAAAGCCCATAAATATTTCTGCTATCTTAGACCTCAAACCTAAAAAGATTGAAGAGCCAGAGGAATTTCTGGAACGTTTTAATGAAATCTACCGTGGGCAGTCAGGCGACTTGCCATATTAAAATGGTCAGAATTCCCCTCAATATTGTGCTTTGCTAATGCATTGCCTACCACCTTCCGTGGCTACTGCTGTGAAATGTAATAACATGAATTGGACAGAGAACGACCCTTCCCAGATGGCAAGGGCAGTCAGATTTTATTGGAAGGAGGGTGTAGGCCAGGAAGGAGGCTCAGTTACAAAGGTTAAGACTGAGTATGTAATGAAAAAGGATGATCTGAGACCCCAACAAGCGGCAGAAACAGTAGCTTACCAGCTGGAGCCCCAATATTGTGACTTTGGGTGGGTGGATCAGCGAGGGGGAGGATATCAAACCCATCCAAAGGGACCCTCAGCTCCTTTTTATGGCCCACCGTATGCACCAACAGCTTTACAACCGCCGCCCCCTCTGAGGGGCCATTGGTCTACTGGGAGAAAAGGACGGGGCAGATATAGAGGGAGCAATGCATGTTTTAATTGCGGCCGTGCAGATCACTGGCATCAGGAATGCCCCTTTAAAAGACAGGCAGCAGAAGGAGACTACTCGACCCAAAGGAGGGGGTACCCACCAAGGGGAGGACAGACGAGATACACGGACTTCTCCCAGGAAAACCCTTTCCCAACATAGGATTGACTAGCTAATTTAGTCATAAGGACTCTCCAATCGGACAGGGAACCTATTATCTCTCTGCAGATAGGAGATGAACATCACCCATTTGTAATCGACACTGGAGCAGCCATGTCTTCTCTGCAATCAGAACTTCGACTACCACTATCTGACCACACGCAGCATTTGTCGGGGTTCCAAGGACAGGTGTATGAGTATCCTATCTCTGAACCTGTGACAGTCACTTACGAGAATAAGTCTGCAGATCATCAGTTCGTAGTGACTACTGGATTGGACTGTAACTTGTTGGCCCGAGATTTACTGTGTATCTTCCAGCTACAGCTAGAGTACGGAGACGGAGGGGTAACGGTTCAATTATGGAGGATGAGACAACAGTGCTATATTTCTATCACCCCCCAGTGGTGGACGTTAGACATTGAACATTCACTGCATCACGTTACCCTGGCCTATGACAGAACCGGACAAAACAGGGAGTTGGAGGACAAATACCGGCCATTAATTGGGACCGAATGGCCAGTCAAAGTTACAGCCACAGTCACGGGAAAAGAAGGTACAGCCGATTTTGTTACAATATCACCACATTTATGGCCACAGTCAGCTTCGGTAAGCCCTCATATTACACGTCAGGTCCACGACCAGTACCATGCCAGGGATCTGGGACCTATGGTAAGGAGGGCAATGGATCATTCAGATCCAATAGAGTACGCACTTCAAGTCACGCCAGACGGCACTGCCATAAAACATTTTGAGGTCCCTGAAACGATTAACATTCGACTACAGCCCCGTCTATTGGCAAATTAATCCGCGAGCTGTTGCAACAGGGTATTTTGGTCCCTTGCCAATCAGAATGTAACACCCCCATACTTGCTGTGCCTAAACCAGCCAAGCCAGACCAGCATTGATTAGTACAGGATTTACGTTCAATCAATGCCATCGCACAGCCGTTACATGCTCTCACTCTCCAACAGGATATTACGGTGTATAGCTCCCACTCGGTCATCGCACTACTGAGGCACCTGCAGACTCAGCATCTTACCGCAGCTCGTCAGAATAGGTATGAGATATACCTTTTGAACAATCCACGTCTGACATTTAAACACAGTACCACTATCAATCCAACCTGTTTTCTTAGTGGTCCCCCTGTCCATGAAGACGCACCTGGCCACGACTGGCCACGCCTTGATTCAGGAAACTACCACAATAAGGGACGATTTGAGTGATATTTCGTCAGAACAACCTGACATGATTATGTGTGGTCAAATATCCCACCGGGGTTTAGTTAATGACCTACTACAGGCCCTCCTTATGCCCGTGCAGATTTCCGTCATTAAATGCGCTGCCCACACAAACGGTAAGACCCCAGTCGACGTTGGTAATGAACAAGCAGATTGTGCAGCGCGGACAGCCGCGCAAATTCAGCAAGTGATGGTGCCTAAAATGTTAAATCAGACTAAAAGTTCTGCAATAAATAGGTCTGCCTCTGACAAGCCAATGCCAACCATCCAAGACGTCATAAGGTTACAGGAGGACGCTCCTGAGAGTGATAAACAAATGTGGAAACGGTTAGGTTGTACATATGATTCTGTTTCCTCTTTATGGACCACGCCAGCACATCAGACTTGTATGTATGTCTGATGTACTGGCTTTATGGGTCACTGAATGTGTACACTTTGCAGCTCATTGTGGGGCTCGGGGGACTAGTGATTTGTTGCTGGACACTTGGTGGCACCCTAAAATGCAGAGGTTGGCTCAGAGTATCAGCACTCGGTGTTTGATTTGTCAGCAGTATAACACCGGCAAAGGTATCCCTTGTGGTATGTGGCAAACCCCGTTGCCCAGTGGTCCCTTTGAGATGCTCCAAATGGATTACATTGAGTTGGAAAGGTGTCAATGTTATAAATATGTTTTGGTCATTGTGGATGTGTTCAGCAGATGGGTTGAGACGTATCCGACTATCGATAATAAAGCTGCTACTGTGGTTAAAGTTCTGAAACAGGGAAATCATTCCCCGATACGGTATACCAGCTCAGTTGAGTTCTGATAACGGGCCTCATTTTCTTGGACAGATTAACCTGCCTCCCTTCCCCAGTGCTATTTTACAGGTGTGGAGCATGATGGGATGACTACGCACCGTCTGTGTGATCTTCGGCCTCACCTCGCTTGGAGTGTTATTGGCGACGGACATGGAAAAGGGAAATATTATCTACATCTGTAACCAAACTACAAGGACATTTCATTTATGCAAAGGTGATGTTCTTCGCTGACCCCATATACGAGGACATGGTATCGACTCATGGAAGGTCATCAAGTTCACGGGCAATGCAGGACTCATGAAGCAATTGCACCGGTCCCGGCGATGGGAAGGGAACATTACATGGACATTGCCTTGTTTTTGGAGTACTTGTAAATTTGATTTTGGATGTGTTAAGATTGGTGCGATAAAGGTAAAATCAGACCATCAGGAGAGAGTAGGAAGAGGTTGTGGGAGAGAGAGGGGGACTAGAGAGAGGGAGGAGGGTGTGAGAAGGGGAGTACAACTAGAACGTAGGTTATCAGGAGATACATTTAATTCATTTAGAGGCCAAACTGAGGAAAACCCGGGTAGTATGAATCTCTTTTACCAGATTTACCACCGCTTGTATGGCCAGGGACGGGTTGTCTGCTACCCGAACCCCGCAGCGGTGTCTAGGTTATTTTCTGTTTCACCGCTTTGGGGCATTCCCCAAACGGTGGTTCATTGTCAGCGTTCCGAGCCACCGCCCGAGCAAGTCACTGTTCCTTGCGATCCGGGTTCAGCACCACCGGCTATTTGCCTTCCCCTTCCTCGGGATAATTCCCACTCACAGTATGATAGGTTGCAACGGTGGAGGGCGTACATACCTAGCCACTTCACTCCCAATAGAGACTACCGGTCGTACGAGAATTGTTTCAGCAGTGAAGGGTACGGCCGTTTGCTGGTAGAGGTAGAAACGAATATAACATGTCTGTTCCCACCTGTACGGACAGGAGGTGCCATATCACCCAGGTGTCTGGCCAATGCATTTGTTATAACACCACCTGCGTTCCATTGAACGCCGGCCTCCAGCTCCTTTGTGGCTGAGCGAATGTCTCTCATATCACTGTTGGGACTAGGGCTTTCCGCATTGCTGGGAGGCCCGAATGGGCGTTCCAAAGCTGGATAAACTGGGCTACTGGGGGATCCCTACGCAACCGATACACTGATTGTGATGCTCACCTGTACACGGAACAAGGATACTACTTTTTAAAAAATGGTACAGCAACTAATGTTTTGTCACCCCCATTTCCCCGCCAAATTGCTATTGGGACTCTAGTCCCTACCACAGTCTCCTGCCCCTCGGCGTGGATACTGCATAATCAGTTAGCACGCCAGGCAGTCTCAGCTGAATTCTGCGAGAACTGGAAAAAACCTCAGGTTCTCGCACCCAACGGGGGCCCCTCAGCCCGGTGGGGAATTCGGAGCCTCTTGACACTGGGAGGTGTGGGGGGGTTCCTTGGCTGTCAGCGATAGGAATTATTTTATTTGTGGCCTTACCATCTTGGGAAATTAAACCTTGGGAGCCCTCGGGGCAATAACTAAGGAATTGTCTCAGCTGCGGTTGTTTGCAATGCAGAACCGGTATGCTCTTGACTATCTTCTGGCCCGTGAGGGTGGGGCATGCGCCATAGTACAGGGCAAGTGTATCATGGGAGTTCAAGACTTAACCGCTAACATCACTAAATTTATGGATCACATACGGGATCTCCTGGACGGAATGCAGGATCCTGGCTCTTGGGGTAACTGGGGATTTGGAGATTGGAAGGACTGGTTGATAAATATGGCCATGTATTTAGCAGTGGGCCCAGCTATCCTTAAATGTGTGATGGGTAGAATGCGGGGTGCACTGGAACAGATCAACGCCCCTGAAATCTTGGCTGTCAAAATCCATGAGGGTGCAGCAGATGAAGGGGGGCTACGCCAGGAATTGGAAATGCAGCGACGGATCTTTTTAGATGAGGGACCGTAGCTATGGATTGGATAGTTTGGTTATCATGGAATGATAAAAGGAGGGAATGACGAATGTGATATAAAATAGTTACTTTAGAGATATTAGTTACTGTAATGTAGCGATAGGCCAGTCTCATCCTGGTGAGTTCACAGACAAAGGATTTCAGACCTCATGGCAAAGCAAGGAGGAGGTGTGTCCAGCAAAGGAGGAGAGAAGGATGCTGGGTAATAGGGGGCCAGAGGAAGGGATTGGAAGTGAGCCAATCAGGATGTATGGCCAGGTCAGGAGGGGTATAGGATGAGCTATGGGAATCGTGTATGTGAAACTTGATGCCATTTGAATGTATTTGCAGAAATCCCTTTGTCTCCTTCTTCATTCGTTTTCCAAGGGTCTAGGAGACTAGTCCTGTGTCCTGTGCCTCTGTGAAATGAATCAGGCTTGCAAGTCAAATAAAATAACTAATGCTGTACCTGCAAATCCATCTTGACTTTTATTGAGGCCAGACTGACGGGTAAAGAAATTTTGATTTGTCATGGGCAGGGGACACACACATAAAATGACAGAATTAGACAAGCCGTCGCGTGGGTAGGTGATGGGCTCAGTGGCCTTGGCAGCCAGTATGGGTACCCACATATGTGCAGTATGAGAGTTCAGCTGACTTCCGGGGGCGGGGGGGGGGTGGGGGGTGGGGGCGGTTACATGTAGGGTTATGGGTGTGTGGGACGGGGTCAGTGACAGGGCCTATTCACCCTGGCTGCCCTGGGAGGTCATGCTGTTTCTTCCGGAACTACTGGTCCATCCAGATGGTGTTGCTGGTGGCGTTCACGGCCTCTGCCCCCTGCGCGGTGGCGAATGGCGGCAGTTGGCAGTCTCCTTCCCGGGCGGGGCACAGAGTCACCCGCCGACCCACCACTGTAGTGTTGGGTGTTCTGATGTACAGATGAGCCAACACGGTTGTATTTGGTACAACGCTGTTTTATTTCAACTTGTTATTTACAGTTCTGTCTTGATACTCTACACGTGGTGACTCCCTGTGTGTGATGTTAATCAGGTCCTGTCCTTGTCCTGGTCTCCAGATCTACTGGCCACCAGGTGTCGTGTTTCTTCTCTTATACTGTCTCTGTCCTTGTCTATGATTGGTTGTGGTGTTGTGTGATTTGTCTGTTGGTGTGTCTATCATGATGTGTGTGTTTGAATATCATGACAACCAGCACATCCGGCAGGGTCTCCAACTTGGCATCTGTGAACCTCGGGGCCGCTCTCCTCGCCGCCACCTTGTTGGCTGGGGTGGTGTATATGGGGGGAGAATTGTTTACATGCGGCTGCAGCTTGTCAGCCTTTGGGTGTCAATCGCAAAACCGGCGAATCCGGCACCGTTTCTCATTAGAATCGATTGTGTTCATGTGCAACCGGAGCTAGCCCCTTAACGGTAACGGAATCGGTCCAGGTGCGGCACCAGTTTTTCTGTCGTGGTCCACGAATTCTGCGTCGGTGGCAGCACTTAAGCGGCGAATCCCGACCCAATTCATTGAAAAAGTTTACATTAATTCTGCAGCAATCAGTCAGAAATTCAAAATACCAATTATTTATGTGACTTCTCTTATATCAGGAAGGATAGATTTTTCACACCATTTCCAATAACTATCATTTCAACACGGCTGCAAAACAGGTTAGCTTTTTACAGCTTTCTAAGTTAATCAGTGTCACAACCTCCAGGGCTAATGCATGGTCAACTCCAGCCCCACTTGACCCAATGTCACAGCACAAGTAAAATTAGGGGCTGGATTCTCTGTTTGGGAGGCTATGGGCAAAATCCTCCGTCGGCGGGATCGTCCGGTTCGCCGGCAGCGCATTCATGTCCGTGGATTTCTGATGGCGTGGAGGTGGCAACCATGTGAAACCCCATTGGCCAACTGCCGGGACGGAGGATCCCGCTGCCTGTAGAGGAGGATCATGCCAGAAAATGGATCTGGCGAGACGAAGAATCTCGCCCTTTGTTCTCCCACAGGAGGTATATCGCCTCTGATTTGCGCTTGCGATGGGAGAGGGAATCCAAGGGGATTCACTATCCCTTGCCATGCAAATTTATAAATGCCGGTGATTCAGATTAATTCCCTCACAAATCCTGCCATCAGACCGCCATCTAGAGCCAGCGGCCCGATAGCAAGGTCCGGCTGCTGGACCCCCTCCCGCTCCGCAATAAGATTCTTCCCCGCCCCCCTCCCCTATCAAATGAGTCGCTGGGTCGCCCACCACCCCCACAGCACGAGAGTAACCCGACCCCCCCCCCCATTTGACCTCCCACCAGAGGCCTTCATTACAGAGTCCCCCACAAGAGACCCCGCATAAGAGACACCCACCAGGCAACCCCCGTAAGAAACAGTCTCTGCCACCCACCCCACCATCCCCAAGACGTTGTGACCCCACTAAAGCCAGGGGTTGAAGGTTGCAGATATCTAAATCATCAGGGTTCTTGGGCTGGAGAGTCCTTGAGTGCCTGCTGCCCAGTCAATGGAGGAGAGTGATGACAACTTTCTGTAAGGAATGGTCTGTGATGGTCCTCAGCTTTGCTTATGTCTGACTCCTGTCTGCCTGAATCCAGCTGCTGAATCATTGGCTCATCTGTGAGTGAGGTTCAGCACTACATGTATTTGTCCCTTGGTTCTAGAGGGGATTGGGGGTGAGGATCGAGGGTTAACTGATTTATGTCCATGTCCTATCACTCCTGATGAACATTTGCAATGAGTGGGCCAGACTGTCTGCCTGACATTTGAGGGCCAGCGAGAAGGAATTGCAATGTAATTATACTGAGCATCATTTTCTGAAAATTTCCTCACCAAAACTGAAACTTGGCCATTTTGTTCAGAAAATTATGTGCAGTAATACTTGAATATTGTATAAAAGAGAGACACATTGCCAAAGCTTTTCACCTTGCACTCATCAGTACAAATGTAAGATTCCCAAATGTCAAATATTACAACAATTATTACCATTGAGAAAAGGTTGCTAATTGGTTGGCAAGTCCATGATTGGCTGATATGTTGTATGGAGAAAACAAGAGGTACTCATAAGCTCCCAAAGCTCCTTGTTAATTCAGAAAAAGGCACTAGGCTTGAACATATTCCTTTTGTTTGCAGAGAATGGGGCCGGGATTCTCCGAGCCTCAGCGCCGCAATCGGGGGCGAAGGATGGGCGTCAGACCCGCAATCAGATCTGATGCCGCTCCCGGCCGGGGGACCGGAGAATTGCCGCCACTAGCGCGTGCGCGGCCGACGTGGCGCCAGTCGGAGGCCATTGAAAGAGGCCCCCCGCGGCGATTCCCCACCGCCAACTGGCCGAGTTCCTGCCGGCGTGGTTCACTCATGGTTCCACCCGGCAGGCTCTCGGAGTGGCAGCTGCGGACTCAGTCCGCGCCCGCCCTGGTGGGGGCAGGGGCATTCGTCATCGGGGGGGGGGGGCGATCGGGGGCTACCGATCAGCGGGCACGTGCGTTCTGGGGGGGGGCCTATATTATCGGGGCCGGCCCGCGGTGTGGGTCGGCCATGCTGCGCGGGGCCGCATCCGACACACGCATACACGGACTCCCAGCCGAAAGTGCAGTGCGCCGTATCTGTAGCCGGATCTGCGAGGACATAGCCCCATTATCAGATAATTCCACCCCCGGTTCCTGCATATGAATGTGTGTCACCTCGAGCAAGTGTAAATGAGCCATGTTATGGGCTTGACTAATTATTCTAAATTGGTTGTTATTGTAGCAATGAGCACACTTAGGATTGTTCAGCCAGTGCTGCCCAATCCCGGAATTACATTTGATACTAGATGTTTTTTTCGGGTTTCGAAAATGCAAGCTGGTTGATTAGAGTCTGTATTCTGTCTATTAGGACCATGCTGTTTGATTCAATCAGCCAATTGCTGGCGTAACTGGCATTCCACGGGCACTCGTAATTGTGCTGATGCTGAGTTTCATTTGGTATCATGCAGCGTAACCTGTTTCAACACTGCCGTAATAAATCTCCTCCTGGTGAGTCTCGTACCAATGAATTCATTACGGGCAGTTTCAGATTTATTTACTCAGTATGTGCGATGCTCTGCTTCATTTTTCAAAGTTATTCTCGGGCATTAATCATGTACCTGGTCAGCGTTCAACCAGGCACTTTGCAAAAACAGCCAAATAAACATTCACAACAAAGTACTTATATTTATAGAGTCCCCGCGTTAGCCCTAAGAACATCCTAATGCATCACGTAATCAATGAATTGGTTTTGAAATGCAGTTATGTAAACACAATATGATCCCATAAATAACCAATTAGAGGAATGGGAATTTTTCTCTGGCTGATGATGTTGAACTGCTGTCCAGGACGGGGAGAATGTTCTGATCCTCATTCAGTCGTTCAATGATATCTTTCACCCAAATGAGCAGATATAACTTCTGCTTAACAGCTGATCTGTGAATGGAAGGACCTCTGAATCATGGTAAACATCCCTCTCAGAGTCAGTGCTTCTGATCCTGGATTAACTCGGACCATAGACAGGACCCTCAACCATGAACAATCCTTTCGACCATAACCAGAGCCCTTGACCATGGACAAGACCTCACTCGCTTTATGACTATAAATAGTGACCAAACAAACATTTTTAAAAAATTTATTTTATAAATTTAGTGTACCCAATTCATTTTTTCCAATTAAGGGGGAATTTAGTGTGGCCAATCCACCTACCCTGCACATTTTTGGGTTGTGGGGGAAAAACCCACACAAACGTGGGGAGAATGTGCAAACTCCGCATGGACCCAGAGCCGGTAACATGGTAGAGATTATAGTTATGGAGGTACCGTAATACCTTTATACAGCGTTTTGTAACTATTTACAATTCTATTTACTATTTACAATTTATGATTCATAATTAAGTACACACATCAAAATGAAGCAGTCAGTCGATCGGGGGCCCTGGTCGTCCTCTGTGATCGTCGAAGCTTTGGTGGTGACTCCGGTGGAGGCTCGGGCGTCTGTGACTCCGGGAGCGTGGCCTCGATCTCTGTGGCAGCTTCGACACCCCTAGATGGCGCTGGTGGGGAAAACGGTTGACCTGGGAAGGGAGCACCTGCGGGGTGCATCGGTGGGAGGGGGGCCGGCGGAAGGACCAAACCCCCTGTAAGGTGCACTGGTGGGAGGGAGGGTGGGACTGGTGGCTGGGGTGTGCGTGGGGCTCCGGCGGGCGCCAGGTCTCGTAGGGAGACCATATCTTGTTGGCCGCCGGGGTATGCCACGTAGGCGTACTGGGGGTTAGCGTGGAGAAGATGGACCCTCTCGACCAACGGGTCCGACTTGTGCGCCCACACGTGTTTTCGGAGCAGGATGGGTCCGGGAGCTGCCAGCCAGGTCGGGAGCGAGGTCCCAGAGGAGGGCTTCCTGGGGAAGACAAGGAGATGTTCGTGAGGTGTTTGGTTGGTTGTGGTACAAAGCAGTGACCGGATGGAGTGGAGGGCATCCGGGAGGACTTCCTGCCAGCGGGAGACTGGGAGATTTCTGGACCGTAGCGCCAGTAGGACGGTCTACCTGTCCGTTACCCCGGGGGTTGTAACTGGTCGTCCTGCTCGAGGCGATGCCCTTGCTGAGCAGGAATTGACGCAGTTCGTCGCTCATAAAGGAGGACCCCCTATCACTATGTATGTAAGCGGGGAACCCGAACAGTGCAAAGATGTTATGGAGGGCCTTGATGACGGTGGTTGCGGTCATGTCGGGGCAGGGATGGTGAATGGGAACCGGGAGTACTCGTCAATCACGTTCAGGAAGTACGTGTTGCGGTCGGTGGAGGGAGGGGGCCTTTGAAGTCCATGCTGAGGCGTTCAAAGGGACGGGAGGCCTTTATCAGGTGCGCTTTCTCTAGCCGGTAGAAGTGCGATTTGCACTCCACGCAGATTTGGCAGTCCCTGGTGGCTGTCCAGACCTCCTCGATGGAATTGGGCATGTTGCGGGTCTTGATAAAGTAGAAAAAGCAAGTGATCCCCGGCTGGCAGAGGTCCTCGTGGAGTGCTCGGAGGCGGTCCACTTGTGCCTTGGCACATGTGCCGCGGGACAGGGCATCAGGAGGCTCGTTTAGCTTCCCTGGACGATACAAGATCTCGTAGTTGTCAGTGGAGAGTTTGATCCTCCACCGCAAGATCTTATCATTTTTTATCTTGCCCTGCTGTGCATTATCGAACATGAAAGCAACCGTTGGTCAGTGAGGAGAGTGAATCTCCTGCCGGCCAGGTAATGCCTCCAATGTCGCACAGCTTCTACTATGGCCTGGGCCTCCTTTTCGACTGAGGAGTGGCGAATTTCGGAAGCATGGAGGGTACATGAGAAAAAGGCCACGGGTCTGCCCGCTTGGTTGAGGGTGGCCGCCAGAGCTACGTCAGACGCGTCGCTCTCGACCTGGAAGGGGAGGGCGTCGATGGCGTGCATCGTGGCCTTTGCAATGTCTGCTTTGATGCGACTGAAGGCCTGGCGGGCCTCTATCGACAGGGGAAAAGCTGTTGGGGACCCACTGGGCAAAGGAAGAGAAAAACCCGAGGCAGCGCTTCAGGGCCTTGGAGCAGTGAGGGAGGGGGAACTCCAAAAGGCGGCGCATGCATTCAGGGTCGGGGCCTATAACTCCATTTCCCCCTAGTAGCCGAGGATGGCTAGGTGGTCAGTGCTAAACACGCATTTATCCTTGTTGTATGTAAGGTTAAAGATCTTTGAGGTCTGGAGGAAGTTTCGGAGGTTGGTGTCGTGGTCCTGCTGGTCGTGGCCGCAGATGGTGACATTATTGAGATACGGGAACGTTGCCCGTAAACCATACCGGTCAACCATTCGGTCTCGCGCTGGAAGACTCGCGTTGGTGACACCGAAGGGAACCCTTAAGAAGTGGTAGAGCCGCCCAGCTGCCTCGAAGGCAGTGTATTTGCGGTCACTAGTGCGGATGGGGAGCTGGTGGTAGACGGACTTAAGATCCACCGTGGAGAAGACCTTGTAATGCGCGATCCTGTTTACCAGGTCTGATATGCGGGGCAGAGGGTACGCGTCCAGCTGGTTAAACCTGTTGATGGTCTGACTGTAGTCGATGACCATCCTTTGCTTCTCCCCGGTCTTTACCACCACTACGTGAGTTCTCCAGGGACTGTTGCTAGCTTCAATGACTCCTTCCCTCAGTAGCCTTTGGACCTCTGACCTGATAAAGATCCGATCCTGGGCACCGTACCGTCTGCTCCTGGTGGCGACGGGTTTGCAATCAGAGGTGAGGTTCGCAAACAGGGAAGGCGGATCGATCTTGAGGGTCGCGAAGCTGCAGACAGTGAGGGGGGTATTGGGCCGCCGAATTTGAAAGTTAGACTTTGGAGATTACACCGGAGGTCTAAACCTAGGAGTGTGGCCGCGCAGAGATGGGGAAGGACGTAGAGCCGGTAATTTTTAAACTCCCTTCCCTGGACTGTGAGGTTTGCTATACAAAACCCCTTTATCTCTACTGAGTGGGAACCGGAGGCCAGGGAGATTTTTTGATTAACGGGGTGGACAAGGAGAGAACAGCGCCTTACCGTGTCAGGGTGTATGAAGCTCTCCGTGCTCCCAGTGTCGGTTAAGCAGGACGTCTCGTGCCCGTTGATTAGTACAGTTGTTGTAGCAGTTGAGAGTGTTCGAGGCCGGGACTGATCCCAGGGTCACCGAGGCTAATCTCAGCAGTTGAGTGTTCTCTTCGGGCGGTGTGTGGTCAGCCGAGCTGGGATCCTGGGAGTCCATCCAAGATGGTGGCTCCCATTGGTCGCACATGGCTGGGGGTGCAAAAATGGCGGCGCCCATCCATCGAACGTGGCGTCCGCGGGACAAGATGGTGGCACCCAGGGGCTGCACGTGGCCCTGGAGTAGGAAGATGGTGGTGCCTGCTGGCCGCACGGGGACCAGGGAGACATTTGTGGTGGCGGTCCGCATTCGCCGCCGGAGACCGCGGCGACCGCACGGGCCTGGCATAACACCACAAAGTGGCCCTTTTTACCCCACCCCTTGCAGGTGAATGTGCGGTCCGGGCAGTGCTGCCAGGGGTGCTTGGCCTGCCCGCAAAAGTAGCAGCGGGCCCCCCCGGGGTTGCCAGGCCGCCTTGCAGCACAAGCTTGTGGGGGGATGGGGGATGTTTCGGGATCGGCTGCGGAGGGGTTCCACGCTGCCGCGCGGTCGGGAACGTAAGGGTGGGCATTTCTGGAGGCCACATCCAGGGAGCCTGCAAGGGCCCGTGCCTCCTTGAGGCATAGAGTGTCTTTTTCCAGCAATCGCCGGCGGATTTGGGAGGACAGCATACCTGCCACGAAAGCGTCCCGAATCAAGAGTTTGTGTGGTCGCTCGCCGAAACTTGCGGGCAGCTGCAGTTTCTCCCCAACACCAGAAGTGCACGGTAGAATTCTTCCAGTGTTTCCCCAGGGATTTGTCGCCTCGTTGCTAGCAGATGTCGGGCGTAGACCTGGTTTACCGGGCGAATATAATGTCCTTTTAGCAGCTCTGTTGCTGCATCGAAGTCTTCCGCTTCCTCGATGAGGGTGTAAATTTCCGGGCTCACCCTCGAGTGCAGGACTTGCATTTTCTGTTCTCCCGTGGGTGTGTTTTCGGCCGTTCCGCGATATCCTTTAAAACACGCCAGCCAGTGCTTGAAGATTGCCTCTGAGTTCGCCGCGTGGGGGCTGAGTTGCAGACACTCCGGAGCTTGATTCGGAGCTCCAACCTTTTAAATCTAGCTTATTAAATTGATGCACGATCAATGACCACTAAAGCGAGGTTGTAGTCCAACTGAAAGCTTTAATAAGCTAGATATTTTCCCCAGCAGCTCAGGTACAGAATGAAGGCTGCTGGGGTGGCACGGGCTCTTATACCCCGCCTAGCAGGACGGAGCTACCATACAGCTTGACCAATAGGAAACATACAATATCTACCAATGGTGTTCCAGCACTACCAGGTACCGCAATACCTCTGCAAAGGCTACCACAGATACTTGTAGGTGTAAACTTTCTGCTATGATATGAATTAATGTTTGCTTTTAAGTTGCTACATGGCTTTTTTCTGCTGAGACAGTGAACTTTGGACTAACAGTGGGCAAAATTCTCCCCCAATGGCGCGATGGCGCCAAAGACAGCGCCAATCAGACGGGCATCGCGCCGGCCTAAAGGTGCGGAATGCTCCTCATCTTTGGCGGCCTAGCCCCAACATTGAGGGGCTAGGCCGACGCCGGAGGGATTTCCGCCCCGCCAGCTGGTGGAAATGGCGTTTGTTTCCCCGTCAGCTGGCGCGGAAACGCGGCGCATGCGCGGGAGCGTCAGTGGCCGCTGACAGTTTCCCGGCGCATGCGCGGGAGCGTCAGCGGCCGCTGAAAGTTTCCCGCACATGCGCAGTGGGGAGAGTCTCTTCCACCTCCGCCATGGTGGAGACCGTGGCGGAGGCGGAAGGGAAAGAGTGCCCCCACGGCACTGGCCCGCCCGCGGATCGGTGGGCCCCGATCACGGGCCAGACCACCGTGGGGGCACCCCCCGGGGTCAGATCGCCCCGCGCCCCCCCCAGGACCCCGGAGCCCGCCCACGCCGCGTGGTCCCGCCGGTAAATACCAGGTTTGATTTACGCCGGCGGGACAGGCAATTTCTGGGCGGGACTTCGGCCCATCCGGGCCGGAGAATTGAACGGGGGGGTCCCGCCAACCGGCGCGGCCCGACTCCCGCCCCCGCCCAATCTCCGGTACCGGAGACTTCGGCCGGGGCGGGGGGCGGGATTCACGGCGGCCAACGGCCATTCTCCGACCCGGCGGGGGGTCGGAGAATGACGCCCAGTGACTCTAACAGATTTATCCTCCAAAGACAATGGGCGGAATTCTCCCCCCCAACACCGCCGGGTGGGAGAATCGCCGGGACACCGCGCATATCCCGCCACGCTGCCCCGACGCCCGCACGCGATTCTCCCACCCCCCCCAAACCGGCACGACGAGAATCACTGCTGGCCGCTGAGAGAATCACCACTCGCCATTTGCAACGGGCGAGCGGCGATTCTCCGACCCGGATGGGCCGAGCGGCTTGCCCAATACAACGGGTTCCCACCGGCGCCGTCCACACCTGGTCGCTGCCAGTGGGAACAGCCCGGGAATGCTGGGGGAGTGGCCTGTGGGGGGAGGAGGGAGGTTCCTGCACCGGGGAGGGCCTCAAATGGGGTCTGGCCCGCAATCGGTGCCCACCGATCGGCGGGCCTGCCTCTCTGAGGGAGGACCTCCTTTCCTACGCCGCCCCGCAAGATTCTTCCGACATCTTCTTGCGGGGCGGCCTCGGGGAGGACGGCAACCGCGCATGTGCGGGTTGGCTCCGTCCAACCTGCGCATGCACGGGTGACGTCATTTACGCGGCGCCGGCCGCGTCATTTATGCGGCGCCAAGGCCCGGCGCGCGTAAATGACGCGACTCCGCTCCTAGCCCCCTGGGGGCGGGAGAATAGGGGGCTGGGAGCGGGCTCCGACGCAGGAGTGAAACACTCCGGTTTTCACTCCGGCGTCGGCACTTAGACTCCCGATGGGAGAATTACGCCCAATGGGTCAATGATGACCAATGTCCCACGGACTGCAGGAGGTGTTATTCTAAGCTGTCAAAACAGCTGCGACCACATCCAGGACTGGTAAATCATGACCTGATGACTGGCAACTCATGACCTTATGAGCAACATATGGATTGGACAAATATAAACTACTGTATAAAGGATTGATAACTAGATATGGAATGAACTGCGGTATTAAGAGAATTGATTGGCTGTATGTAAATGAGAATGCAAACTAATTCTGCTTTTGAAAGAGGATATTGACCCAGTTTAAGCCACAGCTTCATGAGAAAGTATGCCGGCAGGACCGAGGGGTCCAAAACTTTCTCCCGGAGCTCTGTAACAATAAATTGCTTCTTGTGCTCACGTTAAGGTCTACTTGTGAATATTTTCACCCAACAATACTAAAATAGATGGGAAAGCAGGCAGTGAAGTGGAGATAAAGAACTTCGAGACGGATATAGAGAGGCTGGGAGAGGGAGCCAAAATTGGGCAGATGGAGTTTAATGCAGCTAATTGTGAGATTATCAATTTTGGCCAAAAAAATGGAAAGGCAGTTATTATCTAAATGGAAAGCAGATTCAAAATGCATCTGTGCAGAAGGATCTGGGTGTTTTTGTTCATGAATCGCAGAAAGTCAATCTGCAGGTACAGCATGTAATTAAAAAGCAAATGGAATGGTCGTATGTATTACAAAAGGACTGGCGTATAAAAGTAGAGAAGAGTTGCTGCGATTATATAGGGTGTTAGTGAGACCACATCTGGAGTATTGTGTCCAGTTTTAGTCTCCATATTTGAGGAAGGATGTGGTGAAATTGGAGGCAGTTCAGAGGAGGTTCACCAGGTTGATTCTGGGGAGGAAGGGGTTGACATCTGAGGAGAGATTGAGCAGTTTAGGCTTATACTCGCTGGAGTTTAGAAGGATGAAAGGTGATCTGATTGAGGCATATAAAACACTAAAAAGGATCGATAAA
Organism: Scyliorhinus torazame; assembly: GCF_047496885.1. Taxonomy (NCBI): domain Eukaryota; kingdom Metazoa; phylum Chordata; class Chondrichthyes; order Carcharhiniformes; family Scyliorhinidae; genus Scyliorhinus; species Scyliorhinus torazame. Next base: position 104,824,364 of record NC_092722.1, read on the forward strand.
GTAAACGTAGACCATATGCTCACCCTCGTGCCGCAGTCTAGAATGATCATAGATATAGGTTGAGAGGCGGTAGATTTAAAACTGAGCTGAGGAGGAACTACTTCTCGCAGAGGGTGGTGAATTTGTGGAACTCGCTGCCCCATAGTGCGGTGGAGTCTGAGTCATTAAATGATTTCAAGCAAGAGATAGATATATTTTTGATTTAAAAAACAGGTTAAAGGGACATGGCCACTGTCGTGTTGGGTGTTCCGAGACACAAACGAACCAACACGGTTGTAGATGGTACAACTCTGTTTTATTATTCTGTACAATAATAACTATTAACTTCTGGCTGTGGTTTGTACTTCACCAGCTAACCTGTGGACCCAGCCCTAGCACTATCTTAGTGAGGCACTCAGCACATGGTGTATGTCTGAGTGGCACGCTGTGAGCTCTGTGCTCTGAGCTATCTCCTGGTGGAATGAGCAGGAACTGTGGTGTTCCCTGTTTTATAGTGCGTGTGCTCTCACTGGTGATTGGCTGCGATGTTGTGAGTGTGTTGGTTGGTCCAGCTACCTGTCCATCAATGTGTGCGTGTGATTGCACCATGATATGTTAATATGGATATCATGACAGCCAACAGGTGAGGAGGTGGATTTGAGACTAGGAAGAGTTCAGCCATGATCTGATTGAATGGTGGAGCAGGCTTGAAGGGCTGAATTGCCTATCTGTTCCTAATTGACATTAACACTATACCACCATACCTTTTCTTGATTACTTACTGTCAATGTGGCAGAAGATCTGTGCAAAGTCCAGAGAACTTTGGAGCCAAGAGAAGCCCCATCTAAATCCAACCTATCTATTTCACATTTTAGCAATTAACATTAACTTTTCTGTCAATGGAAGCAGGCGAAGATCATTAGATGACTTCAAAATTCAATTTTTTTCATTAAGCATGACCAGAAACAAAGATATACTTCTCTTAGTCTTCCCTCTCTCTCGCCATCTCTTATCTCTGTGTCAGATTCAGGCACTTTCTGAAGTTGTAAAACATAAATAAGATCTACAGCAGACATGTACAGTTGGCATACTGTCAGTATGTTGTTGAACACAGGCACAAATTGATATATCCCTTTCAAAAACACCCAATATAAATTATACCTCATTAAGCTCCTGAATTTTGTTGGTTTTGTTTTGAAAAAATTTGAACAAAGGTGATTGCGCAGAAAATTAAAGAAGCGAAAAATAAACGGGCGGAATTCTCCGGAAACGGCGCGATGTCCGCCGACTGGCGCCAAAAAACGGCGCCAATCAGATGGGCACCGCGCCGCCCCAAAGGTGCGGAATGCTCTGCATCTTTGGGGGCCGAGCCCCAACATTGAGGGGCTAGGCCGGTGCCGGAGAAATGTCCGCCCCCCCCCACCAGCTGGCGGAAACGGCCTTTGGTGCCCCGCCAGCTGGCGCGGAAATGACATCTCGGGGCGGCGCATGCGCGGGAGCTGCAGCGGCCGCTGACGGCATTCCCGCGCATGCGCATTGGAGGGAGTCTCTTCTGCCTCCGCCATGGTGGAGACCTTGGCGGAGGCGGAAGGGAAAGAGTGCCCCCCCGGCACAGGGCCGCCTGCGGATTGATGGGCCCCGATCGCGGGCCAGGCCTCGGTGGGGGCACCCCCCGGGGCCAGATCGCCCTGCACCCCCCACCAGGACCCCGGAGCCCGCCCGCGCCGCCTTGTCCCGCCGGTAAGGTAGATGATTTAATTTACGCCGGCGGGACAGGCAATTTATCGGCGGGACTTAGGCCCATTCGGGCCGGAGAATCGAGCGAAGGGGCCCGCCAACCGGCGCGATTCCCACCCCCGCCGAATCTCCGGTGCCGGAGACATCGGCAACCGGCTGGGGCGGGATTCACGCCAGCCCCCGGCGATTCTCCGACCCGGCGGGGGGTCGGAGAATGTCGCCCCAGTTTTCAACTTTTAAAAATTCTCTCATGGACAAACCATTGCTTGGCATATTTGTGCATTGCCACCGCAAAGGCAGCAGATTTCTCACCAATTCTTGAGGGCATTATGTGTTTGCTGTGAGGCAGGGCAAAGGAGGAGTGTGGCTCTTTCAGTGATTCATTTGGATATTTAGGATTGGAGGACACTGAGCGAGGGGACTATGATTTCATCCCGAGGCTTGGAATCAATTCTAGACTGATGATTGAAAGGTTTTGACCTTCTTACTTGAAGCAACTTTATTAGGATGCACCTTTGGGCAGTCTCAGGCTCATTGCTAAATGCACAGCTCAAAACTACCCCTACATCCGTACTAAGGGACATTAAATTGGTCTCTGCCAATGGTTGCTATTTTTTCTAATATAAATTTAACGTACCCAATTAATTTTTTCCAATTAAGGGGCAATTTAGCGTGGCCTATCCACCTACCCTGCACATCTGTGGGTTGTGGGGGCGAAACCCACGCAAACAGGGGGAGAATGTGCAAACTGCACATGGACGGTGACCGAGAGCCGGGATCGGACCTAGGACCTCAGCGCCGTGAGGCTGCAGTGCTAACCATTGCACCACAATGGTTGCTATTTGAAACATGGAAAGAAAGCAACCAATTTCATCTCGAATACCTCACTGAGTATTACATTTTCAAGTGGAGTACACTCACTCAAGTATGTCAGGTTACACCCCTGGTAAGACCACTTTGCTTTTTAACAAGTTCAAAGTCACATTGAAATTCCTCGATGGACTTTCCCCTTCCCCCATCTCGTTAACCTTCTCCGGCCCTTCAACTCAGCGAGATATCTGCATTGCCCCTTCAGTTTCCAACACTCCGCCAATGGTGGCGATGCCTTCAGCTGCCTAGGTCCTAAGCTCTGGAATTCTATCCCAGAAATCTCTCCTCCATCAAAACATTCATTAAAACCAACCTTTCAAACTAACCTTTTGGCCACTTGTCCTGTTACCTCTTTATGAGATTCAAAGTTACATTTTATTTGATAATGCTCCTGTCAAGCGCCTGAGGAAATTTTTACTATGTTAATGGTGCTCTATAAATTCAAGTGGTTGTTGTTGCCATTGTAAATTTAACCCATTCTGTCCCATGTCTGACAATATTTAATGCTGACATCTGACCCAAGAGTTATAAAACCTAGAAACAAATTAGAATGAGAGTGAACTGATATTCCTGTGAGGAGAATTGTTAATCATAAGTATATTTTTGATGAAACTGTGCATTTTACAAATCCAAAAGTCATCTTTTGAACATTTTGTCTCTATTTATTTCTGTGTGCGTTCATCAACGTGAGGGATGGTACAGCTGAGAATAGAGCGCATCCCAATTCAAACCATCGCTGGGTGTATCAGGCATGCCCAGGTCAGGTACATCACAGCTGGACACGAAATGGAGCTTCCTCTGATGTGGGGCAAACTATGTGCCGAGACATCAACTTCAAAAGATCAGCCTCTCCACAAGCAGCACGATAATATTTTGTGATTGCTGAGGCCACCTTGATGAGAATATGAATTATAGATAGATTTAGTACGGTTTAGCGCTGCCTGATGCTGCCCAAAGTCATTTCACATCAGGGGTGAAATTCTCCGGTATCGGCGCGATGTCCGCCGACCGGCACCAAAAACGGCGCAAATCAGTCCGGCATCGCGCCGCCCCAAAGGTGCGGAATCCTCCGCATCTTGGGGGCCCGCGCCGGACTGATTTCCGCCCCGCCAGCTGGCGTAAAAGGCCTTTGTTGCCCCGCCAGCTGGCGCGGAAATGACATTGCCGGGCGGTGCATGCGCGGGAGCGTTAGCGGCCGCTCACGGCATCCCCGCGCATGCACTGTGGAGGGAGTCTCTTCCGCCTCCGCCATGGTGGAGACCGTGGCGAAGGCGGAAGGAAAAGAGTGCCCCCACGGCACAGGCCCGCCCGCAGATCGGTGGGCCCAGATCGCGGGCCAGGCCACCGTGGGGGAACCCCCCCATTGTAAATCACCCCCCCCAGGACCCCGGAGCCCGCCCGCGCCGCCTTGTTCCGCCGGTAAGGTAGGTGGTTCAATCCACGCCGGCGGGACTTCGGCCCATCCGGGCTGGAGAATCGCGGGGGGGGGGGGCCTGCCAACCGGCGCGGCGCAATTCCCGCCCCCGCCGAATCTCCGGTGCCGGAGAATTCGGCAACCGGCGGGTGCGGGATTCACGCCAGCCCCCGGCGATTCTCCGACCCGGCGGGGGGGTCGGAGAATCTCGCCCCAGGTTCCTATAGTCAATCCAGGTTTGAAAAATACTTCAATTTATATTGCACCATTCGCAACCTCAAAACACCACAAAGCCTCTTACAGCCGATGAAATACTTTTGAAATGCAGTCACTGGTGTAATGCAAAAAACACAGCAAACAGCAAGAAGCCACTAACAGAATCATCAGTTTTAATGATGAGGGGGAGGTGTAATATGGCCAGTACACTAGGGAGAGTTTCCTTGCTCTTCATAGAATCCTAGAATCCTTACATTGCAGAAGGAGGCCGTTCGGCCCATCAAGTCTGCACCGACCCTCTGAAAGAGCACCCTACTTGGCCCATGCCTCCACCCTATCCCAAGAACCCCACCAAACCTTTTGGACAAGGTACAATTGATCATGTCCAATCCACCTCACCTGTGCATCTACGGACTGTGGGACTAAAGCAGATCACCCAGAGGAAACCTACGCAGACACAAGAAGAACATACAAACTCCCCAAGGTTGGAGTTGAACCCGAATCCATGACGCTGTGAAGCAGCGGTAGATGGGGCATCTGTTTAATATCTCATCCAAATGACAATCCCTGCAACAGTGCAGCACTCCCTCATTACTGCAATGAATTATCAGCATGCATTTCTGTTCTGGTGTAGGGTCTGAACTCGCAGGAGATTGAGGGGAGACCTGATAAAAGTCTGCAACATTATGAGGGGCATGGACAGAGTGGATAGTCGGAAGCTATTTCCTAGGGCGGAAGAGTCAATTCTATGGGGGCATAGGTTTAAAGTGTGAAGGGCAAGGTTTAAAGGAAATGTACGAGGCACGTATTTTTACACAGAGGGTGGTGGTAGCCTGGAACTCATTGCCGGGGGCCGTAGCGCAAGCAGATACGATAGTGACTTAAAATTTTTTTTTGAGTACCCAATTATTTTTTCTCAAATTAAGGGGCAATTTAGCGTGGCCAATCCACCTAACCTGCACATCTTTGGGTTGTGGGGGCGAAACCCACGCAAACAGGGGGAGAATGTGCAAACTCCACATGGACAGTGACCGAGAGCCGGGATCGTTATGTTTCCGGCGAGGGGCGGAAAAAAATCAGGAAATTGGACTTTGCCGGCAGGAATCTCTTTTCCCGACTCTCGTGAGATTTGTGCCCGCATTGCCATTTACGCTTGCAGCGAAAGTAGGTGCAAAATCTATACAGTTTCACGTATTGTATTACTCCCATCATGCAGGCTAGCTGCTTAAAGAGTGCTTCCAGACGCATCTCTGGGCATGTGACAGTATACATCGCACTGCTATTCTCCAGTCCCATGTTAACCCTTTGCTCTGCCATGCACCTTACATTATAATGCATGCAGGCTCATATCATCACACCAGGTACATCTTCTTCTAGTGAGGAGTGATTGTAATGCATAATATATGCATGTATAATATATGCACGTTCATAGGTATGTTCCACTTCAGAGACGTTTGATTTGGTTGATTTATTTTGTTCTTTCATGGGATGTGTGCCCCACTGGCTGGGCCAGCATTTACTACCCATCCCTAGTGCCTCTGAGAAGGTGGTGATGAGCCACCTTCTTGTACTGCTGCTGTCCTTAAGGTGTAGGTACACCCACAGTGCTGTAAGGGTGGGAGTTCCAGAATTTCGACCCAGCAACAGTGAAGGAACGGCGATATATTTCCAAGTCAGGATGGTGAGTGACTTGTTGTGGAACTTGCAAGTGTTGGTCTTCCCAGGTATCTGCTGCCTTTGTCCTTTTAGGTGGTTGAGGTCATGGGTTTGGAAGGTTTTGAATACGTCCTAGGTGGGATTCTCTGTTGCCCAACGCCGATATCGTAATCGGCGATCGGGCGGAGAATCGACTCCGACGTCAAAATTGGGTTTGACTCCGGTCAACCATGTTCTGCCCCCTCCAAAATGGCATCATCACGTCGCACATCGCGTGCCATTGCAACGGCATTGGCTCGTCATCGGCCGGCCCTCCCGTGATGCTCCGTCCCCGATTGGCCGAGTTCCTGATGGCACGGGACGCGTTTGGTCTCAGCCATGTGGGAACCCCGCGTGGCGGCTGCGGACAGTGTCCAGTGACGCCACACTCAGTCGCGATCCTTGCCGCTGGCCGGGAGGGCTTCTGCGAAGGCTGGGGAGACTGGTGCGGGGTGGCCAGGAGGTGGGCTGCGGTGCTGCGGATGGCGAGTCAGGTCTGCGCACGGCATGTGCCATGCTGTACGGCGCGAATGCTGCAGGTCATCAGCCGTGAACATACGCGGCCAGGGACCCGCTCATTCTCCGGCCGTTTGCAGCGCGGAAGCCGGGCATTTCACCCGGCGCTGGTGATAGCCCCTCACCAGTCCTAGAATCGGTGAGGGTTTCATGCAGATTTTTTGATCGTAAAAGACCACACATGCTGGCATCAGCACTTAGCCGCTGTAATGGAGAATCCAGCACCCTGTGCCATTTTACAGGTCGGAAAAGATGCCACCGCTAATTACAAACCAGCAGCCCTCTCAGCATCAACCAATCAAATAGCTCAGTTATTTTCACAGCTCCCAACCTCGAGCCAGCTCCTTTCACAGAATAACCAAAATAATTGTTTTAAATGATTTATTGTCGTCATCTTACTTGAAGATTGCACACAAACCTGAAACCAAAAAATGGAACGAGGCCCATTTTCCTGGCCTGTGCTTGGAGAATATGGACACAAATGGTCGGCCAAAATGACCTTGAAGAATTTCTATTTGTCAGGATCCATTCTGAATACTAATACACTCTGAGGGTGTATTAATTTAAAGTGGAAATGTGTTGAGTTCATCCATTTAAAAACCTTTAAGTGAATTGAGATTTTGTGAGTCCTCATCATTTTGACATGGAGTTGTACAATAGTAACTTGGAACAGTGAAAGGATACAGAAAGATGTGCCTGAGGAAAAATAGCTCATAAAAATGGAACATTAGCAATCCTGATTGAAATTATATTTGTGAATAAGAAGGTAAGGGAGAAACATAGCAGAATAGTGAAGAAGGATCATGAGAAAAACTTGTTCTATTTTCCAATCTATTTCATCATTCAATTTAATGTCTTGTCCAAACAGATTTCCAATGATACTCAATTATAGTATATATTTATTCTTCAGTAAGTAAGCTACATGAAAAGCCTTTCATTCGTAAGAGACCTTTTATGACCTTGCGTTGACCCAGTCAATGAAACATGTTTTAACTGTCATTATTGTTCTCATGTGGGATAGTAAAAATTACAGAATTTTAATGAATTCTTGCTGCATTTTCACAAATGTACTAATTGTTAAGTCATGCCTTATTGACCAGTAAGCATTTATAACAAGATTTAGAATTCTCAGAGGATGGCATTTGACTCATCGTATCTCTGTTGGCTCTTTGCTGGAAGAATCTTACTGACCTTCACCAATAGCCAACTCGCCACCAACAAGTGGGAGCAGCACTGAAACCGATCCCGAAGAGCAAATCCCAGACAGCACACAATCATGCCATCGAGGGGTGCAGACCCACAATTCGGGAATGTCGAACAGGCCAGGTGATTCGATGTGATCGAGTCCAGATGGGATGCCCTGTCCCCGAAAAGGGGCTCGGAGGGTCAGCCACAGGCAGCCAGTGTTGCCTGGGAGGAGGTGGCAACGGCCGTCAACTCAGGGAGTGTCACCAGGAGGATCGGCACCCTCTGCCGTAAGAAGATCACTGACCTTTACCGGGCCGCACCCCCCCCCCCCGCCCCCCCCCCCCCCCCCCGCCAGCGACCAGTTGCCTGGCACTGCTCCCGCCCAGCCCCGTGCCCTGGCCCACCCATGCCCGACCCCCTGCCCCCTGATTCCCCCCTCCCTCCACGATGAAAAGTGCCCTCTCTGCAACCCGCATGAACGGTTGGCTCACAACAGACTGGAGAGGGCTCTGATGGGCTGCGGGCTGCCGGACGTCAGAGCCCTCATCACCCAACCCCATGAGGCACGGGCCCTGGAGTTCACGGGGGTGGCTGAGGACAGTGACACGGTGGCACATTGGTCAGCACTGCTGCCTCACAGCGCCAGGGTCGCAGGTTCAATTATGACCTTCGATGACTGTCTGTACGGAGTTTGCATGTGACAGTGTCCGCGTGGGTTTCCTCCGGGCGCTCCAGTTTCCTCCCACTGTGCAGGTTAGGTGGATTGACCATGCTAAATTGCCCCTTAGTGTCCAAAAATGCCAGTGAGGTACAGGGATAGGTGAGGACTGGGTGTAGGTACTCTTTCAATGTGTTGTTGCAGACATGATGGGCCAAATGGCCTCCTTCTGCACTATAGGGATTCCCTGATTCTGTATGGATTCTATGACAGGTCGGTCACCGAAGTAGAGGTTGGCGTACGGCGCGGCAATGAGGATCCACCACGTGCCACCTTTCACACGTGAGCTGTTAGTGCCATTCAGAATGGCCCCTCCCTCCCTCTGACCATTAACCCGCAGGATGCCCATATGACAGTGCCGGCCCCATCCGGGGTGCCGTGCCCCCTGCCCCCCACCCCCCCCCCCCCCATCCCCCGGGTCACTGTCTGTGCGGAGTCTGCACGTTCTTCCCGTGTCTGTGTGGGTTTCCGGTTTCCTCCCACAGTCCAAAGACGTGCAGGTCAGGTGGATTGGCCATGCTAAATTGCCCTTAGTGACCAAAAAGGTTAGATGGGGTTATTGGGTTACGGGGATAGGGTGGAAGTGAGGGCTTCAGTGGGTCGGTGCAGACTCGATGGGCCGAATGGCCTCCTTCTGCACTGTATGGTCTACGTTCTATGTTCTATATACCCCAGTCACAGGTTGGTATTGCCAGCCCCTCTGGTCCTCCAGCCCCTCCTGGTCCGGCGCCTCCTCATTCTCCTCCTCCTCTGTGGCCGCATGCAATGCCCCCTCCACCTCCAGCACGCTGCCCTGCTGAGGAGTCTAATGCAGCACTCACTGACAGCCCGGATCTCATTGTATCGGGTCTCTGCAACGATGAGTCAGAATACAGGAGGGAGATAGAGAACCCAGTGGAGTGGTGTAACGACAACAATTTCTCCCTCAATGTCAGCAAAACTAAAGAGAATGGGCGGGATTCTCCCCTACCCGGCGGGGCGGGGGGTTCCGGCATAATGGAGTGGTGGGAACCACTCCGGCGTCAGGCTGCCCCAAAGGTGCGGAATTCTCCGCACCTTTAGGGGCCAGGCCCTCACCTTGAGGGGCTAGGCCTGCGCCGGAGCGGTTTCTGCTCCGTAAGCTGGCGGGAAAGGCCTTTGGCGCCATGCCAGCTGGCGCCGAAAGGTCTTCGCTGGGCGACGCATGCGCCGGAGCGTCAGCGGGCGCTCACGGCAGCCCGCGCATGCGCAGGGGAGGGGGTCTCTTCCGCCTCCGCCACAGTGAAGACCATGGCGAAGGCGGAATAAAAAGAGTGCCCCCACGGCACAGGCCCGCCCGCTGATTGGAGGGCCCTGATCGCGGGCCAGGCCACCGTGGGGGCATCCCCCAGGGCCAGATCGCCCCGCGAACCCACCCCCCAGGACCCCGGAGCCTGCCCGCGCCGCCTTGTCCCGCCGTTGAAAAGCAGGTTTAATCCACGCCGGCGGGAGAGGGTTGACAGTGGCGGGACTTCGGCCCATCGCGGGCCGGAGAATCGCCGGGGGTGGGCCCGCCGACCGGCGCGGCGCGATTCCCGCCCCCGCCGAATCTCTGGTGGTGGAGAATTCGGGACACGGCGGGGGCGGGATTCACGCCAGCCCCCGGCGATTCTCCGACCCGGTGGGGGGTCGGAGAATCGCGCCCCTGGAAGCAAAGTATCATACACACCCCTGTCTGCATCAATGGTGCAGAGGTGGAGATGTTTGACAGCTTCAAATTCCTAGGTGTGCACATCAACAAAAATCTGTCCTGGTCCACCCACATCGATGCGATGACCAAAGCACAACAGTGCCTATACTTCCTCAGGAAACTAAGGAAATTCGGCATGTCCACATTAACCCTTACCAACTTTTACAGGTGAATCCCCGGGGGGAGGCGCGAATCCTGCCGCGCCGCCCCGACGCCGGCTGCCCTATTCTCCGGTGCCGTTTTTCGGGGGCCAATGGGATTCCCACCACGCCAGTTGGGGGCCGTTGACAGCACCCCCCCGCCCCCCCCCCGCCCCCCCCCCCCGCCCCCCCCCCCCCCCCCCCGGCGATTCTCCAGGCGCCGATGGGCCGAGTGCTGTAAAGTTTTGCCCAGCCCCACCGGCGTGAATTACTCACCTGGCCTGCGATCGGGGCCTACCGGCCTGCGGGCGGGCTGGTTCCGTGGGGGGCCTTCTTTCCTCCATGCCGAGGCATGTGCGAGATCATGCTGGCCGTTCCGTGCATGCGTGAACCCGCGCCGGCCATTCGGGGCCGGCTGGAGTTGTGGGGACGATTCCGGCAGCAACCTAGCCTCCTAGAAAGTTGAGAATTCCTCATTTTCAGGGGCCGTTGTCGCCAGAGTCATTGCCGCTGGTTTTCCCACCGTCGTGGGGACATAGCCCCAATTTTAGAGAATCCCGCCCCCAATCTAGCTGCATCACAGCATGGCATGGCAACTGCCCTGCCCAAGACCGTAAGAAAACTTGTATTGCGTACAGTTCTGGTCACCGCATTATCGGAAGGACGTGGAGGCTTTGGAGCGGGTGCAGAGGAGATTTACCAGGATGTTGCCTGGTATGGAGGGAAAATCTTATGAGGAAAGGCTGATGGACTTGAGGTTGTTTTCGTTGGAGAGAAGAAGGTTAAGAGGAGACTTAATAGAGGCATACAAAATGATCAGGGGGTTGGATAGGGTGGACAGTGAGAGCCTTCTCCCGCGGATGGATATGGCTGGCACGAGGGGACATAACTTTAAACTGAGGGGTAATAGATATAGGACAGAGGTCAGAGGTAGGTTCTTTACGCAAAGAGTAGTGAGGCCGTGGAATGCCCTACCTGCTACAGTAGTGAACTCGCCAACATTGAGGGCATTTAAAAGTTTATTGGATAAACATATGGATGATAATGGCATAGTGTAGGTTAGATGGCTTTTGTTTCGGTGCAACATCGTGGGCCGAAGGGCCTGTACTGCGCTGTATTGTTCTATGTTCTATGTTCTAAACTACAGAGAGTCGCGAGCACAGCCCAGTCCATCACACGATCCCACCTCCCATCCAGTGACTCTGTCTACAACTCTCGCTGCTTTGGGAATGCGGGCAACATAATCAAAGACCCCTCCCTCCCGGCTTACTCACTCTTCCAACTTCTTCCATCGGGCAGGAGGTACAAAAGTCTGCGAACACGCAGGAACAGATTCAAAAACAGCTTCTTTCCCGCTGTTACCAGACTCCTAAACGACCCACTTATGGACTGAACTGATCTCTTCACACACCTTCTCTACTAAATAGTACTACACTCCTGTATGCTTCACCCGATGCCTGTGTCTATGTGTTTACATTGTGTATTTTATGTTTGCCCTGTTATGTATTTTCTTTTCATGGAAGGAATGATCTGTCTGACTTGTCTGTGCAACCTCTGTACACTCTGTGGCCCCTGTCCGTGCCCTCCAACAGGAGCTCATGTGGCTGCCTCCCTAGGGTGGGCCGCATGATGCCCTGCCGGCAGAGTGGCAACTGGTTGCGGGTGGGCACGGGTGGTGATGTGGGACAGGGGTAGTGGGGGCACCCATACAGCTGGTGTTCCTCTGCGCAACCACGGGCCACGGTCGAATATCTGGGAATATGTCTGACCTCCGCTCTCTCCCTCAGCAGCCACGGCGCCTATCCCCCGATTTTAAATACCACAAATGAACCTCGCCATCGATAATTCTTCCTGACGGAGGGGGAGCATCGCAGGAGCCCCGGAGAATACTGGGGCGGGCCTGTTAATGAAATGCCAACAGCATTTACTCTATGTGCGGAGTAGAATGCATTTGCGCCGCTGTCGAAGGACTGGAGCATGGCATTCCATTGGGCGACAAGCGTCGGCCTCGATTTTCGGCTGACGTGCAAATCTCCGCCCGATTCCGGCATTGCTGGATGGATAATCCCGCCCGATGTTTTATTTCACTGGAGGCTTGTGATAGTGGGCGAAATTCTCTGGTATCGGCGCGATGTCCGCCGACCGGCGCCAAAAACGACGCACATCAGTCGGGCATCGCGCCACCCCAAAGGTGCGGAATCCTCCGCATCTTGGGGGGTCCAGCCCCAACCTTGAGGGGCTAGGCACACACTGGACTAATTTCCGCCCTGCCAGCTGGCGGAAAAGGCCTTTGGTGCCCCGCCAGCTGGCGCGGAAATGACATCTCCGGGCGGCGCATGCGTGGGAGCGTTAGCGGCCGCTCACGGCATTCCCGCGCATGCGCAGTGGAGGGAGTCTCTTCCGCCTCCGCCATGGTGGAGACCGTGGCGAAGGCGGAAGGAAAAGAGTGCCCCCACGGCACAGGCCCGCCCGCGGATCGGTGGGCCCCGATCGCGGGCCAGGCCACCGGGGCCAGATCGCCCCGCGCCCCCCCCAGGACCCCGGAGCCCGCCCGCGCCGCCTTGTCCCGCCGGTAAGAGAGTTGGTTTAATCCACGCCGGCGGGACAGGCATTCCAGCAGCGGGACTTCGGCCCATCTGGGCCGGAGAATCGCGGGGCGGGGGGGGGGGCGCCAACCGCCCCGCCGAATCTCCGGTGCCGGAGAATTCGGCAACCGCCGGGGGCGGGATTCACGTCAGCCCCCGGTGATTCTCCGACCGGGCGGGGGGTCGGAGAACCTCGCCCAGTGTGTGAAATGTCTGATTCCAAGAGTATTGCACAAGAAAAACAAAAATGTGGAAAAAGCTATTGCAAATGAAACAATGCCAAAAAGAAGCAGCAGTAAAATCTGTTGTTGAGTGTATTTCTGTGCTTCTGTGTGCAGAGGTGGACATTTTAGTCTTTGCCAACCAATAGACTAGTGGAAGCTTAAATTCATTGAATTTGATTCAATCATCTTATCTCCAACATTCAAAGGACATATCACTTTGACATTATGGTCTTTGCCAGTTGGTGTAATTTCCTTCACTGATCCTATCATATGTATTTATTAATCCAGTAATACTGTCTTTCTACCTCACTGCTTTCTGCTCCCTTATCACTTGGAATGTGTAAAATTTACTTTTTTATTCTCTATGATTGTAAATTTGTGCCATGAAGTTTCAGTTCATTTGCTGTGTTGAGCATCAAAACAGGAATCCTTTCTTTCTGGGAATTGTCCATTTTATTAAACGCTGACTGAAATTAAAGCTGAGCTCTCCATTTCCTTAAAGCAACATCCATGTGGTTCTCAGGCTGATATACTTTTGTATTTAGTGGGTGGTTGCAGTTAACTGTCCTGTTCCGTCAGGATCATACTCCTATTTTGAAGCACTGTGCTGATAAATGCACACAGGGTTTGTTATTACAGTTTGTTGACAGGGTGTATTGATGGAATCTGTACACCCAGGGCGTGTTATTGGGATTTATGCACAGAGTGGTGGGATTGGCTAAATTTGTTAGGCTCCTGAAAATATGCCCAGGCGTGGTGATGCGCAATGAACCTCTGCCCATTGATTGCAATGCAGGCAGCAGGATTAACTTGGGACTGCCTGCTCAGTTTAGTGGAGCCAGCACTAACTTTGCTGTTGATTGGCTGGATGGACCAGCAGCAATATTTTCAGTGGCTGCAAAAGCTAGCCTGCACAGTGCAGAGCTCGTCTGAAATGTTTAAAGCTAACTTGCACAGTTTAAAGCTCGCCTGCACACTAAAACTTTCTCTATACTCTAACAGTAACTGCATTCTATCTTCTCCAGCTCTGCTATGCACTTCACTCTAGTCTCCTCTACTCCACTCTCTCCCAGAAACATAAGAGTCAGTGTCTTTAATAGTACCTTCCCTAGCTCCATCTAGTGGCTAATTGTAACATGACATTAACTCTTCACATGCTGTACATTTCTATAATGCCACAGTCTGCACAGTTTAAAACAAGCCTTCACCTTGTAGAACTGGTCTGCACAGTGTGAAGCTCGCCCGCACCTTGTAGACCTGGCCTGCATAGTTTAAAACTAGCTTTCAACTTGTAGAACAGGTCTGCACATTTTGAAACTAGCCTTCAACTTGTAGAACTGGTCTGTGCGGTGATATTTGTGAGGTTGACTTCAGGATGGAAAGCGTAATGTTCGCAAAGACACTTGAAGCTATGTTCATCAATAAAGCTAAATTTATTTGCACTACTTAAATAATGTTCAACACTTATTCCTACAATAAACAAATAGATGATATTAAACTACACTCACTAACTCTACTCTAACTATAACTATATTCTATCTTCTCCAGCTCTACTAGGCACTTCACTCCAGTCCCTACTCCACTCTCTCTCCCAGTAGCCTGAGAGTCAGTGCCTTTTATAGTACTATCCCTAGCTCCATCTAGTGGCTAATTGTACCATGATATTAACTCTTCACATGCTGTACATTTCTATAATGCCACAGCCTATAGTTTGAAGCTAGCCTGCACCTTGTAGATCTGGCCTGCAAAGTTTAAAACTAAACAGAAAATGCTGGAAAATCGCAGCAGGTCTGGCAACATCTGTAGGGGGAGGAAAGAGCTAACGTTTCGAGTCCAGATGACCCTTTGTCAAATCTATAAAACAGAGAAAGTGGGAAATATTTATACTGTGGAGTGAGAATGAATGACGAGTCATAGCCACAGAAACCCAGGGAAACAGGGTGCTAATGGCCACAGAAACCATGGGGAAAGAGTGCCATTGGCAGTCCCCAGAGAGAACAAAAGGTGTGAAAGGCCAAACAGCAGAGAAACTAACATCAGAGGGTAAACTGTGACAGATGTTGATGTGGGGAGAGGGGAAGGGGGAAGCAAAGGGGAGAAAGGGGTTACTGGGCAACGGAGATAGGTTGGAAGTGTGGGCTTAAATGGAGCGCTCTTTCCAAGGGTCGGTGCAGACTCGATGTGCCGAATAGCCTACTTCTGCACTGTAAATTCTATGATTCTAGTAAGAAGTCTTACAACCCCAGGTTAAAGTCCAACTGGTTTGTTTCAAATACTAGCTTTCGGAGCACTGCTCCTTCCTCAGGTGGAGGAAGGGCCTGAGGAAGGAGCAGTGCTCCGAAAGCTAGCGTTTGAAACAAACCTGTTGGACTTTAACATGGTGTTGTAAGACTTTTTACTGTGCTCACCCCGGTCCAACGCCGGCATCTCCACATCTATGATTCTAAGCAAGGGTAAGGAAAGATGGATAAGATGGGGGGGGGGTGGTTAAATATACATAAAGAAAGACAAGAGAGAAAGAAATGGTAAAAGACAGTTAAAATGAAATGGGTTGAAAACAAATGGGTCAAGGTGGGGTGGAGCTAACCACCTGAAGTTGTTGAATTCGATGTTGAGACCGGAAGGCTGTAGTGTGCCTAACCGGAAGATGAGATGTTGTTCCTTCAGTTTGCGTTGCGCTTCACTGGAACATTGCAGCAGGCCAAGAACAGACATGTGGGCATGGGAGCAGGGTCTTGTGTTAAAATGGCAAGCAGCGTGAAGGTCAGGGTCCTGAATGCGCACAGACCGAAGGTGCTCAGCAAAGCGATCACCCAGTCTTCGTTTGGTCTCTCCGACATCAAGGAGATCACATTAGGAGCAGGGATTGCAATAGACCAGATTGAAAGAGGTGCAAGTGAATCGCTGTTTAACCTGGATTGAGTGTTTCGGGCCTGGGATGTTCAGCATGGAAGGAATAAAGGGGCAGGTGTTATACCTTCTGCGATTGCATGGGAAGGTGCCATGGGTGATGGGAGAGGTTTTAGGTATGGTGGAGGAGTGGACTTGATTATCTCAGAGGGAACGGTCTCTGCACAATGCTGACAGAGTGAGTCAAGGGAAGATGTGTTTGGTGGTGGCATCACGCTGGAGTTGGCGAAAATGGCGGAGGATTTTGCATACGGAGGCTGGTGGGGTGAAATGTGAGAACGACGGCACTCTATCCTTGTTCTGGGAGGGAGCGGAGGGTGTGAGGGTAGTGGCGCAGGGGATGGACTGCACACTGTTGATGGTCCTGCCAACAACTGTGGGTGGGAAATCACGGTTGAGGAAGAAGGTACACATTATTGAAGCACCATATTGGAAAGTGGTATCATCGGAATAAATGCGACGGTGCGAAGGAGCTGAGAGAAAGGGATGGAGTCCTTACAGGTGTAGGGTGCGAGGAGCTGTAGTCCAGATAGCTGTGGGAGTCAGTAGTTGATATTAGTAGATAGTCTATTGCCAGAAATGGAGACAAAAGATCAAGGAAGGGAAGGGAAGTGTCAGAGATGGACCAGGTGAAAGTGATGGAGGGATCAAGCTAGAAGCAGTTGATGAATTTTCCCAGCTCTGGGTGAGAACATGTTGCGGCACCAAAATAGTCATCAATGTACCGGTAAAGGAGGTGTGGGAGGGGACCTGGGTAGATCTGGAAAAAGGAATGTTCCACATACCCCATAAAAAGGCAAGCGTAGCAAGGAACCATGTGGGTACCCATTGCTACACCTTTGATTTGGAGAAAATGGGATGAGTTAATGGGGACGTTGTTGAGAGGCAGAACGCGTTCAGCCAGGCAGAGGAGAGTGGTGGTGGATGGAAATTGTCCGGGCCTCTTTTCGAGAAAGAAGCGAAGAGCTCTCAGGCCATCCTGGTGTGGGATGGAGGTGTAGAGAGATTGCACATCCCTGGTGAATA
The DNA here is from genome assembly GCF_047496885.1 of Scyliorhinus torazame. Lineage (NCBI taxonomy): Eukaryota > Metazoa > Chordata > Chondrichthyes > Carcharhiniformes > Scyliorhinidae > Scyliorhinus > Scyliorhinus torazame. The sequence goes on from NC_092722.1 coordinate 104,841,290, forward strand.
GGATGCGGTTAGGGCCCGAGAACTGGAATCTGACAATATGATGCAGGGCATCAGAGGAATCCCGGATGTAGGTGGGGAGGGAATGGACCTGAGGAGTTAGGATGGAGTCAAGATAAGAGGAAATATGGTTTAAAACTAGCCTTCACCTTGTAGACCTGGTCAGCACAGTTTGAAATTAGCTTTCACCTTGCAGACCTGGGGCGCGATTCTCTGAAATGGAGACAGAGTGTTCGCGCTGGCGCGAAATGGCCCCTATCCCGACCGATTCAGGGCCCGAAAAAGGGCTAAGAGCGGCGCTGTGTCATTTACGTGCGCCAGGCCTTGGCGCCGCGTAAAGGCCGCGTCGCATACATGACGCGGCCGGCACCGCATAACTGGCGTCACCCGCGCATGCACAGGTTGGCCGGTGCCAACCTACACATGCGTGGTTGCCGTCCTCCCCGAGTCCGCCCCACAAGAAGATGTCAGACGGATCTTGCGGGGCTGCGGAAGAAAGGAGGTCCTCCTTCAGAGAGGCTGGCCCGCCGATCGGTTGGCACCGATCGCGGGCCAGACCCCATTTGAGGCCCCCCCCCGGTGCAGGATCCCCCCTCCCACCCCCGCAGTCCACCCCCCCAGCGTTCCCGCGCTGTTCCCGCCGGCAGCGACCAGGTGTGGACAGCGCCAGGGGGAACCCACCGTTTTGGGAAGGCCACTTGGCCCATCCGGCACTGAGAATCGCGGGGGTACTGGTGAATCGCCATTTTGGCTGTCTCGGGCAATTCACTGGACCACGCCGCGCAAAACGTGACTGTGCCGATCTGGCAGCTTCCGTTAATCGCGGGAGGGCGTCGGACCGGCGTCGTGGGAAACTTTGGCGACCCAGGCGATTCTCTGAAATGGTGCGGGAACAGAGAATCGCGCCCCTGGTCTGCACAGTTTGAAATTAGCTTTCACCTGTAGAGCAGCTAAACACGTGGCTAAACAGCTGGTGTAGGAGGGAGGGTTTCCGTTATCTGGACCAGTGGGAGCTCTTCCGGGGCAGGTGTGATGTGTATAAGAAGGACGGGTTGCGTCTAAACTGAAGAGGCATAAATATCCTGGCCGCGAGGTTTGCTAGTGTCACACGGGAGGGTTTAAACGAGTATGGCATTTGTCAGGGCTAAAAGACTGGGAACAGTCAAAGCCTGTGTGGAATATAAGGAAAGTAGGAAGTAACTTAAGCAAGGAGTCAGGAGGACTAGATGGGGTCACGAAAAGTCATTGGCAAATAGGGTTAAGGAAAATCCCAAGGCTTTTTACACGTACATAAAAAGCAAGAGGGTAGCCAGGGAAAGGGTTGGCCCACTGAAGGATAGGCAAGGGAATCTATGTGTGGGGCCAGAGGAAATGGGCGAAATACTTTGCATCAGTATTCACCAAAGAGAAGGAATTGGTGGATGTTGAGTTTGGAGAAGGGTGTGTAGATAGCCTGGGTCACATTGAGATCCAAAAAGACGAGGTGTTGGGCGTCTTGAATTATATTAAGGTAGATAAGTCCCCAGGGCCTGATGGGATCCATCCCAGAATACTGAAGGAGGCTAGAGAGGAAATTGCTGAGGCCTTGACAGAAATCTTTGGATCCTCACTGTCTTCAGATGATGTCCCGGAGGACTGGAGAATAGCCAATGTTGTTCCTCTGTTTAAGAAGGGTAGCAAGGATAATCCAGGGAACTACAGGCCGGTGAGCCTTACGTCAGTGGTAGGGAAATTACTGGAGAGAATTCTTCGAGACAGGATCTACTCCCATTTGGAAGCAAATGGACGTATTAGTGAGAGGCAGCATGGTTTTGTGAAGGGGAGGTCGTGTCTCACTAACTTGATAGAGTTTTTCGAGGAGGTCACAAAGATGATTGATGCAGGTAGGGCAGTGGATGTTGGCTATATGGACTTCAGTAAGGCCATTGACAAGGTCACTCATGGTAGACGAGTACAAAAGGTGAAGTCACACGGGATCAGGGGTGAGCTGGCAAGGTGGATACAGAACTGGCGATGTAATAGAAGGCAGAGAGTAGCAATGGAAGGATGCTTTTCTAATTGGAGGGCTGTGACTAGCGGTGTTCTGCAGGGATCAGTGCTAGGACCTTTGCTGTTTGTAGTATATATAAATGATTTGGAGGAAAATGTAACTGGTCTGATTAGTAAGTTTGCAGACGACACAAAGGTTGGTGGAATTGCGGATAGCGATGAGGACTGTCAGAGGATACAGCAGGATTTAGATTGTTTGGAGACTTGGGCGGAGAGATGGCAGATGGAGTTTAATCCGGACAAATGTGAGGTAATGCATTTTGGAAGGTCTAATGCACGTAGGGAATATACAATGAATGGCAGAACCCTCAAAGCACATTTATTATACACAGTATTCGCTACTCATGCACAAATACTACGTCTAAGCTACTTCTACAACTTACAGGCCTATACTTAACTTCGTACTGGCCCACCAGGTCAGGGGAACAAATAGCCTTTTGTTCGGATTCTGAGTATGCGGGATTCGAAGTTGGTATGGATTGGTAGCTAGGAGCGTCTATCTCGTAGCGAGCGTTGAATTAAGACTTACTTTGTTCAGTGCTCACTGCACTGGTCACGGTCAATGTTGGTTCATGTTGCTGGGTGACCCAGGCAGGACGCAGAGGTGAAGAGGTGAAGAGGGTGATTTGAACTTGGGGCTTAACTCTTATAGTCCCCAGGGGCTTCCCGCCTTTTGGAGTGGACCCTGTACCTGGTCCCAAGTGATTGGACTTTGTCCCAATCGCTTGGTTCGATTTCTCCAGTACTGGAGCGGTTCCCTGATCGATGGGCGGTCTTGAGGTGCTCGTTCATCTCCTTTGAGTTGGCTCCTGCTGGCGCCGAGGAGTCTGGCTTTGCTTTGTGTGTCCAAAATGTTACTTATTGTTCCTGAGGATTGCTCATCAGTATGCTGATGGATGCTATATTGTTATGCTGATGGTCGCTGGTATCCATGTTGTCTGGCCTTTGCAGAGGTAAATACACAGCAAACCTGCAGCTGCTGGTTTCTGTCTATGTTGGCTGACTTTCCCATCAGCCTTTGCCGTTCGCCATTTTAAATCGGGAGTTGGCCAATTTAGGTGGCTACACACCCTCCTTGTGATCCTAACGCGAAGCGTGAAGGATCACATAACTACGTTGCTTTCCATTCCCTGACCTGGGGAGCACTTCTTTCATGGCCTCTACACTGACCATAACTATGCAAAAAAATTTTAACTGACAATTCTACGGGGTGCTATGTCAAACAGGGACATGTATTACAAAACAAGAAAATGGGAACCTCTAACGATCCTTAATACACTACACTCACTTAAACATTTCATCACTCTAACTTCCTCACCCATACAATCAAAATCATAGCAGTTTATACACATTTTTCCTGGCTTGGCAGTCAAGCTCAGGATCGTACAATTGCTCATGAACATTCTGAACATTTCTTTATTTACAATAAAACCGCAAATGAATGCTCTTTATTATAGATCGTGGGGGTCGGGGGTCTGGTCGTATCCGAAAGTAGGGGATCTGATCCTATATACCGGGGTTCGAGCGCGGTAGGTTCTCCTTCTCCATTTTCTTAGACACATAGTCTGCACGATGCAGCAGAGTATGGCCAATACCATTAAGGATTCTATTACGTAGGACAGCGAATACCAGGTTATAAACTTGGCACACCAAGATGGTGTGGTGTCGCTGGTGACTGGGCTCTGGGTACTGTGGGGAAGTGAATCATTAACGGCTGGGGGGCTTGATGTCACGGGTTTCACGTTCACGCGCAACCAAATGTCCATTAACATGATGCACAATCCGGAGGATGTCGTCATGGTGCGTCTTCTTTCACGTCTCTTCTCTTCTCTTCCCTTCTCTTCTCCAATCCTGGAGCTTCTGGAGTTCTGTGGAAACAAGCATAGTGTCTGTAACTATCTTGGTTTAACATCTCGTACGATAGTCTGTCTGTCCTTTAGTGCCAATTACTCCCTTTATAATTGGTCACGATGTGTGACTCCCTCATTTTCTTTTCAAAAACCGAATTTTAGGACAAGACACACTTTCAAATAATGAACCAGTGCGAGCCGTCTCGCAGACTGTGTGGTTTACCATCCAAATGTTTCAGGATGTAAATAGCATATGGTAGGCAACCTAAGGGTTACCTGAAACGAAACAAAACTTTTTGAACTAAAATTACCAAAATGAGGTGCGTATGGGCCGTGATGGGTCAGAGTTGGATGGAGTCCATGGGTAGGACGGCGACCAATGCCGTGTCTCTCCCCTACCCGAGCGTAGCTGACCAGAGGGAGGGTTCCCAGGCAGGGCAGGTCCCAATCCGTTTCTCCACCGCCTGAGCAACCGCCAAGCACGGGCAAGAAATGTAGTCATCGTGGGGGGCTACCGTATTGATTCTACCTTCGAACCAGAAGGGCAGTTACGAACGGGAGTCTGGGTTTCCGTCGACAGAGGAGTTCCGCTGAACGGGCGTCTGGGACCTTAACAAGTCTCTGCAGACAAACTAGTTCCTCTGAACTAGCGTCTGGCCAATAGCAAGTCTCTGTGGGCAAGTCCTCAGAGGTTTCGGCCGAAAAGGTGTGGGGCCGTGAAAAAAAATTTTGCGGTCTGACAAACAACATTTAACAAACTTACAAACAATGTAAAACATGCTGCAGGTTCCATCAGAAAGGACATCGTTTCTCCTAAGCGGTTCCTTTTAAAATATCATCTGGACACCTCAGTTATCGGTTGCGAACAGGGTCGCAAAGGGGTTCTCGTTTTGGGAGTCAGACTCAAGGTCGTCACCTTCTCCCGGATGCCAAACTCTTGAATGTACTAAGGTTGATAGGGCTGCATGGTGTGATTTGGGGTCGCTCTCGTCATTTTGGACGAGTCTGTATGAGTTGTCACTGTGCCAATAGGTGGTGTCTAGTTGTGTGGGGACGGAATCGGGGTCGTCATGGGAGGTCGGTGGTCGGTGGTGGGGTTTGTGTAGGAAAGTGATCATGAAGGGATCACTCGAATCGTGGTCGGATTCCTGTTGCATGGGGATAATAGGGAGGCGTGCTGTGGCTATCGTCCAAGTCACAGTCGCTGACTCTGCTGTTGCAGTCGGTGGGCGTTCCAGGGCGGAGTGTATATTTCAGGGGTGGAGTCGAGGTCGAGTCCGTGGCTGGGCTGGACATGTTGGGGGATGGTAGGGTTACGTTGGCTGTGGGCGGGGTGTGGTGTGCTGCGTCGAGCATGACGTGGTGTGAGTGGTTAGACTGTGTTCCATATGCCTTCAGCTGGTTGATATGGAACCACACAGTCTTTCCATTGGGATACTTTATCTTGTATACGGAAGGGCTTACTTTGTCCGCAATGGAGTACGGACCCGAGTACTTTGGTGACAGGAATGTGCTGGGGTTGTATACGGAGAGCATGACTTGCTGTCCTACACTGTACTCAGTCGCATGCACTGTCTTGTCGAAACAAGCCTTGCTCTGTTTCTTTCTTGTTCCCAATTTCACTGCGGCTGCTAGCTGAGCCGTTTTAACATTATTCACTAATTGCTCTACTGCTTTCTCGGGTGTGAGGGCCGTCACTTCGGGGCTGGTCAAGTCTAAACCTAATAAAAATGTTGTGCCTTTCATGGGGGCGTCCGGTCATGAGGGTGTGTTGGGTGTAACCTGTGGAAGTTGAAATTGTGTTACGCAAAAACATCAGCACAAAGGGAGGACTGAGTCCCAAGTGGTGTTGTTCTGCTGGACCATTTTTCTGAGGGTGGATTTTAGGGTCCGATTCATGCGCTCCACGATACCACTCGACTGTGGGTGGTATGCTATGTGGATTTTTTGGGTGATGCCAAATATCGTGAGGACGTTCTGCATGACACTTCCCGTAAAATGGGAACCTTGGTCGGATTCAATGCTGCGGGGGAGTCCCCATCTTGTAAAGATGTGGTGGGTCAAAATCTTGGCTGTGGTCTTTGCAGTGTTTGTTCTGGCTGGGAATGCTTCCACCCAAAGAACAACAAAAAGTTGTTTCGTAAACGAGTACATATTTATAACCATTCCTGCAAGGGGGAAATGGTCCTATAAAATCAATCTGTGGAGGTTAGTCCAGGGGCCATTAACGGGTCGGGTGTGGCTGAGTTGAGCCTTTTTGGCATATCTGTCCGGATTATTCTGCGCACAGATAAGACAATTCTCGATGTCGTGATTTACATCATCCTTTAAATTCGGCCACCAACAGAGCTGCCTGAGGTGGGCTGTAGTGGGATCAATTCCCTGATGTCCATGACCGTCATGGAACAAACAAATCAGTTGATTCCTGTCTTGTTCAGGAACCATATAAAGGGTGTCTTTTAACACCACACCGTCATATGTGGTCAGAGCATTCTTAAATCTCTCGTAGGGTGCTGGATATTTTCCTTTTAAAATCTCCCTGAGATTGCTGTCCTGCTTCTGGGCCTCGATCTTTGTCTGCGAGAACTGAACTGCATTCACTGGTGCGCTTTCGGCGGGTGTCCAAAAATATCCATGCCTGGAACCTGCCTTAGCCAGTGCGTCGGCTTTCACATTTCCAGGGTGGGGAGGAACCCAGTTTTATCATAGAATCATTAGTTTACAGTGCAGAAGGAGGCCATTCAACCCATCTACACCGTACCTTTAAAGAGCACTCTACCTAAACCCACGCCTCCACCCTATCCCCGTAACTGAGTAACCCCACTTAACCTTTGAACACAAACACAAGTTAGAATGGCCAATCCACCTAACCTTCACATCTTTGGACTGTGAGGGGAAACCAGAGCATCTGGAGGAAACCCACGCAGACATGGGAAGAAAGTGCAAACTCCACACAGACAGTGACCTGAGGCTGGAATTGAACCCGGGTCCCTGGAGTTGCGAGGCAGCAGTGCTATCCACTGTGTAACCATGCCCCCTCAAAATTCACCATCTGCTACGGTGGGATTCGAACCCAGATCCCTGGAGCCTCAGATTACTAGTCCAGTGATATTACCACTATGCCACCTTCTATGGATAACAAATAACAATGCCTGTAACCTTAATAACGTATCCCGTGACCCCAACAACATATCCTGTGTATAGATCCCACTAACAAAGTGGGATTGATACATCAGGCTAATTTTTGTCCATTGTTTGGGCACTATGAATGTTCTACGAGCTCTAACGTGTTGCCTGTTGCGTGAACGCACACTTTTGAGGCAAGTTTTTCTTAAGCACAAATATTGCATATGTGCAGTGAGTGTCCACTGGGAGTATGCAGCATAGACAGATTATGATGTTAATCAGTGACCAATGCTGATTCGATGCCAGCTGTGCCATTTTGGAACTCAATGCTCTAGGTAACACGGTCTCTTAAATTTACACAATAGAACATGTTCAGTTACAGGAAGGACATCCCAGAATCCTCCCATACTTCACAACACCAGAGAATATCGGCCCAATTTATCATCATAGGACACTCCTTTCATCCTAAGATCAATTTAGTGAACTTTCAGCATCTCACCTCAGAGGAACACAGTAACAGGAATAAGCCAATCAGCCCATCGAGCCTGCTCCATTGTTCAATAGATCATGGCTGATCATCTACCTCAAAGCCACTTTCCTGCATTATCCCCATATTCTTTGACATCATCAGTTTCCAGACACCAAACAATTTCTGCCTTGAGTGTGCTCAATGATTGAGCTTCCACACCCTTCTGGAGTAAAGAATTCCAAAGATTCACCATCCTCTGAGTGAAACGATTCCTCCTCATTTGAGTCTTAAATGACATGTTCCAAATTCTGAGACTGTGTCCCCTGGTTCGACGCTCCCCAGTCTGGAGAAACTTCTTTTTTACATCCACCCTGTCACATCCTGTAAAGTTTGTACATTCAATGAGATTATATGTCATGCTTCGAAACTCCAGGCCCAGTTTTCTGAAACTCTCCTCATAGGACATCCCACCATCTCAGGGGTCAGCCTAGTGAACCTCTATTGCACTCCCTCTATGGCAAGTGTATCCTTCCTTAGATAAGGAGACCAAAACTGTGCACAATACTCCAGATGTGGTCCCATTAAGGCTCTATATAATTGCAGCAAGTCATCTTTACTCCTGTACTCAAATCCCTTTGCAATGAAGGCCAACATACCACTTGCCTTCCTAATTGCTTGCTGTTCCTGCATGCTAACTTTCTGCATTCCTAAAGGCAGGAGGTGCTCCTCCAATGGGATGACAGGAAGCAACATCCCCATCTGACAAAGAAAGCCGAGATAGAGCTGTCAGAGAAGGCGAGTAGCCATGGGGTCCTCCATAGGACATGACACAATGCAGATAAAGGATTAACAACCCTCTATGTTCTGCATGGGTGAGTGAAGATTCCAGCTGTCAGCAAGTTTGCACATCTTTGGGAGATAGGTGGTGTGCATCAGATGTTATCTGCCATGATGAATTGACTCTATACATCCACAATGCCAACTGCAGGAGTGCCTGCACCCCTCTTCGGGTCTGAGAAGGAGACTTACAAAAGAGTAGTGCCCTCGAATGCAGTACAGAAGGACCACGGATTGTGGGTCTCTCTTTGGGGGGTTGCCCCATCCAGATGTGCAGCTCATCATTCTCCCAATGTCTTCACAGGGGAAGAGGGCCCACAATGTGTGTGAAAGGTTGAGGACAGGTGGGGGAACACCAAATTTGGCTTGCTGACAAATATGGAGGGGGACATCTTGGATATGACCAGTCAACAGGGAGCCAGATTAGTTGGAAGAGAGACTGTAATTAATGCTGGGGATGGTGATTTTCCTCCATCGGCAATGGGAGTGAGGGAGTGTTGCTTGAGTGGGGAATGGAATGTTGCCATGGATGGGGATCATCATATCAGTGACATGGGATGACATGGTGCAGTCTCTGAAATGCAGCTACTTTTACACAGCTGAACTCCTCAGTGTTCACCAGCACTTAGCTGGAATCTTGGCAGGACTTTGCGGGTTGATGGGACTGTCCTATGAGGGGAGATTGGTTCGTCTGGGCCTACATTCACTAGAGTTTAGAAGGGAGAGAGGAGATCTGATTGAAACGTATGCAATTCTAACAGGGATGGGCAGACTAGATGCAGGGAGGATGTTTTCCCTGGTTGGGGAATCTAGCACCAGGGGCGCACAATCTCAGGATAGCACTGAGGTGAGGAAAAATCTCTTCACTCAAAGGGTTGTGAACCTGTGGAATTCTCTCCCACAGAAGGTTGTTGGGGCCAGGTCACTGAATGTGTTCAAGACAGAGATATATCATTTTTAAAGATTTTAATGGCGTCAAGGGGTATATGGGGAGAAATCAATAATATGGCATTGAGACAGAGGGTCAGCCACAATCATAGTGAATGGCAGAACAGGCTCGAAGGGACAAATGGTCTAGTCCTGCTCCTAGTTTTGGATCCAGCTGGCATTCCAGGGACCCACATTAATCTTTGAGGAAGAGGAGGGTTCAGATGCTAGCACCTTGGTGGGAATGCGGGCGTCAGAAAGATGGGTAGCCCCCACTGGTTTGGGCACTGCCAGAGATGGTGCCAATCCAGGTCTCCTACCCTCAGAAGAGTTTGCCTAGCTCCAGGCAGATGATAAACTTCTGGGGTCGACCATGAGGTGGCAGATGTTGGACGCCCAACAAGATATGTGTGGAAATCTGGAGGAGATTCCAAAGGGTATACGTGCCCGGGAAAGGAGAGTGGAGGAGAACACCCAGACCATGAACGCTGCAAACTACTGTTTATCTGCACATGTGGCTTCCTCCAACAAGAGATTAATAACGCACAGGGAGAGACAGAACTAGCAGTTCAAGTAGGAGTTTCTGGGTATTTGTTCAGAACCGCAAGCCCATGAAATGAAATGAAATGAAAATTGCTTATTGTCACATTAGGCTTCAAATGAAGTTACTGTGAAAAGCTCCGAGTCGCCACATTCCGGGGAGGCTGGTAGGGGAATTGAACCGTGCTGCTGGCCTGCCTTGGTCTGCTTTAAAAGCCAGCGATTTAGCCCTGTGCTAAACCAACCCATACATTGTGAATGACCTCAGCTGGACATTGCCAGTGCGTGCAGGAGATGGACATGGCACCGCAAATCCCGAAGAGGCACTCATTCATGTCAGGTATGGGGGGTAGGGGAAGGTATTATACAACATAACGGTTGGCTGAACAGAATCTCTCTGTATCTGTGGGGGGCTTCACATAAGCACTCATGGTGGTGACAGCGGTTTCTCTGCCTCTCTGCCAGTGACACCTCAAGCCCCCCTCTCTGTTGTTGCAGAATCCTATCACCAGGTGGGAATCCTGCATAATGCCTGGACCCTCACAGCCTCAGGTGATCAGTGGACACTGGCCAAGGTCATCCATGCCAACGAATCTCTAGGTGGCATTCAGGAACATTTTGGGCATGGCTGCGGAGGTGGTCCACGTGCCTATTTGACTCCTTCCCTTGTACATGCACCGAGTATGAGACCGATCCTGACCACTTCACCACTATCCCCGGGATCCACAACTTGTCATTGGCCAAATTTCGGAAATAGATAGACGTGCATCAAAGTTGTCCATCCAATTGCAGACTTTTCCCCCCGATATCAGGCAGGACGAGGTTCAAACACATGTGCAGTTGTTAGCCATTAGCAGCTCTGTGAGTGCCACTTAGTAGAATAAGAATCGGGCCAGACGGGTCTCCGGAGGACCAGAGGTCTGCTTCCGCATTCTTAACTTAAACGTCTGTACTGTCGCTCAGCCGACCCATTGGAGGACGGGTGGTGTAGCCACCTAAATTGGCCAACTCCCGATTTAAAATGGCGAACGGCAAAGGCTGATGGGAAAGTCAGCCAATATAGACAGAAACCAGCAGCTGCAGGTTTGCTGTGTATTTACCTCTGCAAAGGCCAGACAACATCGATACCAGCGACCATCAGCATAACAGTGTAGCAGCCATCTGCATACTGATGAGCAATCCCCGAGAACAATAAGTAACATTTTGAACACACAAAGCAAAGCCAGACTCCTCGGCGCCAGCAGGAGCCAACACAAAGGAGGTGAACGAGCACCTCAAGACCGCTCATCGATCAGGGAACCACTCCAGTATTGGAGAAATCGAACCAAGCGATTGGGACAAAGTCCAATCACTTGGGACCAGGTCTGCCTCGAAAGGCGGGAAGCCCCTGGGGACTATAAGAGTTAAGCCCCAAGTTCAAATCGCCCTCTTCACCTCTTCACCTCTGCGTCCTGCCCGGGTCACCCAGCAACATGAACCAATGTTGACCGTGACCGGCGCAGTGACCACCAAACAAAGTAAGTCTTAATTCAACGCTCACTACGGGATAGGCACTCCTAGCTACCAATCCGTACCAACTTCGAATCCCGCAGACTCAGAACCCGAACGAAAGGTCATTTGTTCCCCTGACCTGGTGGGCCAGTCCGAAGTTAAGTATAGGCCTGTTAGTTGTAGAAGTAGCTTAGACGTAGAACTTGTGCATGAGTAGCGATTACTGTGTATAATAAATGCGCTTTGATTTGGATGTTACTAATCGGTGTATTGGGTTATTGATCATCACTCGGACTTGAACCTCGTGGCGGTATCATAAAGATACCTGGCGACTCAAGAGCAAAGGTGATAAAACAGAGCAATTGAACCAAGGAGAAAGTTAGCTACATTATTTGGCGACATCTGACGGGCCCTGATCTAGAAGTGGCATAACCACTCTGAGAGAACCCAAGAATTTGAATTAGAGATCCAATTGGGAACAGAAAACCACAAGCGTTCAAGCAGTTCTGATCAATACTCATAATTCGGAAGTGCATGCATAACTAACAGGGCGATAAGGTAAAACTGATAGATTTTTTTGTTGCGACAAAACTGTCGGGAGTTTGTATATCGGAAAGTAGCGAAAGCCATACACGTATTTACAGCACCGCCTTACTACCCCTGTCCCAAATTTGAAGAGCAGCATTTGGATAGGAAAGATGGCAATGCAGGCAATGCAGTGCCTCATGAACCCAGAGAAATTTGCGGTCACAGCGACCAGCAACAGTAGAGTGGGACAATGTCCCATTTGGGAGGAAGAGATCAGGAAATATCTCAAAGGGAAAGGATGGCCCCTTTGGAATGAATTCTGTAACAACGAGGAATCAGGCCCCGGGAGTATAGGACATACTTGGTGGGAGAACCTGAGCGAGATCCACAAAATTAGCTTAGGGAAAGCTCGCAAGCCGATGGCAATCGTGTCCTGCTTGGCACAATTGCGAGGCACGGAGGAGGTCGTTAGGACGCTCCGGAAAGAAGTAGAGGGCATACATCGAATGAGTAAGGTCGATGTAAGCGAGGTAGAAAGAGAGAATTTAGAATTGAGAAGGAAATTGGCAGCAAAAGATGGAGAGGTGGAGGATGCCAAAAGGGCTCACCAGTCTTGTCTGGCGCACTTAAGCAGCTTCCAGTCCCAATATGAAAAGGCCTATCAGTACACGCAACGTACAGTCCTGGTACGTGAAGAAACAGAAAAGCAGGTAGAAGCATTGCAGAGACAGTGCAGTGACCTAAAGGCAGCGTTAAGAGCACTCCATGCTGCCACCGCAGAGTGAGAGTTTGGCTCAAGATGGATTGGAACTTTATGGGAAAACAAAATGTTAGATAAAGCTTTGTGTGCTGGAATGTCAAGACAGGCCTTTTGTAGCAAGCTGTAATCACTTCTGCTTTTGCACCAGACAAATTGCAGTAACGGCCTTGGTCGCTAGCTTTAAAGATAATTAGAATTGAGCTGACAGCGCAGACAGAATGCGAGGGGGCTGGTCTCAGAAATGAAACAGTGTCAAAATGGATATAAACTGCTGTTAGATGTATTGACTTCGGCTTGCTGTTGTAGCTCTCCGAGATACAGTGGTGTAGCTCCGGTCGAGAACAAACATACGATTAAGAAACCAGGGGCGTCATTCTCCGACCCCCCGCCGGGTTGGAGAATGGCCGTTGGCCGCCGTGAATCCCGCCCCCGCCGAAGTCTCCGGTACCGGAGATTGGGCGGGGGCGGGAATCGGGCCGCGCCGGTTGGCGGGACCCCCCGCTGGATTCTCCGGCCCGGATGGGCCGAAGTCCCGCCCAGGAATTGCCTGTCCCGCCGATGTAAATCAAACATGGGGCGTCATTCTCCGCCGGCAGGAGTCTCCGTTTTGCCGGCGCCCGGGGGTTTCCCGACGGCGTGGGGCTGCCCCACAATGGGAAACCCCATTGACCGGCCGGTGTTACGGAGACTCCCGCCGGCCGGTCAGCGCAGAAATGTGGCGGGGCGGGTAGGAGAATTTCGCCCCTGGTATTTACCGGCGGGACCAGGCGGCGTGGGCGGGCTCCGGAGTCCTGGGGGGGGGCACGGGCCGATCTGACCCCGGGGCCCACCGATCCGCGGGCCGGCCTGTGCCGTGGGGGCACTCTTTCCCTTCCGCCTCCGCTACGGCCTCCACCATGGCGGAGGCGGAAGAGACTCTCCCCACTGCGCATGCGCGGGAAACTGACAGCGGCCGCTGACGCTCCCGCGCATGCGCGGGAAACTGACAGCGGCCGCTGACGCTCCCGCGCATGCGCCGCATTTCCACGCCAGCTGGCGGGGCAACAAACGCCATTTCCGCCAGCTAGCGGGGCGGAAATCCCTCCGGCGTCGGCCTAGCCCCTCAATGTTGGGGCTAGGCCGCCAAAGATGCGGAGCATTCCACACCTTTGGGCCGGCGCGATGCCCGTCTGATTGGCGCCGTCTTTGGCGCCAGTCGGCGGACATCCCGCCGTTGGGGGAGAATTTCGCCCTTGGTGTTCGATTGATTATTTCATCCGGACTGAAGGGAAACAAATTCACATTTGGTGGCAGAGGTGGGATCTCAACGAGCCTCACATTTGTGAGCCAGTAGGTTATGGGATCACGCCCCATTTAAGGATTTGAGTAGATAATTTATAAATCAGTACTGAAAGAATGCTGCTTTGTCAGAAGTGCCATTTTTCAGGTGAAACATTCAAACTAGCCTCTGACTTTCCTTCTTCTGGGAACCTGGTCAACATTTATACCTCAACCAACACCAGTACAAACTCGATGATATGGTCAGTTATCTCATTGCTGCTTGTCGAAGCATAGAAACAAAAAAAGCAGGAATAGGCCATTCAGCCCGTCGAGCCTGTTCTGCCATTCATTGTGATCATGGCTGATCATTAATATCAATACGCTGATACTGCCTTCTACCCCCCCCCCCCTTCCCCCCCCCTCCTTTGATCCCTTTATCCCCAAGAGCTATATCTAATTCCTTCATGAAAACGTATGTTTTGGCCTCAACTACTTTCTGTGGTAACAAATTCCACTGGTGAAGAAATTTCTCCTTATCTCAGTCCTAAATGGTTTACCCCGTGTACGGTGACCCTTGGTTTTGATCTCCCCAGCCATTGGGAACACTCTTCGTGCAGCTACCCTGTCTCATCCTGTTAGAATTTAATAGGTTTTTATGAGACCCCCATCATTTCGTCCCGGGGCGGGATTCTCCGACCCCCCAGCCGGGGTGGAGAATCGCCAGGGGCTGGGGTGAATCCCGCCCCCGCCGGTTGCCGAATTCTCCGGCACCGGATATTCGGCGGGGGTGGGAATCGCGCCGCGCCGGTTTGCGGTCCCGCCCCGGCGATTCTCCGGCCCGCGATGAGCCGAAGTCCCGCTGCTGGAATGCCTGCCCCGCCGGCGTGGATTAAACCACCTTTTGAACGGCAGGACAAGGCGGCGCGGGCGGGCTCCGGGGTCCTAGGGAGGGGCGCGGGTGGCGATCTGGCCCCGGGGTCCTGGGGGGGAGGGGGGCGCGTGTGGCGATCTGGCCCCAGGGGGTGCCCCCGGTGGCCTGGCCCGCGATCGGGGCCCACCGATCCGCGGGTGGGCCTGTGCCGTGGGGGCACTCTTTTCCTTCCGCCTTCGCCATGGTCTCCACTATGGCGGAGGCGGAAGAGACCCACTCCACTGCGCATGCGCGGGGATGCCGTGAGCGGTCGCTGACGCTCCCGCGCATGCGCCGCACGGCAAAGTCATTTCCACACAAGCTGGCGGGGCACCAAAGGCCTTTCCCGCCAGCTGGCGGGACAGAAATCAGTCCGGCACAGGCCTAGCCCCTCAACGTGAGGGCTCCTTTGAGGCGGCGCTATGCCGGTCTGATTCGCCCCGTTTTTGGCACCGGTCAGCGGACATCGCGCCGATTGCGGAGAATCCCGCCCCAGATTGTTGATGTAGGCCAGGATTCTCCGACCCTGCGCCGGGTCGGAGAATCCCTGGGGGGAGGTGCGAATCCTGCCCCGACACCGGCTGCCCTCTTCTTCGCCGCCGTTTATCGGGGGCAGGCAGGATTCTCGGCACGCTGGTTGGGGGCCATTGACAGCGGCCCTGCCTAAAATTCTCCGGGCCCCGATGTGCCGAGTGGCCATCAGGTTTTGCCCAGCCCCACCGGTGTGAATTACTCACCTCACACACGGTGGGACCTGGCAGGTAAGTCTGTGGTGGCAGTCCTTGGGAGGGGCAGGGGGATCTGACCCCGGGGGGGGGCCTCCACAGTGGCCTGGCCCGTGATCGGGACCTACCGATCTGCGGATGGGCTGGTTCCGTGGAGGCCTTCTTTCCTCCGCGCCGGGCCCCTGTAGGGCTCCGCCATATTGTCCGGGGCCGGCGCGGAGAAGGGAACCCCCGCTCATGAGTGGAAACATGTCGGCCGTTCTGCGCATTTGCGAGATCATGCCGGCTGTTCCCCACATGTGCGAACTCGCGCAGGCCCTTCGGCGCTGGCTGGAGCTGCGGGAACCACTCCGGCATCAACCGGAGAATTCCTCACTTTCGGGGGCTGTTGACGCCGGAGTGCTTGGCGCCGGATTTCACGCCGGTTATTGCAGAATCCCGCCCGTAATCTTACCAATGCTCTGTATAGTTGCAGCAAGACATCCTTGTTCCTGTACTCAAATCCTCTCTCTATGAATACCAACATACCATTTGCCTTCTTTCCAGCCTGCGGTACCTGCATGCTTACCTTCAGCGACTGGTGTACAAGGACACCCAGGCCTCATTGTACATTCCCCTCACTCAACCTGTAGCCATGATGTGGAGATGCCAGCATTGGACTGGGGTGGGCACAGTAAGAAGTCTCATAACACCAGGTTAAATTCCAACAGGATTGTTTCGAATCATTAGCTTTCGGAGGGCAGCTCCTTCTGCAGCTGTCTATAGCCAAGCAGCTTGCAGTGCACAAATTCACTGATATATTTTCCCGCACTACGACAGTTACTGCCCTTCAAAAGTAATTCAATGGATATGAAATGATTTAGGATATGTTTAAGCATAGGAAAGACATGATAGAAGCTCAAGTTTGTTATCTCTTGCTCAAAGCAAGATTTGGGGCATCAATGGGACCAAGTAGTTCATTAACTTTTAATTATTTAATCGTTTATATAGGAAGCCAGAGGAATGGACAATAATTAAATTACCGACTGGTCCAAATGGAGGAAAGAGGCTCAAGGTGCAAAAGTATAATAGCACGGGGTTCAGGAAATAACAATTTGCTTCTGTATTACTCCTGTACTTTATGTTGTCCCCAATGTTGATTTGTTCATGTCTTGCACTGTACATCATTCTATTAGCTACCCTATAAATAGTCGTTTATGAAATCTGTACAGTTGTCAATGTCAGAACTGTCAGCAGAATCAGCGAGTGTTGGCAATTGCAAAGCGAGGGCATCAAAAAATACTGTCAAGTAAAATAATGGAAATCCATGAGTTTCTAGTTAAGGAGGAGTGTGAAATATTGCATGGAATAAGCATAATGGGAGTCACATATGCTGTGAATAAAGGGGAACTGGTGGATGTACTGTACTTAGATTTCCAGAAGACATTTGATAAGGTGCCACATCAAAGGTTATTGGGGAAAATAAAATATCAGGGTGTAAGGGATAACATATTAGGATGGATAGGAAATTGGATAGCTAACAGGAAACAGAAAATAGGAAGAAATGGATCCCTTTCTGGTTGGCAGGATGTGACAAGTGGTGTGCCACAGGGATCAGTGCTAGGATCACAACTGATGACAATTTATGTAAATGATTGGATGAACTGCCCAAAGGTATGGTTGTTAAATTTGCTGATAATACAAAGATAGGTAGGAAAGCAAGCTGTGAAGAGGACAAGGAGGATCTAAAGGGACATAGATGAGTTAAGTATGTGGGAAAAGATCTGGCAAGTGGAGTATAATGTGGGCAAATTTGAAATCATCCATTTTGACAGGAAGAATAAAAAACAAGCTTGTTATCTAAATGGTGTGAGATAGCAGAGCTCTGAGATTCAGGAGGATCTGGGTGTCCAATGAATGAATCGTAAAATGCCAGTATGCAGGCGCAGCAAGTTATTCGGAAAGATTAATAGAATGTTATTTTTTGTTGTGACGGGAATTGTTTACCAAAGTAAGGAAGTTATGCTTCAGTTATACAAGGCACTTAGTGAGATCACGAGCGGGATTCTCCGAATCCCCGCCGGGTCAGAGAATCGCCGGGGGTCGGCGTGAATCCCCCCACCGCCGGCCTCCGAATTCTCCCACCCCCCAAAAGTCGCCGAGGTGTGAATCTCGCCGCCCGCCTTGGAGAATTGCGGGGACCGGCGCAACTCACATGGGTCCCGGGGCCGCCCGAATTCTCCGGCCCACGATGAGCCGAGTTCCCGCCTGTTTTTGCCGGGCCCGGCCGGCGTAAATCAATGTAGGTCCCTGCCGGCCGGACCCAGCTCCCTGGCCGGCCCACCGATCCGCAAGTGGGCCTGTGCCGTGGGGGCACTCTATTCCTACGCGCAGGCCGTGTAGCCCTCCGCAATGGCCGGCGCGAAGGTGAACCCCCCTGCGCATGCGCGGACCCGCGCCATACGGCGGAGTCCCTTCGGCCCAGGCTGGCGCGGTGCCAAAGGCCTTCCACGCCGGCCGGTGCAGCGCAAACTATTCCTAGCCCCTGAAGGTGCGGAGGATTCCGCACCTTTGGGGCGGCCCGACGCCGGAGTGGTCCCCGCCACACCACTGCGCCGTTTCTGCCCGCCCCGCCAATTCCCGGAGAATCCCGCCCCACATCTGGAGTATCGTGTACAGTATTGGTCTCCTTTTTTAAGGAAGGATGTAAGTGTGTTAGAAACAGTTTAGAAAATACCAGGAATTGACTGGTTGTTTTATGGAGAAAGGCTGTTGAGGTTAGTGTGACATTATACAATGTACAGCATATGAATACAGTAAGAAGTCTTACAACACCAGGTTAAAGTCCAACAGGTTTGTTTCGAAGTCACTAGCTTTCGGAGCGCTGCTCCTTCCTCAGGTGAATGAAGAGGTATGTTCCAGAAACACATATATAGACAAATTCAAAGATGCCAAACAATGCTTGGAATGCGACCATTAGCTGGTGATTAAATCTTTACAGATCCAGAGTTGGGGTGACCCCAGGTTAAAGAGGTGTAATTGCATCAAGCCAGGACAGTTGGTAGGATTTCGCAGGCCAGATGGTGGGGGATGAATGTAATGCGACATGAATCCCAGGTCCCGGTTGAGGCCGCACTCATGTGTGCGGAACTTGGCTATAAGTTTCTGCTCGGCGATTCTGCGTTGTCGCGCGTCCTGAAGGCCGCCTTGGAGAACGCTTACCCGGAGATCAGAGGCTGAATGCCCTTGACTGCTGAAGTGTTCCCCGACTGGAAGGGAACATTCCTGCCTGGTGATTGTTGCACGATGTCCGTTCATTCGTTGTTGCAGCGTCTGCATGGTCTCGCCAATGTACCACGCTTCGGGACATCCTTTCCTGCAGCGTATGAGGTAGACAACGTTGGCCGAGTCGCACGAGTATGGACCGCGTACCTGGTGGGTGGTGTTCTCACGTGTAATAGTGGTATCATAGATAGAATTTACAGTGCAGAAGGAGGCCATTCGGCCCATCGAGTCTGCACCGGCTCTTGGAAAGAGCACCCTACCCAAGGTCAACACCGCCTATCCCCATAACCCAGTAACCCCATAACCCAGTAACCCCAACACTAAGGGCAATTTTGGACACTAAGGGCAATTTATCATGGCCAATCCACCTAACCTGCACATCTTTGGACTGTGGGAGGAAACCGGAGCACCCGGAGGAAACCCACGCACACACGGGGAGGATGTGTAGACTCCGCACAGACAGTGACCCAAGCCGGAATCGAACCTGGGACCCTGGAGCTGTGAAGCAATTGTGCTATCCACAAGGCTACCATGCTGCCATGTCGATGATCTGGCACGTCTTGCAGAGATTGCCATGGCAGGGTTGTGTGGTGTCGTGGTCACTGTTCTGAAGACTGGGTAGTTTGCTGCAAACAATGGTTCGTTTGAAGTTGCTCGGTTGTTTGAAGGCAAGTAGTGGGGGTGTGGGGATGACCTTGGCAAGATGTTCATCGTCATCAATGACGTGTTGAAGGCTGTGAAGAAGATGACGTAGTTTCTCCGCTCCGGGGAAGTACTGGACGACGAAGGGTATTCTGTCGGTTGTGTCCCATGTTTGTCTTCTGAGGAGGTCGGTGCGGTTTTTCGCTGTGGCGCGTTGGAACTGTCGATCGATGAGTCGAGTGCCATATCCTGTTCGTACGAGGGCCTCTTTCAATGTCTGTAGATGGCTGTTACGCTCCTCCTCGTCTGAGCAGATACTGTGTATACGGAACGCTTGTCCATAGGGGATGGCTTCTTTAATGTGTTTAGGGTGGAAGCTGGAGAAGTGGAGCATCATGAGGTTATCTGTGGGTTTGCGGTAAAGCGAAGTGCTGAGGTGACCGTCCTTGATGGAGACGAGTGTGTCCAAGAATGCAACTGATTTTGGAGAGTAGTCCATGGTGAGTCTGATGGTTGGATGGAACTTATTAATGTCATCGTGTAGTCGTTTCAGTGATTCTTCGCCGTGGGTCCAAAGGAAAAAAATGTCATTGATGTATCTGGTGTATAACGTCGGTTGAAGGTCTTGTGCGGTGAGTAGGTCCTGTTCAAACGTGTGCATGAAGATGTTGGCGTATTGGGGTGCGAATTTGGTCCCCATGGCTGTTCCGTGCATCTGGATGAAGAACTTGTTGTCGAAGGTGAAGACATTGTGATCCAGAATGAAGCGGATGAGTTGCAGAATTGCGTCTGGAGATTGGCAGTTGTCGGTGTTGAGTACTGAGGCTGTTGCAGCAATGCCGTCGTCATGAGGGGTGTTGGTGTAGAGTGCCGAGACGTCCATTGTGACGAGGAATGTTCCTGGTTCAACTGGTCCATGGGTGCTGAGTTTCTGTAGGAAGTCCGTCGTGTCGCGACAGAAGCTGGGCGTACCTTGTACGATGGGTTTCAAGATGCCCTCGATGTAGCCAGAGAGGTTCTCACACAAGGTCCCATTGCCTGAAACGATAGGGCGGCCTGGTGTGTTAGCCTTATGTATTTTCGGGAGGCAGTAGAGATCTCCAATGCGGGGAGTACGTGGAATGAGAGCACGTAGGGTGCTCTGAAGATCTGGATCCAAGGTCTTGATCAGTCTGTTAAGTTGGCGGATGTGTTCCTTGGTCGGATCTGCGGGTAACTGTCTGTAGTGTTCTTGGTTGTTCAGTTGTCGGTATACTTCTTTGCAGTAGTCCGTTCTGTTCAGTACGACAGTGGCCCCTCCTTTGTCTGCTGGTTTGATGACGATGCTGCGGTTGGTCTTGAGAGCGCGGATGGCATTGCGTTGTGCTTGGGTGACGTTCGGGGCTGTCTTGTGTCCAGTACTTCCCCGGAGCGGAGAAACTACGTCATCTTCTTCACAGCCTTCAACACGTCATTGATGACGATGAACATCTTGCCAAGGTCATCCCCACACCCCCACTACTTGCCTTCAAACAACCGAGCAACCTCAAACGAACCATTGTTTGCAGCAAACTACCCAGTCTTCAGAACAGTGACCACGACACCACACAACCCTGCCATGGCAATCTCTGCAAGACATGCCAGATCATCGACATGGATACCACTATTACACGTGAGAACACCACCCACCAGGTAGGCGGTACATACTCGTGCGACTCGGCCAACGTTGTCTACCTCATACGCTGCAGGAAAGGATGTCCCGAAGCGTGGTACATTAGCGAGACCATGCAGACGCTGCGACAACAAATGAACGGACATCGCGCAACAATCACCAGGCAGGAATGTTCCCTTCCAGTCGGGGAACACTTCAGCAGTCAAGGGCATTCAGCCTCTGACCTCCGGGTAAGCGTTCTCCAAGGCGGCCTTCAGGACGCGCGACAACGCAGAATCGCCGAGCAGAAACTTATAGCCAAGTTCCGCACACATGAGTGCGGCCTCAACCGGGACCTGGGATTCATATCGCATTACATTCATCCCCCACCATCTGGCCTGCGAAATCCTACCAACTGTCCTGGCTTGATGCAATTCACACCTCTTTAACCTGGGGTCACCCCATCTCTGGATCTGTAAAGATTTAATCACCTGCTAATGGTCGCATTCCAAGCATTGTTTGGTATCTTTGAATTTGTCTATATATGTGTTTCTGGAACATACCTCTTCATTCACCTGAGGAAGGAGCAGCGCTCCGAAAGCTAGTGGCATCAAAACAAACCTGTTGGACTTTAACCTGGTGTTGTAAGACTTCTTACTGTGCTAGCCGGCATCTCCACATCACAGCATATGAATAGTTAATGTTATGTTAAACCGAGCCACTAGAGGGAGCTAAGGGACAGTACATAGAACATAGACCATGCATGCAGAAGGAGGCCATTCGGCTCATCGAGTCTGCACCGACCCACTTAAGCCCTCACCTCCACCCTATCCCCGTAACCCAATAACCCCTCCTAACCTTTTTTGGTCACTAAGGGCAATATATCATGGCCAATCCACCTGACCTGCACGTCTTTGGCCTGTAGGAGGAAACCGGAGCACCTGGAGGAAACCCACGCAGACACGGGGGGGTACGTGCAGACTCCGCACAGACAGTGACCCAGTGGGGAATCGTACCTGGGATCCTGGCGCTGTGAAGCCACATGTTATCCACTTGTGCTACCGTGCTGCCCTAAATGGCACTGGCTCTTAAGCTAAGGGGAGGAGTTTAGACTAGAGATGAAGAAGGTAAGATTCATAGTGCATTGCAGAGTTAGTTTAAGATATAATAGTTATAATTATTAGATAGAGATGTTAGTGAGTGTAGATTAATTCTTACATGTATGTTTACTATTCAGAATAAGTGTCGAACTCAAATTTAGAAGTGTTAATAAAATTAGTTTAGTTCTTCAAAGAGGTTTGTGTATCTTTGTGATCACTACGCCTTCCATTTTCAAAACCCTCACAAAGATCACCACAGCTAGGTTTTGTCATGATATACATCAGCATATCATGGTGCAATCACACACACACTGACACACTGATGGACATACAGTAGGACCAACCAGCATACACAACATCGCAGCCAATCACCAGTGAGAGCACACGCACTATAAAGACAGGGCACACCAGTGTTCCCGCTCATTCTAGCAGCAGCCAGCTCAGAGCACAGAGCTCACAGCCTGCCTCTCAGACATTCACCATGTGCTGAGTACCTCACCTAGACAGTGATAGGACAGGGTCCACAGATGAGCTGGTAATGCACGTACCCAAGCTTACAGTATGTTATTACAGTTGAGTTGTTAATAAAATAGAGTTACACCATCTCCAGCTGTGTTGACCTGTTTGTAGACCAGACCACCCAACATGCCATGGTTCCAGGAGTGGACGCATACTAGCCCCTGTGAGACCTACCTGCCACTTATCAGCAATCCGCCATCCTGCAGCATGGAGAACATCAACCCGCCGCCGCCGCTACGCATCGCTGGCAATCTCGTGGTGAATTGGAAGCTTTTTAAACAGCGCTTCCAGCTCTTCCTAGAGGCCACAGACAGGGAGAATGCATCGGACACCAGGAAGATTGCCCTTCTTCTCTCCACGGCGGGGCAACACGCCATCCACATCTTTAACTCCCTTACATTCGCGGACGGCGAGGACAAAACCAAATACAAAAAGGTGCTCCTAAAATTTGATGAACACTTCAGCGTTGACGAAAGTCAACGAAAGCTTCAAAAGGTTCCAGCAGCGACCCTAGCGACGACCATCGAGACCTGAGTCCTGCATGAGAACGCCACCAGCCGGTACTCACACATCCAGGCGGCTGAAACGGCGCGGCAGGGGCCCGACGAGGCGGAGCGGGTCCAGATCGAGTACCTCCCGGCCCGCGACCCGGAGGAGGGCGGCCGTTTCACGCGCTTTCCGAGGCCTCCTGCGCTTGTACGCGCCAAAAGAGGGGACGTTGACGGTGAGGATTGCGATGCGCAGGTGGCACTACGCAAGACCACACCGCGCATGCGGGTGGCGCAACAAACGCACTGACGTCATGACGTGCGGCAATTGTGGCTCCGCCCATTTAAAGCAGCAATGTCCGGCCAAAGCGCGACAATGCCTACGCTGTGGCAGGCTTGGCCAGTATGCTGCCTGCTGTCGAGCACCTCAGCCTGCCAACTCGCAACAGTTTAACCAGCCTCGCAGAAATGTTCGGGCAATTCTACCCACGTTCACCGAGTCCGATCCTGACATCATACAGACCAGTGACCGACGAGTGGTGTGCCATCCTGACGGTCAACCGATTCCAGATCACATTCTGCCTGGACACTGGTGCTTCCGCAAATCTCCTCGCATGGTCAGCATTTCAAACCCTGAGGGTCAAACCAGCAATTCTTCCATCCATCTGTCAACTGGTCGACTATAATGGCAACGTTATCCCCGCCACGGGGTCGTGCCAACTCAAAGTGACGCACAACTCGCGTAAAGCCATCCTACCCTTGGAGATCGTGGGCTCTTCAAAGGACTCTCTGCTAGGCGCACAGGTGTGCAAACTCCTCCACCTTGTTCAGCGAGTCCACTCTCTCTCTCCAGAAGGCACGTCTGACTTCCAAAATGCGGAATTCAGGGCGCAACTAAACTCAATCCTCTCTCACAACCAGGATGCTTTCGAGAACATGGGTACACTGCCCTACGCATACAAAATCCTGCTCATACAGGATGCCACCCCGGTAGTTCATGCACCTCGCAGAGTCCCAGCACCCCTCAAGGACCGCCTCAAGCAGGTGCTGCAGGACCTTCAGGACCAAGGAGTGCTTTCCCAGGTGACGGAGCCAACTGCCTGGGTCAGCGCCATGGTGTGCGTCAAGAAGCCTTCCTGCTGGACTGATCCAATTGAATCTGCCAGAAGCCATGGAGCTGTGGATCTGTATTGACCCGAAAGACTTAAATCGCAATATAATGAGGGAACATTACCCTGTACCCAAACGTGAGGAGATCACGTGCGAGATGGCTCAGGCAAAAATATTCACCAAGCTTGATGCCTCAAAGGGCTTCATAGAATTATCATAGAATTTACAGTGCAGAAGGAGGCCATTCGGCCCATCGAGTCTGCACCGGCTCTTTGAAACAGCAGCCAACCCTAGCCCACACCTCATAACCCAGTAACCCCACCCAACACTAAGGGCAATTTTGGACACTAAGGGCAATTTAGTATGGCTAATCCACCTAACCTGCACATCTTTGGACTGTGGGAGGAAACCGGAGCACCCGGAGGAAACCCACGCTCACACGGGGAGAACGTGCAGACTCCGCACAGACAGTGACCCAAGCCGGGAATCGAACCTGGGACCCTGGAGCTGTGAGGCAATTGTGCTAACCACCATGCTACCGTGCTGCTTCTGGCAGATTCAATTGGATCAGTCCAGCAGGAAGCTGTGCACCTTCAACACTCCATTTGGCAGATACTGCTACAATAGGATGCCATTTGGAATCATATCGGCCTCTGAAGTTTTCCATCACATCATGGAACATCGAAGGCGTGCGGGTCTATGTGGACGATATCATTATTTGGTCTGCCACACCGCAGGAGTATATCAGTCACCTCCAACGCGTCTTTCAACGGATATGGGACCAGGGTCTGTGCCTTAACAGAGCCAAATGATATTTTGGCCCAACCGAGCTCAAGTTCTTGGGGGACCACATCTCCCGGTTGGGTGTGCGGCCGGATGCCGACAAGGTGGCAGCCATCACGGCCATGCAGAAGCTGACAGACAAGAAGGCGGTGCTACGCTTTCTAGGAATGGTCAGCTTCCTGGGAAAATTCATCCCTAACCTCGCTTCCCACACCACAGCTCTCTGGCACCTTGTCAGGAAGACAACTGAATTCCAGTGGCTTCCCACCCACCAGCGTGAATGGGAGGAGCTCAAGGTAAAGCTTACCACCGCCCCGGTACTGGCGTTCTTCGATCCTGCAAGGGAGACGAAGATCTCTACTGACGCCAGCCAGTCCAGCATTGGGGCGGTCCTCCTGCAACGGGATGACGCCTCACCATATGCGTCACGTGCCATGACCCCCACAGAGCAGTGCTATGCGCAAATTGAGAAGGAGTGCCTAGGCCTGTTGACTGGCGTTGACAAGTTCCACGACTATGTGTATGGCTTTCCCCAGTTCACTGTGGAGACCGACCATCGCACACTGGTTGGCATCATCCAAAAGGACCTTAATGATGTGACCCCTCGCCTCCAGCGCATTCTGCTCAAACTCCGGAGGCACGACTTTCAACTTGTATACACCCCGGGTAAGGACCTGATCATAGCAGACGCTCTGTCCAGGGCAGTCGACACTCCGTCCGACCCAGAGGGGTTCGTTGGCCAAGTCGAAGCACATGTAGCCTTCACTTCTGCCAATCTGCCGGCCACTGACGAACGCCTTGCCCACATTCGCCGTGAGACTGCGGATGAACCCCTTCTGCAATGTGTGATGCGCCATGTGACGGACAGGTGGCTCAAGGAACAATGCCCACAGTTTTACAACATTTGGGATTACATCATCATCATCGACTACTTTGCCAGCTATCCTGAGGTCATACGCCTGCACGACACCATGTCATCGGCTGTTATCCGGGCCTGTAAGGAGACCTTTGCTCGCCACGGCAGTCCGCTCACCGTGATGTCAGACAATGGCCCCTGCTTCGCGAGTCAGAAATGGTCTTCCTTCGCCAGCTCATACAACTTTGCACACGTGACGTCCAGTCCCCTGCACCCTCAGTCAAATGGCAAAGCAGAGAAGGGCGTCCACATTGTAAAAAAGCTCGTCTGCAAGGCTGCTAATGCAGGATCTGACTTCTGCCTCGCCTTGCTGGCCTATCGCTCGGCCCCACTGTCCACGGGCCTATCGCGAGCCCAACTGCTTATGGGTCGCACCCTCAGGACCACTGTGCCGTCCATTCATGTCCCAGACCTCGACCATGCTCCGGTACTTCGGCGGATGCAACAAGAGCGTGAGCAACACAAGGTGACTCATGATGCTCGGGCGACTGATCTTCCTGCCCTGGTGCCTGGAGATTATGTCCGCATACATCTTCCAGAGGGTGGCTGGTCGGCAACCGCTGAGGTTCTTAGACAGGTGTCTCCCCGCTCGTTTCTGGTTTGTTTGCCTGATGGCTCCATTCGCCGCCACAATCAGCGGGCCTTTCGTCTGGTTCCACGCTCGCTACGAAATTCTGCACCGATGCCACGCCCTCCTGTTGTCCCTGACATGGACTTTGTTGAGCTTCCGGATACCCTGCCTCCTCCTCACTCGACCGTGGCCTGGCCCATTCCTCAGCCGGTGGATCCTGAACCACCCTTGAGACGGTCAACCCGAATTCGTCGCCCACCTCAAAGACATGATTTATAAACCTTGCACTATTGGACTCACTGACTTGTTCTGCCGTAATGTTTCAGAGTTTTGCATCGTTTGTTAATAGCATTTGTTTCATTCTTGGTGTAACATAGTTTTCCTCTGCACCTGCCACCTTCCCGTGTATATAGCATTGCCACATGTACATATTGATGTAAATAATGCACACACATGATCAGACACACTCACTACACTTTATTTATTCTCATGTAGGCACATATTCTTTGGGGGGGATGTCATCATATACATCAGCATATCGTGGTGCAATCACAGACACACTGACACACTGATGGACATACAGTGGGACCAACCAGCATACACAACATCGCAGCCAATCACCAGTGAGAGCACACGCACTATAAAGACAGGGGACACCAGAGTTCCCGCTCATTCTAGCAGCAGCCAGCTCAGAGCACAGAGCTCACAGCCTGCCTCGCAGACATTCACCATGTGATGAGTGCCTCACCTAGATAGTGATAGGACAGGGTCCACAGATAAGCTGGTAATGCACGTACCCAAGCTTACAGTATAGGTATGTTACAACAGTTGAGTTGTTAATAAAATAGAGTTACACCATCTCCAGCCGTGTTGACCTGTTTGTAGACCAGAACACCCAACACGACAGGTTTGCATCCATTCCAGTTTAGAAGAGTAAGAAGCAACTTGATTGGAACAAATAGGATCCTGACGGGCCTTCACAAGGGTGGACAATCTAGATCTCGGGGTCTGTGTTTAAAAATACAACGTCACTCATTTAAGACAGAGGTGAGGAGAATTTATTTTTAAAGGGTCAGGAGTCTTTGGAACTCTTCTTCAAAAGCCAGTGGAAGAAAAGTCTTTGAATATTTTTATGGAAAAGCTGGATAGATTGTTGATTAACAAGGGTGAAAGGTTATCAGGCGTTGGCAGGAATGTGGGGTTAAGGTTATAATCAGATCAAGCACGATCACATCGATTGGCGGCGCAAACACGAAGGGCCGAGTGGTCTACTCCTGCTACTAATTTACATGTTTGTAAGTAGGAAACAATATTAAGGGGTTTAATATCTTTGAAAGTAGATAAATTACCAGTCCCAGAAAAAATGTATTCCATGCTGTTAAGGTGAGTGAGGAAAGAAACAATGGGAGCTTCGGACATCATTTTCCAATCTGCACTGGCTTTATGTGAGGCAAGTGGAAGACTGCTTATGTTATATAATGTTTGAAAGAGGATGCGATAGACTGAGTAATTACAGTTCAGTCAGATCAACATCGTATAGGGTAAATTATTAGAAACAATTCTGAGATTTTTCAGGGCTCCAAGGACTTGGATCACTTCTGAGCGCATACCACTGATGTGGAGATGATCCCTGATGTGGAGATGATCCCTGGTGTGGAGATGATCCCTGATGTGGAGATGATCCCTGATGTGGAGATGATCCCTGATGTGGAGATGATCCCTGATGTGGAGATGCTGGCGCTGGACTGGAGTTTGCTTCCATCTTTGAATAGTTGGTGGGGCAGAACAATCCTAGGAACACTAATGACGGTTTCTGGGATATTGGCTGGAAGGTATAATTCTGTTAAATTGTTGCTTAGCTATTCTATAGGACAGTTCTCCCAATGTTGGCATGTCTCCCGGATATAAGTGAGGAGGTCCTTGCAGGGTCCTTGCAGGGGCCTTGACTGAACAGGGTGTATCTTTGTCCAGTCCCCATAGCATTGAATTTAACAGTTAAAGAAAAGCAGTTGCAGGAGATTTGGGAATCTTTGGTATTGTTGTTATGCATTATTATCTTAATGCAAGCTAGCCTTCAGCAATTTGTTAATTAAGCTCAATGTAAGAAATTAATTAATTTTCGAACTAGTTGAACCCAGGAAGACGAGAGCAGATACAGTCTTCAGTAGACATGGGATTATAAGGTGGTGATAATTGTCCAGATGTGCAAAGTTCATAGAATCATTGAATCATAGAATTTATAGTGCCGAGGGAGGCCATTCGGCCCACCGAGTCTGCACTGGCCCTTGGAACGAGCTCCCTAGTTCAGCCCATGTCTCCACCTTTTCCCGTAACCCTACATAACATTTAGGAGACAAAGGGACAATTTAGCATGGCCAATCCACCTAAACTGCACATCTTTGGACTGTGAGAGGAAACCTGAACACCCGGAGGAAACCCACGCAGATATGGGGAGAAAGTGCAAACTTCACAGTCACCCAAGGCCGGAATTGAACCCGGGTCTGTGGAGCCGTGAGGCAGCAATGCTAACCACCGTGCCACTGTGCCGCCCAATAACCCAGGATGTGGGATGTGGGGGGGGTGGAGTGGGGGGTTGGTGTTGGGTGTTCCGCTCCTGTCTTGTGGGGGGGGGGGGGGTGGGGGGGGGGGAATGGCAGAGGGGGCAAAGAATCAAGCGGGGGACTCAAAACGGCCTTTACGCCAGTGGAATTTCCCCACGCCCTACCAATAACATAACAGGAAGTCGGGATCCCCATTCTATTTAACTGTTCACGTTAGGACTTTATGCCTGATAGTCCCCCTGAGGTTAAATTGTCCATTGACGTCAGTGTGAGGGCGCGGCAAGATAATAGGTCCCCCACAATGTGCACCCGGCAAACAGAACCCGCCAGAGGCACACAGGTGCATTCAGCCCCTGGTGGGGCAGGTGGGTCATGCCCGGGCAGTACCCTGGCATTGTGCCATGGGGTGGGGATTGGAGGAGGGGAATGTTTCCTTTTTTGCCATCGGGGCTCCCCAAAGTTGCAAGCAGGGTGGGCTCATTCAGAGGGACCCACCCCTTTAATTTTTTTTTGTCAAAGGTTTTCAACATCCGGCGGGAAAAGTCAGCAGTGCCGCCGGCAGTCTACCCTCCCCTCTTCCTGCCCGAGATGACACTTTGACATGAAAACATTGGTAAATATTGCCCCAGATACCTTAATAGGAATTTGATAGACATATAAATGTGCGGATAGATTTAGTTGTAATTTTAAAGACATAATAGGCTCTGTCCCTTTTTCTAAATAACACTTCGAATTAATACGATGAGTAATAGCAAGTCAGTGTAGTTTGGGATTTAGCAATTGTTTTTAGGTATTTGAGGTAGATTATTGCAACATCACGGATTGCAGATTTGGATCAGGAATTTCAGAATTGAATAAACATGCTGCATTTCCTGTGTTTACCCCTGTTGCTGAAAACTAGCTGTGTGTCAGGAGCACTCATTTCAGAAAGTTTCCGTTCATTCTTCGAGTTACCCCGGATGAATTTTGCCGAATGTCTGGAAGGATTTAATCTAGTATGGCAGAGGGGTGGAAACCAGACCGCTAGCTTTGAAAGCGTAACAACCAAAGGGGAAATAGAGAACAAAACTAAGAGAACAATATCACCCTGTCTGCTCAAACGCAGTGGTCGAAGTGTATTTGTTTCAACTACTGAAGTATAGTGGCGGATGAACTTTGAGCACTTATTAGCACTTGGAATTATGATGTGGCTATCACAGAAATGTGGTTAAACGAAGGGAAGATTGGCAGCTGAATGTTGGAGGTCATATGTATTTCAGGAGAGATAGAGGGGGGTGTAAAAGGGGTGGAGGAGTAGCATTACTGGTTAAGCAGAATATTATAGCCATACTGCAGGAGAACACCTCGGAGGGCTCATACAATGAGGCAATCTGGATAGAGCTCAGGAACAGGAATGGGGCAATCAGAATGTTGGGGGTTTATTACAGGCCCCCCAACTGCCAGTGAGATATAGAGAAGCAGATAGATTTTGGATAGGTGCAAAAGTAACAAGGGTGTTGTGGTCGGGGATTTTAATTTCCCCTGTATTGACTGCGACTCACTTTGTGCTAGGGGCTGGGATGGGGCAGAGTTTGTAAGGTGTATTGTAGCCATCTGGGATGGCCACTTACAACTAGGAACACAGAAACTCGCAAAGCCTAGCGGGTAAAATGGACAAGGCAAGACTCAGGCAGGCTCAGAGCCTGAAACGTATATTTGCAAGCAAGAAGTCCAGACGGTATCTAAACTCCGACCAATTAGCATTTTGATGGGCCGATTAGCATTTGATGGCCCATCTTCACCAAGACAAAGGACTGGTACTCGAGCGACCGGTACAGCCCCAGACATTTCAGCGCCACTCCCTGTTCAGGGGAAGTGTAAACAATGGGGTCAGTGACTGCTTGGGATACACCCAGCCATCCAGATCCCCGCCCATTTATTGGTTAGGAATCGAACAGAGTGATCAGGGATCACCCAATTAGTGGGGTCCAAACTGAAGGACCGCCCGAAAGAGTGCGAAAACCCCCAAGTATAAGAAGAAGAGTTCGCCATATGTTCGTGCTCTCTTGGACCTGGCGCCCCGGCCATGACCATTTCCCAAGTGCAGCAACACCAGAAGCAAGTCCAAGTTCAACGCTCGCTACCAGACGGATGAGCCTAGCTGAGCAGCAGTTACCTCTCCAGACTCGATAGGTCCAGATTCGAACAGCAGCCACTGTTTCTCTGGCCTAAGCCGGGTGCCTGAAGTTAAGTACAGGTTGTCTCAATCGATAGGTGTAGTTAACTAGCAGTGTTTATGTTGCATGACTAATTGTGTGTAAATAAAATACCTGTAACCTTGAACTAACAAACTGGTGTTTGGCTCTTTGATCGATAGCCGGTTGAACCTTGTGGTGGTATCATTTGATACCTGGCGACTCTGAGCATTAGAACATAGATATCAAAAGAAAGGAGGGCAACCTCACTGATTGCCATAATTGGAACAGAGCCTAAGGAAAAGACAGTAACAAGAAGGTGCAACAGTATCCAGGAAGGCTTCTTGATGCAAAATGTAGATAGTCCAACTAGGGAGGGGCAGTACTGGACCTGGTATTGGGGAATAAGCCTGGACAGGTGGTTGAGGTTTCAGTAGGAGAACATTTTGGGAGTAGTGACCACAATTCCGTAGATTTCAGGGTACTTTTGGACAGGGTGAGAGTAACCCTCATGTTATGGTGCTAAACTGGGCGGAGCCTTGGCTAACAAGACATATTGTGAACCTCGTCAAAAAGTAAAAGGAGACCTTTGTACTATCTGGAAGGGTGGGGGCAGTGGAAACCCTTGAGGAGTATAAAGAAAGTAGGAAGGTACTGAAGCGGGAAATTAGAAGAGCTAAGAGGAGTCATGAAAAGTCCTTGGCAAGCAGGATTAAGGTGAATCCCAAAGCTTTTTATATGTATGTAAAAAAGCAAGAGGATGGCCAGGGAAAGGATTGGACCACTTAAGGACAGTGGGGGGAATCTATATGTTGAGCCAGAGGAAATGGGTGAGGTACTAAATGAGTACTTTGCATCAGTGTTCACCACAGAAAAGGACTCTGCGGAAGATGATTCTGGGTCGGGTGTGTGGACAGTTTGGATCATGCTAACATCGAAAAGGAGGAGATTTTGGATCTTTTAAAAGACATTAAGGTTGATGCGTCTCCTGGGCTGGATGGGATTTACCCCAGAATACTGAGGGAGGCAAGGGAGGAAATTGATGAGGCCTTGACTGACATCTTTGTATCCTTATTGGCAACAGGTGAGATCCCTGAGGACTGGAGAATAGCTAATGTGGTATCGCTGTTTAAGAAAGGTAGCAGGGATAATCCTGGAAACTATAGGCCGGTGAGCCTCACCACAGTAGTAGGTAAATTATTGGAGAGAATTCCCAGGGACAGAATTTATACCCATTTGGAAACAAAGGGACTCATTAGCGATAGGCAGTATGGTTTTGTGAAGGGGAGGTCGTGACTCACTAACTTGATCGAGTTTTTTGAGGAGGTGACAAAGGTGATTGATGAGGGGAGGGTGGTGGATGTTGTTTAACTGGACTTCAGTAAAGTCTTTGACAAGGTGCCTCATGGCAGCCTGGTACAAACGGTGAAGTCACACGGGATCAGAGGTGAGGATGGCAAAGGGTAGCAGTAGAGGGTGTTTTTCTGAATGGAAGCTTCTGACCAGTGGTGTTCCACAGGGATCTGTCCTGGGGCCTCTGTTGTTTGTAGTCTACATAAACAATTTGGAGGAAAATGTAGCTGGTCTAATTAGTAAGTTCACGGATGACACCAAGGTTGGTGGAGTGGCAGATAATGTTGAGGAATATCAGAGGATACAGCAGGGCAAAGGGAGATTGGAGACTTGGGCAGAGAAATGGCAAACGGCGTTTAATCCGGAAATATACTGTAAATGGCAAAACTCTTTGGAATATAGAAAGTCAGAGAGATCTGGGCGTGCAGGTTCACAGATCTTTGAAAGTGGCAACACAAGTAGACAAGGTAGCCAAGAAAGCATCCGGAATGTTTGCCTTCATTGGACGGGGCATCGAGAATAAAAACTGGCAAGTCATGCTACAGTATTATAGAGCCTTGGTAAGGCTGCACTTGGAATATTGCACACAATTCTGGTCGCCACACTACCTGAAGGATGTGGAAGCTTTGGAGAGGGTGCAGAGGAGGTTTGCCAGGATGTTGCCTGGTCTGGAGGGTGTTAGCTATGTGGAGAGGCTGAATAGACTCGGACTGTTTTCATTAGAAAGACGGAGGTTGAAGGGTGACCTGATGGAGGTCTAAATGATGATGAGGGGCATGGATGGAGTGGATGGGCAGGCACTCTTTCCCAGGGTGGAGGGGTCAGTCACCAGGGGGTATAGGTTTAAGGTCCATGGGACAAAGTTTAGAGGAGATGTGCGAGGCAGCTTTTTTACGCAGAGGGTGGTGAGTGCCTGGAACGCGTTGCCAGGGGAGGCTGTGGAAGCAGATACATTAACGGTGTTCAAAAGGCATCTTGACAAATACATGGATAGGATGGGTATAGAGGGATACGGCACAAGGAAGTGCTAAGGGTTTTGGCAAAGGTTGGTACCATGACCGGTACAGGCTTGGAGGGCCTAAGGGCCTGTTCCTGTGCTGTCTAGTTCCTTGTTCTCTTTGTTCTTTGAGTGTCTTGTCCCAATCGATAATCACTTTACCTGGAGGATGGACAGAATGTCAATATCATAGGTGCCATGAAGGGGAAGCTAGTTAAACACATGAATCATAGAATCTCTACCGTACAGCAGTTCGGCCCATTGCGTCTGCATTGATCCTCTGAAAGAGCACCCTACCTACCCAATCCCCCATTCTATCTCTGTAACCCCACCTAAGCTTAGACACATTGGGGGAAATTTAGCATGGCCAATGCACCTAACCTTCACACCTTTGGACTGTGGGAGGAAACCGGAGCACCGGGCGGAAGCCCACACAGACATGGGAGGAATGCAGAGTCCGCACAGTCACCCGAGGCCGGAATCGAACCTGGGTCGCTGGCGCTGTGAGGCAGCAGTATGAACCACTGTGCCATCGTGCCACAGGGTAAAACATAGAAGGATGGAGTGAGCTAGCACAGTGGGCTAAACAGCTGGCTGGTAATGAAGAACAAGGCCAGCAGCACTGGTTCAATTCCCGTACCGGCCTCCCTGAACAGGCGCCAGAATGTTGCGACCAGGGGCTTTTCACAGTAACTTTATGGTGGGCTGCACGGTAACACAAGTGGCTAGCACTGTGGCTTCACAGCGACAGGGTCCCACGTTCGATTCCCTGCCGGGTCATTGTCTGTGCGGAGTCTGCACGTTCTCCCTGTGTCTGCGTGGGTTTCCTCCGGGTGCTCCGGTTTCCTCCCACAGTCCAAAGACGTGCACGTAGGTAGATTGGGCATGCTAAATTGCCCTTAGTGTCAAAAAAGGTTAGGAGGGGTTATTGGGTTACCGGGATAGGGTGGAAGTGAGGGCTTAAGTGGGTCGGTGCAGACTCGATGGGCCGAATGGCCTCCTTCTGCATTGTATGTTCTATGTTATATGATGAATTAATAGGTTTATATGAGGTAAACTGGGAAGAGGTTCATGCAGAGCATAAACACCAGCAGAGACTCATTGGATCAAGTGGTCTGTTTCGACTCTGTCAATTCTATAAACTGTGTTGATTAATTTTACACAGCGTGGTGCAGCTATAGTGAGGTTTTACAGGGCTCTTGCTATAACATTATTTGGTTGAATGTTTTCTCATGCCAGTCTGAAACACAATGCATTGTGGAAAGCTCATGTTTGGCACCAGGCATTAATAGGGCACATTTTGTTAAACTCTTGGAGAATTTTACTTGGCAGGTTTTCACCAGACACTTTAGGATGAAGCAGTTCCGACTTGAGTCATAAGTCCAGGTAGACACTCCAGTGCAGCAGTGAGTTTGAGCTGCTGTTAGAGGTGTCTTTCAGATGAAAGGTTAAACCACCTGTTCAGGTGGATATAAGAGGGCGGCACAGTAGCACAGTGGTTAGCACTGTTGCTTCACGGCGCCAGGGACCTGGGTTCTATTCCCAGCTTGGGTCACTGTCTGTGCGGACCGGTCTGCACGTTCTCCCTGAGTCTGCATGGGTTTCCTCCGGGTGCTCCAGTTTCCTCCCACAAGTCCCGAAAGACGTGCTGTTAGGTGAATTAGACATTCTGAATTCTCTCTTTGTACCTGAACAGGCACCGGAATGTGGCGACTAGGAGCTTTTCACAGTAATTTCATTGTAGTGTTAATGTAAGCCTACTTGTGACAATAAAGATTATTATTAAAAAGGTCTAAAACGTCACACTCAATTATTGGAGCTCCAATGTGTTCTGCCAGTGTCCTGGTTCACAAATGTCCCTCAAACAACACCATCAGAAATGAGGAACTGGTCCTTCATTCATTCACTGTTTCTGACACCGAGCAGTTTTTGTGCACATAACAAATTTCTTGCATTTCATGAAGCAGATAGCAGCTAAGGCTTCTTTCTCTATCACTGCATATCTCTGTAGGTCTCAAAGAACAAAGAACAAAGAAAAATTACAGCACAGGAACAGGCCCTTCGGCCCTCCAAGCCTGCGCTGATCCAGATCCTCTAGTCAGTGAATGGGGTAAAACCATAAAACCATAAAACGTAGAAGCAGGAGTATACCATTCAGCCCATCGAAGCTATTCGGTAAGACCGTGACTGTTCTGATTTGATAATCTTTAACTCCACTCTGTCACCTTATCCCCAGAAACCTTGATTCCCTTACTGCCTATCTTAGCCTGGGACATACATAATGACCCAACCTCGACAGCTCTCTGCGGGAAACACTTCCAAAGATTCACTATCTTGCTGAACTTGCATATCAGCTTTTTTCAATTTATGCACGAGGACCAACAATTCCCTCTGAGCTGCAGTTTTCTGTTGTTTTTCTCCACTTGAATAATATTCAGCTCCTTTATCCTTCCTGCCAAAGTGCAGAACTTCACATTTCCATCCATTATATTTCAGCTGCCAAGATTTTTCCCACTCACTTAACCTGTCTATATCCTTCTGTAGAACCTTTGGGCACGATGCAAAGGATTTCAGTTAAAGTCCGCTAAATGGCACCTGCAGTGCCGAGAAACATCCCGCTTTTCAACAGCTTTTTGCCTATTTTGGCATTGGGGAGATTCTCTCATCAGCTCACCAGCCAGAAAGGCTAATCAGGATGCCATTTTGGAATGCCGCCCCGATCTTCCTGCTCCCCCCCCCTCCCCCGCTTTAGGGCCTCCTTGTGTTTTTGATACCCCCCTCAAACCCCCCACCTCTGGCGAGGGTCCCAGGAAACCATCTCATGCCCCCTCTACTTGGTAAGGCACCCCCGCCCCCCCCCACCCCCCCCCCCCCCGCCCCCCGGGCCCGGTCCTTGGCAGTGTCAACCTGGTATCCAGACACCATGCCATGGTGCCCGGGTACCATAGGGGGAGCCAGGGTGCCAAATTGCCCTGTCCCTGACCACCCGCCATGCCTCCAATGGCCTGGGAGACTCCCAGGTGCCGTCACGATTAGTCCATATTTATGTGGACCAGCACTAAATGGCTCACTGGTGAGGTCCCGCAGGCACAGCAGTTGAGTCTCGGGCGCCGGGTGAATCCAGCGAGCGTACATTTAAATGATACCTTGGCTCATTTAAATAGTCTAATCTGGATCACACCCAGTGAAAGCGTGACGTCTCACGAGATTCCGTTGAATCCCATAAGACATTTTGAGCGTCACAAATCCCGAGAGAGACCTCCCGCGAGATTCAATGGTCTCGGCCCAACACCAAGTCAGGCGGGACCAGGCCACTGAATTATGGCATTTGTGTCATCCTCACCACTTGCCTTCCCACTTATTTTTGTGTCATCTACGAACTTGGCGATAGTAAATTCATTTTCCTCATCCAAGCCACTAATATATGTTGTCAATAATTGTGGAACCAGCAAATCAGCACTGATCCCTCTGACGCTCCACTAGTTATAGGCACTCCTGAAAATTCCCCTCTTACCCCAACTCTGTCTTCTATTAGTTAGTCAATCCTCTATCCATGCTAATATACCATGGGCTCTTATCTTATTATGTAACATTTTCTGTGGTCCTTTATCGAACGCTTTGTGGAAAGCCAAGTATGTTATATTGACTGATCCCCCTTTCTGCAACCTGCTCGTTAGCACTTCAAAGAATTCTAATAAATTTGTCAGACATGATTTCCCCTTCAAGAAGCCATGCTAACTCTATATATTTTCTTTTTGCTTTATTTTCATGTAAAAATTATCTGTTTGAGCTGCTCGCAGAAAAATACTTCTCACTGTACCTCGGTACACGTGACAATAAATAAATCCACCCAATCCATATTATTTGTTTCTAAATCTTCTGCTACTTTATCCTTTATAATGAGGCAGCATGGTGGTGCAGTGATTAGCACTGATGCCTCACAGCATCAGAATCCCGGGTTCAATTCAAGCCTTGGGTGGCTGTCTGTGTGGAGTTTGCACTTTCTCCCCGTGTCTGCGTGCGTTTCCTCCGGGTGCTCCGGTTTCCTCCCACAGTCCAAAGATGTGCAGGTTAGGTGGATTGGCCATGATAAATTGCCCTTAGTGTCCAAAGATGTGTAGGTTAGGTGGGGTTATGGGGATAGAGTGTGTGAGTGGGCTTAGGTAGGGTCTCTTTTAGAGGGTAGGTGCAGACTCAATGGCCGAAATGGCCTCCTTATGGGTGGCACAGTGGTGCAGTGGTATGCTTTTTATATGCTTTTTTTCCCTTTCAGTTTAATACTATCCTTAACTTCCTTGGTTAACTATGGTTGATTTATCCCCTTCCTAGAATCCTTCTTCCTCACTGGGATGTATCTTTGTTGTAAATCATGAACTATATTTATAAATGTAGTAGGCTGCACAGTAAATAGCTCAACACTTTCCATCCATCTGTATCTGAGAGAATACAGCTCCTAGTCCTGCCGAAGGTATATCAGCAGCAATGATAGTGGGTAACTCTTGGTCGTGGTGAGCTAACATATCAGGTGATATCAGCACCTCTTTGATTTTCTCAAAAGGCCTCAGTGGTGCTTCCTCCCAGCACCATGCATCGTCTTGTCATGAAAGCTGAAGCAGTGGCACATTGGCCACAGCGAGGTTGGGCAGGAACTTTCTGACTTGGCTTACCATTCCCATGAGTGTTGAGTGTAAGTGTTGCTTCCTGTAGCCATCGCAGCACAGCTCACATACTAGTGTCATCTTGTGACTGAGTGTATCCATGGATAAGTCATCATCCATGTGACTTGCCAGTCCATCTAGTCTGAGGATACCTGACATCGTCCTCTAAATTTATGCAGCACGATGCTGATGTGATGCCAAAGGTTTGTCTGTTGAAACAAAACCTTCCAAATAGAGTCATGAATGTTTTGAGAGACTTAGACTCTTCATTGGGGGTTGGTTGACAAAAAACACCAGGCGGAATTTTCCTCTCCCTACCACGGCGTGTTCTGCAGCGGTGGGCGGCAGTTCGCCAGTGGCCGGCGGTGGGATCTTCCAGTCCCACCATTGTCAATGGGGTTTCCTGTTAAATTCACTCCTCGCAGCCATGACTGGCCAGCATGAATGGCCAGAAAGTCCCACCCACTATTTGCATCTAGCTTCATGAAGATTGAACTCTTTTGCAATTTAGCAAAACTCTCATCCACAGACAACATAGGATAGATTTTGCATTCAACTGCTTCAATCATAAACATAGAAAACGGGAGCAGGACTAGGCCTTTTGGCCCTTTGACCCTTCACCACCATTCAATATGATCATGGCTCAATTTCTATCTCAACACCAAACTCCCACAGTCTCCCCGTACTGCATGACACCCTTAGAGTCGAGAAATCTATCCACTTTCTTCTTAAATGTATTTAGTGACATGATCAGAGCCTTTTGTTGGAGAGAATTCCATAGGCTTGCCACACTCTTGGGTGAACACATTTCTCCCTATCTCAGTCCTAAATGGCCTTCCTCATATCCTGAGACTGTGACACCTTATTCTCGAGGTCTCCAGCCAGAGGAAACAGCATACCCGTATCCAATCTGGTCCAGCCCTGTCAGAATGTTATACATGTTCATGAGATCCCCTCTCATTCTTCTAAATTCCAGTGAATACAGGTCCTTTCGACCCATCTCTCCTTGTACATCAATCCTGCCATCCCAGCCTGGTAAGCCTTCATTGCACACCCTCTAAGGTAAGTATATCCTTTCTTAGGCAAAGAGACCAAAACTGCTCACAATACTTCAGATGTGGTCTCAACAATGTCCAGTACATCTGCAGTAAAACATCCTTGCTACTGCACTCAAGTCCTCTTGCAATGAAGGCCAACATACCGTTTGCCATCCTAACTGCTTGCTGTATCTGCATGCTTCCTTTCAGTGACTGGTGTAGGAGGACACCCTGGTCCCTTGGACATCAACATTTCCCAATCTATCAGCATTTAAATAATACTCTGCCGTCCTGTTTCTCCGTCCGAAGTGGGTAACTTCA
This sequence comes from Scyliorhinus torazame, assembly GCF_047496885.1. Lineage (NCBI taxonomy): Eukaryota > Metazoa > Chordata > Chondrichthyes > Carcharhiniformes > Scyliorhinidae > Scyliorhinus > Scyliorhinus torazame. The sequence continues at coordinate 104,880,883 of NC_092722.1, forward strand.
TACTTGTCCATGTTACACTGCATCAGCCATGTGTTTGCCCACTCACTCAGCTTGTCTAAATCCCTTTGAAGCCTCTTAACATCCTCCTCACCTCTCACATTGTCACCAACCTTGGTGTCATCAATAAACTTGGAAATATTACATTTTTACTTCATCCAAATCGTTGATGTATGTTGTTATAACAAATTTATGTGGCATGGGTGGCACAGTGGTTAGCACTGTGGCTTCACAACTCCAGGATCCCAGGTTCGATTCCCGGCTTGAGCCACTGTCTGTGCGGAATCTGTATGTTCTCCCCGTGTCTGCGTGGGTTTCCTCCGGGTGCTCCGGTTTCATCCCACAGTCCAAAGATGTGCAGGTTAGGTGGATTGGCCCAGCTTAAAATTGCCCCTTAGTGTCCAGAGATGTGTAGGTCAGGTTAAGGGGTTATTGGGATAGGGCAGGGAAATCAGCTTGGGTGGATTTCTCTTTCAAAGGGTCGGTGCAGACTCAATGGACCGAATGGCCTCCTGCACTGTAGGAATTCTATGAATAGCTGATACCCACTAGTCACTGCCTGCAAGACCCATTTATTCCTACTCTCTGCTTTCTATCTGCTAACCAATTCTCAATCCGTGCCAATATATTACTCTCGATTCCACGTGCTTTAATTTTGCACTTTAACCTCTTATGCGGGAAAAATGTTCTAAATATCCAAATACACCACATCCATTGATTCATCCTCATCTACTACTAGTTACATCCTCAAAATACTCCAGTCGTTTTGACAAACATGGGGCGTCATTCTCCGACCCCCCAGAGGGTCGGAGAATGGCCATTGGCCGCCGTGAATCCCGCCCCCGCCGGTTGCCGAAGTCTCCGAAGGGAGAAAAGTCGGCGGGGCGTTAATGTCGCCGCTGCCGCGGAGAATGTCACGGGTCTGCGCAAGGCAGCCGATTTTCGGCCTGCCGATATTTTCCCTTCCGGATGGGCCGAAGTCCCGTCGACGTGATGACCGTTCACGTCGACGTAAATTAAACCTCCTTTTCATCGGCGTGACCCTGTGCTCCAGGTTCACGCCGACCAGCGTGGAGGTGAGTGACGGCCTGAGGGGTTGGCTCTGGGCAGGCGATGGCGTGGCCGCAGTCTGAATGTGTGAGGAGAGGTGTGTCTCGGGTTGTGTGTGTGTGTGTGCGGCGGGGGGGGCGGTGGTTAGAGTAGGCTGGGCTCCGGGGGAGTGCCGGGAGGGGGTCCGTGCCGGGGAGGGGGATGGGGGGGGTCCGTGCCGGGGAGGGGGATGGGGGGTCCGTGCCGGGGTGGAGGTTGGGGGGGTGGGGGTCCGTGCCGGGGAGGGGGATGGGGGGTCCGTGCCGGGGTGGAGGTTTGGGGGGGGGTCCGTGCCGGGGTGGAGGTTGGGGGGGGTCCGTGCCGGGGTGGAGGTTGGGGGAGGGTCCGTGCCTGGGAGGGGGATGGGGGTGTCCGTGCCGGGGTGGAGGTTGGGGGGGGGGGGGACCGTGCCGGGGTGGAGGTTGGGGGGGGGGGTCCCTGCTGGGGAGGGGGATGGGAGGGCAAGTGAGTTGGTCCACCTGGCCAGGTGCCAGCCTCCAACAGTTGGACCCATGCGGTCCATGCCACCTGGCTGGGGGGAGGAGGGGATATGGGCAATGATGACATGTCGTCGTTCCCCTCCCCCCACCAGGCCGTCATGTTTTCAGATCATCCAGCGATGTTGGCCGACGTGGCGGCAGCCGCTGATGTCTATGTTGCCCTGGATGAGGAGGAGGAGGAGGAGTGTGCCAGAGAGGCGGCGCAGGCTGCTGTAGAGGGGCAGGCGACAGCCGCCCGGGCTGGAGGGACACCCGTCCGACAGGACGAGGAGGGGGAGGAGGACGTCGCGGCCCCACGGCAATGGAGGCACCCGAGGGCGCCCCGTGTGTACCGGCCCCGGCAGTCATACCAAGACCTCATGGACCGGGAATGCAGGAGGAGACTCCGGATGAGCCGGGAAACCGTGGCACACATCTGCCACCTGCTGGCACACCTGTCACCGCGTGGCACTGGCGGGGGACACCCTCTCCCCGTGTCCATCAAGGTTACGGTGGCTCTGAACTTTTATGCAACGGGGTCATTCCAGGCACCGAGTGGGGACCTGTCCGGCATATCGCAGACATCGGTGCACCGGTGCATCCGGGCAGTGACAGATGCCCTATATGCCATGGCGCACTGCTACATCTGCTTCCCCGTGGACCGGGCCAGCCAAGATGCCCGGGCCGTGGGCTTCTCTGCCGTGGCCGGGTTCCCCATGGTCCAGGGCGCGATCGATGGGATGCACGTCGCCGTGCAGCCACCTGCAGATAACAGGGCCGTGTTCACTAATAGGAAGGGGACCTATTCGATGAACGTACAGGTGGTCTACGACCACCGCATGATGATCCTGCACGTCTGCGCCCGTCCCCCAGGCAGTGTACACGACTCATTCGTGTTGTCGCGGTCATCCATCCCCGGCATGTATGAGGGATGCCATCCCCGGCTGAGGGGCTGGTTGCTGGGCGACAGGGGCTACCCATTGCGATCGTGGCTGATGACGCCTATACGGAGGCCACGCAATGAGGCGGAGAACCGCTACAATGATGCCCATGTAGCGACAAGGGGAGTGATAGAGAGGTGCTTTGGCATGCTGAAGATGCGTTTCAGGTGCCTGGACCTCTCTGGGGGCGCCCTCCAGTATCCGTCAGATAGGGTCGGCCGCATCATTGTGGTGTGCTGCGTTCTGCACAACATAGCCCAACAGTGGGGCGATGTGCCGCAGGCAGAGGAGGGCGGAGTGGAGGAGCAGCAGGAAGAGGCGCAGTCCTCCCCAGATGAGGGGGCTGGGGGTAATGGTCAGGGCAGACGGGGTAGACACAGGCGGGTGGCTGTCCACCGTTACCGGCTGGCCCAGCGGGCACGGGACAGACTGATAGACGCCCGCTTCACTGACTAGATGGACGTGGGAATCGGGTAGTATGGCCACAGACCGCACACCATGGCAACAGCCGACCACCCACACCCCCCACCCGTCCACCCACCCAGCAACCTCACCCCCCTCCCCAACCCCACCCACCCCACCCGCATGCACACCCCCCCCCCCATTGCCGATCCACCTGCGGCACAACGGGCCGGGCTCACACAGTTGCGGGTGGACGCGTGTCTATCGCAGGCCATGGAGGATGATGACAACCCGCCCTGCGGTGAGCTCCTGACTCTACATCGTTGGACTATGTCTGACCCATGGCCACAGTACCACCATCCACCCGGACCATCCCTGCATGCGGCTGTGACACTGCAGCGCACGGTCCCGTCCTCTGCCCGGGGGATGTTGATGGCGGCCCAGGGGGAAGGGGGCAGACTCACCTGGGGCTGAAGTAAGACCACCCCTCACACACACACTTGCGCTCAACGTACATGACACCCCCGCACACTTTGGACAGAGCACAAAGGCAGCTTCTGTAGGTGTAACATTGACTTTAATAACCAAAGGAGTTCATGCACGTGCCCTAGCCCCTAAAACTCATCTGTGTACTGCAACCGTGCCAACTTACTCAGTGTCTAATTGTTTGGCTTTACGGGCCCTTTGTCTACGTCTACGTGGTTCCCCAGACGGTACAGCAGAACTGGAGGTGGACTCTTGTGATTCCTGCCCTCTGACACTGGATCCCTTTGGGGGCCGTTTCCTGGGGCGTCCTGGCCTAGATGGGCCAGGCTGCGGCCCGGGCGACTGGGATGGCGAGCTGCCAGCCTGTCCTGCCCGTTGCCCACCCGATGCACCTGGGACGGAAGTGGGGGAGTCCGAGGTGTCGCGGTGTACCGGGACCTCCCCTACAGAGGGGGCCGGGACGGACCACACCACCTCCTCCTCCCTCGGGGTGCCCGATGGCCCCAGGCCTCTACATGGGTGGGGGATGCGAACGGACTGGCCATCCGACGCCCCCCCGACATCTGGCGTTGCCAGTCCTGGAGGCCCGTGCTGGTATCGACAGTGGTCTGCAGGTTTGCAGCCATGGAGCCCAGGGGGTTGGCAAACCCTGTCTGTGACAGTGCGACGCCGGCTCGCACATGGCCACTGGCGCCGATGCCCTCAGCGATGACCTGCAGAGACTGGGCCATGGCCTGCTGAGACTGGGCCATGGCCTGCAGAGACTGGGCCATGGCCTGCTGAGACTGGGCTATGGCGTTGAGCGCCTCTGCCATCTGGCGCTGGCACTGGCTCATGGCCTCCTATGAGAGGGCAGCCATTTCCTGGGCCACAGACGCCGCCTGCACGGAAAGCCCCAGGCGTCGCGAACCGTTCCCCATGTCTGACACCGTCGCACCCATTGCCTCCACCGCGGACGCCACCCGTGCGGTGTCGGCCTGGGTGGCACGCATGACCGGCACCACTCCCAGCTCCTGGACGCGGGTGGACTCCTCAAGCCTCCCGTCACCCTCTTCGCTCGTCTCCGGGTCGGTGGTTGCATCGGATCTATGTGTGGGTGTGATAACTCCAGGAACCCGGGATCCATCTGGGCGGCAGATGTTCGCTTGGGCTGGGCTGCCCTCCGACCGCCCGGCCCCTCTGCTGCTCCTACCTCCACCTGCTGTACCGGGACTGCTGTGTTGTGCGCACCAGTGAGTGTACCAGACGCCACATCACTAAAGTGCCCAACCGAGGTGAGTGTTTCTGCGATGGTGGACGGTGTTGGTGACAGCAGTGGCGTTGTGTCGTGCTCTTCGTCCCACTCTGAGTCCATGGCACTTTGGGGTGGGGGTTCGTCTCCACCCATCCACTCTGAGTCACTGCCCGGTATTTCGTCTTCCTGGGTAGTGGTGTCCCGGGTACTGCTGTCCCGGGTAGTGGTGTCCCGGGTAGTGGTGTCCTGGGTAGTGGTGTCCTGGGTAGTGGTGTCCTGGGTAGTGGTGTCCTGGCTTGGATGTGACGGGGGCCTGTGGCTGCCCCCCTCATCGCTGGATGGTCGCTCCCCCACGTGACGGGGGTGTCGTCTCCCTGTTGCTCCAGGTCTCTCCGTCTCCCGTGGTGTGCGAGGGGCATCCTGCGGGCGTCGCATGCTGGAGGGTGCGGGTCTCTCCGTCTCCCGTGGTCTCCGAGGGGCATCCTGCGGGCGTCGCATGCCGGAGGGTCCGGGTCTCTCCGTCTCCCGTGGCATGCTGCGGGCGGTCAGCAACTGCGGGGATGGGTGCCTGGACGTTTGGTCCTGCGATACACAATGAAGCATGCATGGTTAGACATCAGGCAGTGATCAGGTGATACGGGGGAGGGGGATATAGGGGAGGGGGGATATGGGGATGGGCTGTCGGTGGCTCACTTGCTACTACGCCCCCGACCTCTGGATCAGCAACCTCCCGGTCCTCAGGTCCACCAGCCAGTTCCAGGGCCCTTTCCTGGTGTTCGGTCAGTGGCCTCTCATCAGCGGGGCCTCCTCCAGTCCTCACATGCTCCCTATTGTTGTGTGCGCGCTTCTCCTGTGGGGGGTGGTGGCAGGGGTAAAAGGCAACACTGTTAGGCAGGTATATGAATGCACGCCATCGGTTGCGCGTGCATTGCAGAGGTTAAGGTTAGGGCTGGATTCACTTGGGGATATGGGGAGGGGGGGATATGGGGGAGGGGGGATATGGGGAGGGGGGATATGGGGAGGGGGATATGGGGGAGGGGGGATATGGGGGAGGGGGGATATGGGGAGGGGGGATATGGGGAAGGGGTTATGGGGGAGGGGAGGATATGGGGGAGGGGGGATATGGGGGAGGGGGGGATATGGTGGAGGGGGAATATGGGGGAGGGGGGATATGGGGGAGGGGGGATATGGGGGAGGGGGGATATGGGGGAGGGGGGATATGGGGGAGGGGGGATAGGGGAGGGGGGATATGGGGGAGGGGGGATTTGGGGAGGGGGAATATGGGGGAGGGGGGATATGGGGGAGGGGGATATGGGGGAGGGGGATATGGGGGAGGGTGGATATGGGGAGGGGGGATATGGGGAGGGGGGATATGGGGGAGGAGGGATATGGGGGAGGGGGGATATGGGGAGGGGGGATATGGAGAGGGGGGATACGGGGGAGGGGGGATATGGGGGAGGGGGGATATGGGGGAGGGGGGATATGGGGGAGGGGGGGCATATGGGGGAGGGGGATATGGGGGAGGGGGGATATGGGGAGGGGGGATATGGGGGAGGGGGGGATATGAGGGAGGGGGGATATGGGGCAGGGGGATATGGGGGAGGGGGGATATGGGGGAGGGGGGATATGGGGGAGGGGGGATATGGGGAGGGGGGATATGGGGAGGGGGGATATGGGGAGGGGGGGATATGAGGGAGGGGGGGATATGGGGGAGGGGGGGATATGGGGGAGGGGGGATATGGGGGAGGCTCACCCTGCCTGCTCTGACGAGGTCGTTCACCTTCTTGTGGCACTGGGTGCCTGTCCGTGGTGTTAGGGCCACAGCGGTGACAGCCTCTGCCACTTCCCTCCACAGACCCCGGCTGTGGCGTGGGGCAACTCTGCGGCCGTGCCCGGGATACAGGGCGTCCCTCCTCTGCTCCACCGCGTCCAGGAGCGCCTCCACATCGCGTGACTCGAACCTCGGGGCTGAGCGGCGGCCAGCCATCCAGTCGGGTGTTGCGGTCGGGTGTTGCGGTCGGGTAGGGGGGAGCAGCGCGGCCTTATGAGCCGTCACCCCGTGCGGCGCATATGACTCTGCACGGCGTGAACCACTGCGCAAGCGCGGATCCCGTTACGTCGCTGCTAGCCCATTTCGGGCCGGAGGCTATCGACCCATTTTTCCGACGTGACGCAAGTCGGATTTGCGCCGTTTTTTGCGCCGATCGGCGGACTTTCCGCCGATAACGGAGAATTTCGCCCATGATTTCTTTTTCGCAAGACTTTGTCTAATTCTGTCGATATTTTCTAAGTGTCCTGATATCACATCCTTTACAACAATCTCTAGTATCTTCTCAACTATTGACATCTGGCTAACCAGTCTATAATTCCCTGTTTTCTCTCCCCCTCCTTTTTTAAATAGCAGGGTTACATTTGCCACCCTCCAATCTGCCAGGACTATTCCTATAAGATTTTGGGAGATGACAACCAATGCATCCATTATTTCTATCGCCACCTCCTTTAACACCTGAGGATGTACATTATCAGCCACTGGGGAGTTATTGGCTTTCAATGTCATTACTTTCTCGAGCATTATTTTTCCAGTAATACTAATTTCCTTCAGTTCCTTCCTCTCACTAGACCCTTGGTTCCCTAGCAGTTATGGGAAGTTAATTGCGCTGCCATTCCTTGTTTTTTATTTTAAATTCTCCTGTTTCAGACTGTAAAGGACCTACATTTGTCTTCACTAATATTTTTCTTTTTGTATACTTATAAAAGTTTTTACAATCTGCTTTTATGCTCATCTCAAGTTTACTCTCGTGCTCTATTGTCCCCTCTTAATCAATCTCTTTCTCGTCCATTGCTAAATTCTGAACTGGTGGGCAGCACGGTAGCACAGTGGTTAACACTGTTGCTTCACAGCTCCATGGTACCAGGTTAGATTCCTGCTTGGGTCACTATCTGTGCAGAGTCTGCACGTTCTCCCCGTGTCTGCATGGGTTTCCTCCGGGTGCTCCGGTTTCCTCCCACAAGTCCCGAAAGACGTGCTGTTAGGGAAAACGGACATTCTGAATTCTTCCTCCGTGTACCCGAACAGGCGGCAGAATGGGGCAACGAGGGGCTTTTCACAGTAACTTCATTGCAGTGTTAATGTAAGCCGACTTGTGCCAATAATAAAGATTATTTTAAAAATGCAGGAAGTTTGAAATTTAAAAAAAGATAATGCTGGAAAAACTCAGCAGGTGAGGCAGCATCTGCAGAGAGAGAAACAGAGTTAATATTTTGAAACTGTATGACTCTTCTTCACTTGGTTCCTGGATCTCTCCAAAGAAAGGTACCTCAGTATCATGGATTTGATCTAATAGCCACCTTTTGAAGGCTTCCCTTTGTATGTACTCTGTACAGGCTTCTTGCTACGGCATGCAGGCTGGAAGTGGCCGTTATTTCTGCACAAATTGCATTTGGCCTCTTTGGCGGGGTGCTTTTCACCCCTGTGTTTATCCTGTCACCCCAATTGCAGTTAGCTTGAGTTATTGATGGGTGCTCTTCCTCTCTCCCTTGTTTTTTAACAACAGTCTCTGTTTTTAAATTGAACATACACTACTGAGTTATCTGCTTTTGAGATCAGCTTCACCCTGTCACATCAAACCACGGATCGATTCTGTTTCCTGACCTCAGGCTGTCTGCTCAGCTAGATTGTCTTTGCTAAGGTTCGATCATTTCTTGACTGCAAGTGGTCGGAGAAGGTATCATCCAACACTCGCACGGTAACTCTGTCTCTGATCACTTCATCTTACTAGTTGCCATACCCACTGTTCTCTGAAGATCTATACAGGTCATTGTGAAGCCTGTATGAAGCCAGCAACACTTTCTCCTCGATATTTGGCATGTTTATTAAATTTACCCCACGCAACAATGGCATTCCCTCTCAGATTGAAGTATGTATCAAGTACTTTGATTACCTCATCATAATGGCTTTGTCCTCATCGATACCCTGCATAACAAGGCTAGCATCCACACATTCACCCATCAAGTTTGACAAAGTAGGGAACCGCTCACTGCACACCTTCACAATGAGGCACAATGCAGTCTGACAAGTCTCCAATACCATTTCAGCTGTGCTTCTGCTCGGTTTGTTGATTCCCAAATTTCTTTCTCTGTCAGTCTGGCCTCAATAAAAGTTGAGATGGATTCGCACGTAAAAAGAAGTTATTTATTTAGCTTGCAAGCTTGATTCATTTCATAGAAATATAAGAGACATCCAGTTTCCTATATCCCAGAAAGCGAATGAACAAAGAAACAAAGGGATCTCTGCAAATCAATTCAAATGGTATCAAGTTTCACATACTCGACGCCCATAGGTCAGCCTATATCCCTCCTGACCTGTTTGATCTATTCTGATTGGCTCACTTCCAATCCCTTTCTCTGGCCCCTATCAATGCAGCATCACTCTCATAGACACACCTCTTCCTGCTTTTTCCATGCGGTCTCAAATCCCTTTCTCCCTAACTGCCAGAATCAAAGTGGCTTATTACTACATTACATTAACTAGTATCTCTAAAGTAACTATTTTATATCACATTCGTCAGGTTGATGCATGCAACCTTCTCGAAGCTTTCAGGCGATGATCAAGGCTTCTCCATCACTATTTTTCACTCGCTCTGACCATACAATATTCTTGATATTGTTAGAGCTAAATGAAACAGGAGCTTTACTGGAACACATCTTTTTTCGGGGGGATAAACCAATTAAAAGAAATCAACCAAACTGAGAGACAAGTCAAAAGATCAGACTCTTAAAGGGATACTGCATCAAAGAAAAAAAATCACAAAGGAAACATAAAACCTCAAATCAAAATGTGATTAACTGGGCCTATAAAACACCCAGACCGGGATTCTCCCTTCTGGGACTAAGTCCCCATGCCAGCGGGAAAACCGTCGCCAACGACTCTGGCATTAACAACCCCCCAAGGTGAGGAATTCCCACCTTTCTAGGGGGCTAGGTTGACGCTGGAGGGGTTGGCGCCACTCAAGCCGACGCCGAAGGGACGGCGTGATCTCGCGCATGCGCGGAATGGCCAGCGTGATCTCGCGCATGCGCGGAACGGCCAGCGTATTTTCGCTCATGCGCAGGGGGTGCCCTTCTCCGCATCGACCCCCGGGCAATATGGCGGAACCCTACAGGCGTGAGAGCAGCTGGTTAGTCAGTTTCAGCGGGAGCATTGCGGAAGGAGGTTGCTGGGTGGTAAGTCAACCTTTAAAAGCACTTCTCTTTGCAGGGGCAGGCCAGTCGATTTCGGCGGCGTGAGAGCAGCTGGTTAGTCAGTTTCAGCGGGAGCATTGCGGAAGGAGGTTGCTGGGAGGTAAGTCAACCTTTAAAAGCACTTCTCTTTGCAGGGGCAGGCCAGTCGATGTCGGCGGCGTGAGAGCAGCTGGTTAGTCAGTTTCAGCGGGAGCATTGCGGAAGGAGGTTGCTGGGAGGTAAGTCAACCTTTAAAAGCACTTCTCTTTGCAGGGGCAGGCCAGTCGATTTCGGCGGCGAGAGAGCAGCTGGTTAGTCAGTTTCAGCGGGAGCATTGCGGAAGGAGGTTGCTGGGAGGTAAGTCAACCTTTAAAAGCACTTCTCTTTGCAGGGGCAGGCCAGTCGATTTCGGCGGGAGTGGAGCTGGCTGGTTGGTCAATTTCAGCAGGAGCTGAGAATTTTTCTTTTTTTTTAAATTAGTTTTTTAGGCGGGATCAGGAAGTCGACCCGCGGACCTCTGGGAAGACCCTCCCAATAAATTCTGGTGGAGAGGAAACCCGAGACACTACACGTGTAGTGTCTCCCACCCGCCCTCCTCCTCTAACCTAATAATAAAACCCATTGGTCTGAGGTAAGTACCATATTTTTTTATTATATTATTATTATTTTTTATAAAAATTTAATTTAGTTGTTAGCCAGATCTTGGTAGAAAGTTAGAGGAATGGCAGGGAAGGGAGTGCAATGTTCCTCCTGCAGGATGTTTGAGGTGAGGGATGCAGTTAGTGTCCCTGCTGATTTTACCTGCAGGAAGTGCTGTCATCTCCAGCTCCTCCAAGACCGAGTTAGGGAACTGGAGCTGGAGTTGGAAGAACTTCGGATCATTCGGGAGGCAGAAGGGGTCATAGATAGCAGCTTCAGGGAATTAGTTACACCAAAGATTGGAGATAGGTGGGTAACTGTAAGAGGGACTGGGAAAAAACAGTCAGTGCAGGGATCCCCTGCGGTCGTTCCCCTGAGAAACAAGTATACCGCTTTGGATACTTGTGGGGGGGACGACTTACCAGGTGTAAGCCATGGGGTACGGGCCTCTGGCACGGAGTCTGTCCCTGTTGCTCAGAAGGGAAGGGGGGAGAGGAGCAGAGCATTAGTAATTGGGGACTCTATAGTCAGGGGCACAGATAGGAGATTTTGTGGGAGCGTGAGAGACTCACGTTTGGTATGTTGCCTCCCAGGTGCAAGGGTACGTGATGTCTCGGATCGTGTTTTCCGGGTCCTTAGGGGGGAGGGGGAGCAGCCCCAAGTCGTGGTCCACATTGGCACCAACGACATAGGTAGGAAAGGGGACAAGGATGTCAGGCAGGCTTTCAGGGAGCTAGGATGGAAGCTCAGAACTAGAACAAACAGAGTTGTTATCTCTGGGTTGTTGCCCGTGCCACGTGATAGTGAGATGAGGAATAGGGAGAGAGAGCATTTAAACACGTGGCTACAGGGATGGTGCAGGCGGGAGGGTTTCAGATTTTTGGATAACTGGGGCTCTTTCTGGGGAAGGTGGGACCTCTACAGACAGGATGGTCTACATCTGAACCTGAGGGGCACAAATATCCTGGGGGGGAGATTTGTTAGTGCTCTTTGGGGGGGTTTAAACTAATGCAGCAGGGGCATGGGAACCTGGATTGTAGTTTTAGGGTAAGGGGGAATGAGAGTATAGAGGTCAGGAGCACAGATTTGACGTCGCAGGAGGGGGCCAGCGTTCAGGTAGGTGGTTTGAAGTGTGTCTACTTCAATGCCAGGAGTATACGAAACAAGGTAGGGGAACTGGCAGCGTGGGTTGGTACCTGGGACTTCGATGTTGTGGCCATTTCGGAGACATGGATAGAGCAGGGACAGGAATGGATGTTGCAGGTTCCGGGGTTTAGGTGTTTTAGTAAGCTCAGAGAAGGAGGCAAAAGAGGGGGAGGTGTGGCGCTGCTAGTCAAGAGCAGTATTACGGTGGCGGAGAGGATGCTAGATGGGGACTCTTCTTCCGAGGTAGTATTGGCTGAAGTTAGAAACAGGAAAGGAGAGGTCACCCTGTTGGGAGTTTTTTATAGGCCTCCTAATAGTTCTAGGGATGTAGAGGAAAGGATGGCGAAGATGATTCTGGATATGAGCGAAAGTAACAGGGTAGTTATTATGGGAGACTTTAACTTTCCAAATATTGACTGGAAAATATATAGTTCGAGTACAATAGATGGGTCGTTTTTTGTACAGTGTGTGCAGGAGGGTTTCCTGAAACAATATGTTGACAGGCCAACAAGAGGCGAGGCCACGTTGGATTTGGTTTTGGGTAATGAACCAGGCCAGGTGTTGGATTTGGAGGTAGGAGAGCACTTTGGGGACAGTGACCACAATTCGGTGACGTTTACGTTAATGATGGAAAGGGATAAGTATACACCGCAGGGCAAGAGTTATAGCTGGGGGAAGGGCAATTATGATGCCATTTGACGTGACTTGGGGGGGATAAGGTGGAGAAGTAGGCTGCAAGTGTTGGGCACACTGGATAAGTGGGGCTTGTTCAAGGATCAGCTACTGCGTGTTCTTGATAAGTATGTACCGGTCAGACAGGGAGGAAGGCGTCGAGCGAGGGAACCGTGGTTTACCAAGGAAGTGGAATCTCTTGTTAAGAGGAAGAAGAAGGCCTATGTGAAGATGAAGTGTGAAGTTTCGGTTGGGGCGATGGATAGTTACAAGGTAGCGAGGAAGGATCTAAAGAGAGAGCTAAGACGAGCAAGGAGGGGACATGAGAAGTATTTGGCAGGAAGGATCAAGGAAAACCCAAAAGCTTTCTATAGGTATGTCAGGAATAAGCGAATGACTAGGGAAAGAGTAGGACCAGTCAAGGACAGGGATGGGAAATTGTGTGTGGAGTCTGAAGAGATAGGCGAGATACTAAATGAATATTTTTCGTCAGTGTTCACTCAGGAAAAAGATAATGTTGTGGAGGAGAATGCTGAGCCCCAGGCTAATAGAATAGATGGCATTGAGGTACGTAGGGAAGAGGTGTTGGCAATTCTGGACAGGCTGAAAATAGATAAGTCCCCGGGACCTGATGGGATTTATCCTAGGATTCTATGGGAGGCCAGGGAAGAGATTGCTGGACCTTTGGCTTTGATTTTTATGTCATCATTGGCTACAGGAATAGTGCCAGAGGACTGGAGGACAGCAAATGTGGTCCCTTTGTTCAAAAAGGGGAGCAGAGACAACCCCGGCAACTATAGACCGGTGAGCCTCACGTCTGTAGTGGGTAAAGTCTTGGAGGGGATTATAAGGGACAAGATTTATAATCATCTAGATAGGAATAATATGATCAGGGATAGTCAGCATGGCTTTGTGAAGGGTAGGTCATGCCTCACAAACCTTATTGAGTTCTTTGAGAAGGTGACTGAACAGGTAGACGAGGGTAGAGCAGTTGATGTGGTGTATATGGATTTCAGCAAAGCGTTTGATAAGGTTCCCCACGGTAGGCTATTGCAAAAAATACGGAGGCTGGGGATTGAGGGTGATTTAGAGATGTGGATCAGAAATTGGCTAGCTGAAAGAAGACAGAGGGTGGTGGTTGATGGGAAATGTTCAGAATGGAGTACAGTCACAAGTGGAGTACCACAAGGATCTGTTCTGGGGCCGTTGCTGTTTGTCATTTTTATCAATGACCTAGAGGAAGGCGCAGAAGGGTGGGTGAGTAAATTTGCAGACGATACTAAAGTCGGTGGTGTTGTCGATAGTGTGGAAGGATGTAGCAGGTTACAGAGGGATATAGATAAGCTGCAGAGCTGGGCTGAGAGGTGGCAAATGGAGTTTAATGTAGAGAAGTGTGAGGTGATTCACTTTGGAAGGAATAACAGGAATGCGAAATATTTGGCTAATGGTAAAGTTCTTGAAAGTGTGGATGAGCAGAGGGATCTAGGTGTCCATGTACATAGATCCCTGAAAGTTGCCACCCAGGTTGATAGGGTTGTGAAGAAGGCCTATGGAGTTTTGGCCTTTATTGGTAGAGGGATTGAGTTCCGGAGTCGGGAGGTCATGTTGCAGCTGTACAGAACTCTGGTCCAGCCGCATTTGGAGTATTGCGTACAGTTCTGGTCACCGCATTATAGGAAGGACGTGGAGGCTTTGGAGCGGGTGCAGAGGAGATTTACCAGGATGTTGCCTGGTATGGAGGGAAAATCTTATGAGGAAAGGCTGACGGACTTGAGGTTGTTTTCGTTGGAGAGAAGAAGGTTAAGAGGAGACTTAATAGAGGCATACAAAATGATCAGGGGGTTGGATAGGGTGGACAGTGAGAGCCTTCTCCCGCGGTTGGATATGGCTGGCACGAGGGGACATAACTTTAAACTGAGGGGTAATAGATATAGGACAGAGGTCAGAGGTAGGTTCTTTACGCAAAGAGTAGTGAGGCCGTGGAATGCCCTACCTGCTACAGTAGTGAACTCGCCAACATTGAGGGCATTTAAAAGTTTATTGGATAAACATATGGATGATAATGGCATAGTGTAGGTTAGATGGCTTTTGTTTCGGTGCAACATCGTGGGCCGAAGGGCCTGTACTGCGCTGTATTGTTCTATGTTCTATATGTTCTATAAGTTTGACAAAGTAGGGAACCGCTCACTGCACACCTTCACAATGAGGCACAATGCAGTCTGACAAGTCTCCAATACCATTTCAGCTGTGCTTCTGCTCGGTTTGTTGATTCCCAAATTTCTTTCTCTGTCAGTCTGGCCTCAATAAAAGTTGAGATGGATTCGCACGTAAAAAGAAGTTATTTATTTAGCTTGCAAGCTTGATTCATTTCATAGAAATATAAGAGACATCCAGTTTCCTATATCCCAGAAAGCGAATGAACAAAGAAACAAAGGGATCTCTGCAAATCAATTCAAATGGTATCAAGTTTCACATACTCGACGCCCATAGGTCAGCCTATATCCCTCCTGACCTGTTTGATCTATTCTGATTGGCTCACTTCCAATCCCTTTCTCTGGCCCCTATCAATGCAGCATCACTCTCATAGACCCACCTCTTCCTGCTTTTTCCATGCGGTCTCAAATCCCTTTCTCCCTAACTGCCAGAATCAAAGTGGCTTATTACTACATTACATTAACTAGTATCTCTAAAGTAACTATTTTATATCACATTCGTCAGGTTGATGCATGCAACCTTCTCGAAGCTTTCAGGCGATGATCAAGGCTTCTCCATCACTATTTTTCACTCGCTCTGACCATACAATATTCTTGATATTGTTAGAGCTAAATGAAACAGGAGCTTTACTGGAACACATCTTTTTTCGGGGGGATAAACCAATTAAAAGAAATCAACCAAACTGAGAGACAAGTCAAAAGATCAGACTCTTAAAGGGATACTGCATCAAAGAAAAAAAATCACAAAGGAAACATAAAACCTCAAATCAAAATGTGATTAACTGGGCCTATAAAACACCCAGACCGGGATTCTCCCTTCTGGGACTAAGTCCCCATGCCAGCGGGAAAACCGTCGCCAACGACTCTGGCATTAACAACCCCCCAAGGTGAGGAATTCCCACCTTTCTAGGGGGCTAGGTTGACGCTGGAGGGGTTGGCGCCACTCAAGCCGACGCCGAAGGGACGGCGTGATCTCGCGCATGCGCGGAATGGCCAGCGTGATCTCGCGCATGCGCGGAACGGCCAGCGTATTTTCGCTCATGCGCAGGGGGTGCCCTTCTCCGCATCGACCCCCGGGCAATATGGCGGAACCCTACAGGAGCCCGGCGCGGAAGGAAGAAGTGCCCCCACGGAACAAGCCCGCCCGCAGATTGGTGGGCCCTGATCGTGGGCCGGGCCCCCCCCCGGGGTCGGATCCGCCCGTGCCCCCCCCCCCCCTCCCCCCCCGAGGTCCGCCCCCGCATACTCACCTGCCAGGTCCTGCCATACGCGAGGTGAGCAATTCACGCCGGCGGGACCGGCCAGAAATGGATGGCTGCTCGGCCCATTGGGGCCCGGAGAATCGCCAACGGCCCACAATCGGCGTGGAGGGAATCCCGCCACCGCCCAAAAAATGGCGCTGGAGAATACAGCAGCCTGCGTCGGGGCGGGATTCGCGACTCCACCCGTGATTCTCTGGCCCAGCGGGCGATTGGAGAATCAGGCCCCCAGTCCTCACGGTGCCCACAAGGCATGGGAATAATTGAATTTGAATTCCACCAGCTACCATAGTAGGATTTTAATCTTGTACTCAGATAATTAGTCCAGTCCTTTGGGTTACTAGCCCAGTGACATTACCACTATGCCACTATTAGAACACATCTTCCTGCTCTGCTTTGCACCTTTCAAGTACCTTAAATTGGTGTCCACTGTATCTGGAGGTTTCTACCAATGGGAGCCATTTTTCTCTATCAGCTTTGCCTAGATCCTGTTGATGATGTAAACAGTGTATGATTAGCCTATTAAATGATTCAAATGAATCCATAAACAACACAATATCCAACATAACACATCGCACTACTGATTCCAGCACTTTCCCAATGACTGATGTTAGGCAGGGGGATATGGCGCATAGTGGTAATGTAACTGAATTACAGAGGTCCAGGCTCACGCTCTGAAGATGCAGGTTCAAATCGCACCATGGCAGCTAGATGAATTTGAATTCAGTTAAAAAGTCTAGAGCGTAAAACTAATAATATTGTGAGGATCCCGTGCGAGAATCCCAATGATTGTGAGGGAAGACTATTAAATCCCAGAAGTGATAACACTGAACACTGGGTATTGTTTATGGTAAAACAGACTTTAATTTAAACACAAAATTAACCATATTAACAACAAACAAATGGCTTTACATTTAACAGTTAAAACAGTCCTTAAATAAAAAGAAGAAGAAACTTCGACTCACTATTTATACCTGCCACTCTATATTCTAAATAATCAACGAAACACAGTTCAAATGCCACTTGTAAATAAAGTTGACAATCAGGATTACTTCCCTCTCTGTGCAGACCTTTGGAGAGAGACCCTCTCAGGAACAACCTGAAAATTCTTCTGTCTCATCAGACACTTCTGCTCAACTTAAAATCCTGTAGTCGACTGCAAATCTACAGACAGACCTGGCAATCCCATTAATTACCTCATCTGTATCACAAGCATAAGGCATTCTCCAGTCCCCTCCCACTAAGATGCCCCATGACCTGCTTAGCTAGGATTAAACACAGTTCCTCATAAATGAGCTACACATCAGGAAACCTCCAAAGCATAAATAATATTCTATTCACCATATATATGTAGACAAGCTAATAGTTAAAATCTATGATTATCTCACTTTGACAACTCCTTAATCACAACTTTAGCAGACATAGTGCCTGTATGCATTTTCAGCCAGGGTATTTAATAACATTATTGCAATAAATATAATAAAATATATAGCAATTACTTACATTCATCACAGTGGTGATGATGAAACAATCATCGTTGGAGCAGTTTTTGGTAAAGAAAACCAATCTGGTTCACTGGTGTCCTTTACAGAAGGAAATCTATTGCCCTTACCTGGTCTGGCCTACACGTACCTCCAGACCCACAGAAATGTGGTTGACTCTTAAATGTCCTCTGAAATGACCTAACAAGCCACTCTGTTCAAGAGTAATTAGGGATGAGCAAATAATGTTGGCCTTGCCAGCAACACTCACATCCTCCGAAAGGATAAAGGCTAATTGGTCTGTTTTTTCCTGTTCTCTCTCTCTCCATTTTTGAATAGAGGTGTTGCATTTTAACTTCCAATTTGCTCAGACCTTTCCAGAATCTAGGGAGCTTTGAAACATAGAAACGTAGAAAATAGAAGCAGGAGGAGACCATTCAGCCCTTCAAGCCTGCTCCGTCATTCATTATAATCATGGCTGATCATCAAGTTCCGAGGCATGGTACATTGGCGAGACCATCAAGACGCTGCGCCAACGGATGAATGGACATCGCGCGGAAATCACCAGGCAGGAATGTTCCCTTCCAGTCGGGGAACACTTCAGCAGTCAAAGGCATTCAGTCTCTGATCTTGGGTAAGCGTTCTCCAAGGCGGCCTTCAGGACGTGCGACAACGCAGAATCGCTGAGCAGAAACTGATAGCCGAGTTCCGCACACCTGAGTGCGACCTCAACCGGGACCTTGGATTCATGTTGCATGACATTCATTCCCCACCATCTGGCCTGGGCTTGCAAAATCCTACCAACTGTCCTGGCTTGAAACAATTCACACCTCTTTAATCTGTGATTATCCCTCTCTCCAGTCACTCAGTCTGGACCTGTAAAGGTTTAATTACCTTCAAAGACGCGCATTCAGAGTATCGTGTTGCATCATTGACTTTGTCGATATATGTGTTTCTGGAACCCACCTCTTCATCCACCTGAGGAAGGAGCTGCGCTCCGAAGGCTAGTAAATTGAAACAACCCTGTTGACCTTAAACCTGGTGTTGTCAGTTCTAAAAGGTTTACTCCTTATCCTCAAACTATGACCCCTAGTTCTAGACTCCCCCGCCAACAGGAACATTCTTTCTGAATCTATCCTATCTAATTCAGTTAGAATTTTGTAAACTTCTAAGAGATCCCCTCTCACTCTTCTAAATTCCAATGAATATAATCCTAACAGATTTAGTCTCTTCTCATATGAACTGCTTTCCCAGAAATCAGCCTGGTGAACCTTCGCTGCATTCCCTTCACAGCAAGAACATCCTTCCTCCAATAAGGACACCAAAACTGCACACACTATTCCAGATGTGGTCTCACCAATGCCCTAGACAAATGCAGTAAAACATCTTTATTCCTATATTCAAATCCTCTCGCTATGAAGGCCAACATACCATTTGCCTTCTTTCCTGCCTTCTCTACCTGCGTGCTTACTTTCAGTGACTAATGCACGAGGACACAAAGGTCTCGCTGAGTATCCACTCCTCTCAATTTTTTACCCATTCAACTAACTATCTGCCTTCCTATTTTTGTTACCGAAGTGGATAACCTCACATTGATCCACATTATGCTGCATCTGCCATGCATGTGCCCACTCACTCAGCCTGTCCAATTCCTGCTGAAGCATCTCTGCATCCTCCTCACAGCTCGCCCTCCCTCCCAACTTTGTATTGTCTGCAAATCTGGGGATAATACATTTAGTTCCCTTGTCCAAATCATTAATATATAATGTGAACAGTTGGGGTCCTGGAACAGGTTCCTGCGCGACCCCACTAGTCACTGCCTGCCAATCGGAAAAATAGCCATTTATTCCAACATTTTGCTTCCGGTCTGCTAACCAGCTTTCGATCCATCTCAAGACACAACCCATATCCCATTCGCTTAACTTTACATATTAATCTGCTGTGTGAGACCTTGTCAAAAGCCTTCTGAAAGTCTAAACAAACCACATCCACAGGTTCTCCCGGAAGAATTCTAGTAGATTTGTCAAGCATGTCAAACCACTACAAGGGCCAGTGTTCCCATCACGCTGCCCGAAGTTCTTACACAGACTACAGACAACGTGACCCCTTTAAGCTAACGCGTGTTCGCAGTCACACTGAAAATATTTAAAGCGCCCTGCACTTACACAATTGGCCACACATTACAAAAAAATACCACTTTCCTATTTTAATGGACCTACTGAATTTCTGAAAGTAAATTGGATTGGATTGGATTTGTTTATTGTCACGTGTACCGAGGTACAGTGAAAAGTATTTTTCTGCGAGCAGCTCAACAGATCATTAAGTTCATGAGGAGAAAAGGGAATAAAAGAAAATACATAATTGGGCAACACAAGGTATACAATGTAATTACATAAGCACTGGCATCGGATGAAGCATACAGGGGTGTAGTGTTAATAAGGTCATTCCATAAGAGGGTCATTTAGGAGTCTGGTGACAGTGGGGAAGAAGCTATTTTTGAGTCTGTTCTCCTGCCCGATGGAAGAAGTTGGAAGAGTGAGTAAACCTTGACATCCACAGACTGCAGCAGACCAGCATGGAGCACAAAACAGTTATGATGCATCTTTATAAACATTGGTTCTGTCTCGGGTGAGTATTATTGTGTCCAGTTCGGGTCATCACACTTTGGGAAGGATGTGAAAGCATTAGAGTGCAGAAATGATTCACAAGAGTGGGTTGCAGAGATGAGGAGCTTCAGGTATGTGGGTAGACTAGAGAAGTCGTGGCTGATCTTCTTGGAGAAAAAGAAGACTGATAGGTGATTTGATAGAGGTGTTCAAAATCATGTGGGGTCTGGCCAGAGTTGATAGAGAAAAGCTGCTCCTATTGGCAAAACAACCATGATCAGTGGACATTAATTTATGATAATTGGCATTTAATCAGTTTTCAAAAGAGAGTTGGATAATGATGTGAACAGAAAAGAAAATGCAACTAGATGAGTTGTTCTTGGAGGAAGCCAGTAGGAACTTGATAGGCTGAATGGCCTCCTTCTGTGCAGTAGCAATTCTATGATGCTAAGCATCTAGGATAACCAATGCACAGAACAATAAAATCAGACAGCGAGCCAATGCCAATTAAGGGTTTTATTACCAGAAGTGAGATCAGGTGCATAATTCATCTCTCCAACCAATGACAGGACATCTATCATGGCACGCACACAATGGGATGGTGCCATACAATGTACTTCCCATCACGTGTGTCCAAGAAACAGTAGTAATTGGATTCAATTATAATAGGGTGCTAATCTAAATTTGGCCCTAGTAACCCATCATTGCCCTTTAATCAATGACCTAACCAGTGGTGACAATGTTGATGGGAGCTGAATCATAAATGGGGGAAGCAGAATAGAACAGATCTGAGGGACCATGAGCAGAGCACATGAACGCTTTAGACTGGCAGAAATTGGTGTAGGTACAGTGTCCCTGCCTTTGAGCCAGAAACTTTCGTTTGAAGACACACCCCAGGATTCGATGGCAAAGGAAGATGCGCTTGTAATCATAGAATCATAGAATCATAGAAGTTTACAGCATGGAAACAGGCCCTTCGGCCCAACCAGTCCATGCCGCCCAGTTTTTACCATTAAGCTAGTCCCAATTGCCCACACTTGGCCCATAACCCTCTATACCCATCTTACCCATGTAATTATCTAAATGTTTTTTAAAAGACACAATTGTACCCGCCTCTACTACTACCTCTGGCAGCACATTCCAGACACTCACTACCCTCTGAGTAAAGAAATTGCCCCTCTGGGCCCTTCTGAATCTCTCCCCTCTCACCTTAAACCTATGCCCTCTAGTTTTAGACTCCCCTACCTTTGGGAAAAGATGTTGACTATCTACCTTATCTATGCCCCTCATTATTTTATAGACCTCTATAAGATCACCCCTACGCTCCAAGGAAAAAAGTCCCAGTCTATCCAGCCTCTCCTTATAACTCAAACCATCAAGTCCCGGCAACATCCTAGTAAATCTTTTCTGCACTCTTTCCAGTTTAATAATATCCTTTCTATAATAGGGTGACCAGAACTGTACACAGTATTCCAAGTGTGGCCGTACCAATGTCTTGTACAACTTCAACAAGACGTCCCAACTCCTGTATTCAATGTTCTGACCAATGAAACCAAGCATGCCGAATGCCTTCTTCACCACCCTGTCCACCTGCAACTCCACCTTCAAGGAGCTATGAACCTGTACTCCCAGATCTCTTTGTTCTATAACTCTCCCCAACGCCATGCCATTAACTGAGTAGGTCCTGGCCTGATTCGATCTGCCAAAATGCATCACCTCACATTTATCTAAATTAAACTCCATCTGCCATTCGTCGGCCCACTGGCCTAATTGATCAAGATCCCGTTGCAATCCTAGATAACCTTCTTCACTATCCACTGTGCCACCAATCTTGGTGTCATCTGCAAACTTACTAACCATGCCTCCTAAATTCTCATCCAAATCATTAATATAAATCACAAATAACAGTGGACCCAGCACCGATCCCTGAGGCACACCACTGGTCACAGGCCTCCAGTTTGAAAAACAACCCTCTACAACCACCCTCTGCCTTCTGTCGTCCAGCCAATTTTGAATCCAATTGGCAACCTCACCCTGGATCCCCTGAGCGTTAACCTTCTGCAACAACCTACCATGCGGTACCTTGTCAAAGGCTTTGCTAAAGTCCATGTAGACAACGTCTACTGCACTGCCCTCATCTACCTTCTTGGTCACCCCCTCAAAAATCTCAATCAAATTTGTGAGACATGATTTTCCACACACAAAGCCATGCTGACTGCCCCGAATCAGTCCTTGCCTCTCTAAATGCTTGTAGATCCTGTCTCTCAGATAATATGGCCAAACAAATAGAGTGTCAACTTGTAAATCCTTCCAACACCCAGAAATGGCAGGCGGTAAGAGCAGGAGAGATTTCTGATCATCCCTGTGACAGAAAGAATGTCGAAGCCTCTGCCATCATTATCCATAGCTCTGGGCTGCAACATGCATGGTGTTAAGACACCCTGGGCAGGTGTGCGGTGAATTCCAGCCCCACTTGTCCCAGATTTACAAGACAAGTGAACTAACCAATAATTCTTATAAAAATGCCTGAGGTCTTTGGCCCTTAGCTGCCCAATAATTACAATCACCAGGTTTGTAAGTTTAAACACAATTGCTGTTTATTTAGTACGAGAACTATAATGAACGATGTACCAAATACAACTGGATAACAATCAACTAATTCCTAACTCCCCGCTTTAACTTGCCCCTACCGGTTACGCATGCACATACTTTCCTGCGGGCATACTTTCCTGCGCGTCCGGCCCCTGATCACCGACGCCATGTTGCGTCGGGGCCGGCGCGCAGAAGAAGTCTCCCGCACATGCGGAGGTTGGTGCGGCCCAACTGCGCATGCACGGGTTGGCGCGGCGCCCATTTGGCGCTGGGAAGGGAGGCTGGAGCGGCGTGAACCACTCCAGCGCCATGCTGGCACCCTGTGGGGGACAGAATAGGTCATACCCGGGCCCGGTTCGCGCCGTCGTGTAACGCGACAGCGTTCATGAAGGCACGAACACTTGAGCTCCATTTGGGAGAATCGCCCCCAAAGTCTCTGACAACAGCCTATAATGTCTTACTTGTAGATTCATTCATCCAGGTTTTGTGCAACCTCAGAAGTAGCCTTTCAAGACAGAGAGTAGCAAATTCAAGTCTTTGTTTGCAGCCTGTACCGGTTTTCCTACAGATGGATTAATTCAGGTGCTCTAGGTTCAGAAATGCAGCACCTGCAGGCTTTCGGGACAGACACAAAAAGGAAAGATAATAGGCCTTTCTCTCGGAGCTTCCAGGAGTCAAACTGAAACTCTTTAGGACTCTGAAAAGCATTCCACTGGGATAGGATCCAATCACCACCTGTTACCAGCAAGAGTACAGCCTTTTGGGCCCATTCATTGGCCACCAGCCAATCAATTAAACTGAGTCCCACCCATCTCTCTCTCTTTGATGCCAACAAGTCTGAAGCTCCTGTTCAAGCCAGCAGGAACTTGTATGCTCCCCAGTAACTACTGAATTCTGATGCTTGACTTAAAGATACATGTCCATTAATCATCCATGGATCAAGAATAATAATTGCAAAATAAAAGAAAAGGGCAATAATGGCATAAACAGGAAGGAGCCTTATACATGTAAACGTGTAGGACACCACAGCAACTAGGGCCCCCTGCATGATCTGCATCAGCCACCTTCCTGAAGGCCTTGACATCCTTATGAAAGTGTGGCACCTGGAATTGGTCACAATGTTCCAACTGTCTTTGAAAGATTTAGCATAACTTTCTTGCTTTTGAATGCTGCTATTGCAGTCCCATATCCTGTGTGCCTTTCACAACCTGAAAGGATTTGTGAATGTACATCACAAGGTTTCTCAGTCCCTGGACCTCAACAAAGAGCAATACAGAACAGGAACTTGTCGTCATAATAATAATAATAATCACTTATTGTCACAAGCCGTACCCATTGTCCAATCGACTCCCCATCCCCTTGTTTTTAAAGTAAAAGAAATGAAATGGCAGCTCAATTGATAGAAAGGAAGATGAACCTGCAACAGACAGAAACAGAGATAGTCAATGTGAAAGAGCAGTGTTCCGCATGGGAGGATGTGTGAAGGAACTATCTTAAAGGGAAAGGCTGGCCCCTGTGGGCAGATTTCTGCGTGAACACCGAGTCAGGTCCTGGGAGCTTAAGACACATTTGGTGGGAACATTTTAGTCAGGTATATAAAAAACGTGTGCCGAAGTACAAAAAGCCAATGGCTGTAGTGTGCTGCTTGGCGCAATTGTGAAGAACCAAGGAGGTCCTGGCACCGTCCGCGGCCAATTAATAGAGGGAAAGGAGGAAACTAAGAAACTAAAAGAGGAATACCTGGGAACTCTACCTGACAAGGATAGGGAAATCGCGGATCTCAAACCAGGCCAGCATAATGCACCTTAGTAGTTTTCCGACCCAGTACGATGCAACGTGCAGTCTCGATAAGAGAGGAGGCCGAACATAAGGACACTCAATTAGAAACAAAATGTGCCAATTTACAGGCAGCTTTAAGAGCGCTCCACCAGTCCACCAAGGAGCAGAGGCAGGTTTAGCGCTGACCATACTAAATGCCAGCGAGAAATAAATAGACTCAAATCATTACTCTCAGTTCAAGAGGAATTTATGTGTCCCTTCGGGACAGCAGAGATGGAAGAAGAAGAGTTAGCAGATTGGGCAGAGTTACAAGAAAGTGCTAAAATGTATGTTATACGAACTGAGAGTCAAGAGCAACCACCGTCTCCCCCAGTTAGAAACACACCAGCTGCACCCGCAGCACTGGTTGTACAAGCCACACCGACCGCACCATCCCAGACTCCCAGTAATTATTGAGACAACCCCGGTGCCCATGAATCCGGTCACTACAGAAAGAAGGATAGGGAATGCCTTGGGTACCAGTATCACTTATACCACCTGTTGTTAACTTGCTGTTGTCTCTTAATTTGGCTCTGCTTAATTACGTTTGCTCAAGAGTCGCCAGGTATCTTTCGACACCGCCACAAGGTTCAAAACGGGATCCTGATCAAAGACTCGATACACCAGTTAGTAAGTTCAAAAGCAATGCTCATTTATTTACACACAGTCAAATCTACTCATGCATTAAACTCTACAACCTAAACTATCACTATTACTAAAAGCCTATACGTAGCTTTGGGTGCCCATTCAGTCAGAGGAACAATGGCCATTGCTCGGTTCTGAGGCTGCTGGGTTGAGCTGTTTACAGGGTAGCAACTAGGAGCGTCTATCTCGTAGCGTGCGTTGACTTGGAACTTACTTGGTCTTGTGTAGCTGCTAGGCAGGTCTCCTCGCTGAGAGCCAAAGCCAAGAGAGAGATCCTCTCTAGGGGAGTCCTTTTTGTACCTCAAAAGGGCTTTGTGCGCTTTTGGGTGGGCCTTGAACTTGGCCCCAATTAATTGGGCCGTTTCCCAATTGTCCTTATCGATTTTCCTCCAATAGAGGGGTGGATTCTCTGGTTGCTGGGCGTGTCCTAGGTGGCCGTTGGTCTGCTTTGTTTTAGTCTCCTCTGGCGTCGGGATGTCTGGCTTAGCATTGTTTACCTAAATGTTGCCTTTTGTTCCCGGGGATGGCTCATTAGTATGTAGATGGCTTAGCAGTACCGGTCCTGTCTGAGAGCTAAGGCTCTAATCAACAGACAAACATTGCACCTGCTTGCTTTTTCGGTATTGTCCAATTTTGCCATTTCCTGACTCTAAGTGTCTGCACGACACTGCAAAGTATCGCCAGTACTAAGAGGGTTTCTACTACATATGATAGTAAGTACCAGGTGATAAACCTATCCCACCAGGTCAGGGTATTGTTCGCTGTCGCGGGGTTCTGTGTATTGTAGGGGTGGGAATCATTTACTGCTTGTGTGGTAGGGGTCAGGGGGGTAGCGTCCGTGCACAACTGAAGGGATCCCGCTAAGTTCCAGGTGAAAAAGATGGAGGTCGCTTCATCTTTCCGTCTTTCTGTGTTCTTTGTCTTCCTCTGGGGTCCCTGAGGTTCCGGAGTTCTGTGAACACAAGCATAATATCTGTTATTATCTTGCTTAAGATCTCGTATGCCTGTCTGTCTGTCCTTTATTGCCAATCTCCCTTCATAATTGGTCACCATCTGTGACTCCCTCATTTAAAAAAAAAACAAATATTTGGGACAAGACATCCGAGAAAAATACTGACATAGTGCGAGCCGTCTCGCAGCCTGTGCAATCTACGATCCTAGTGTTTTAGGATGTAAATAGCATACGGAAGCAACCTAAGGGTTGCCAAAACCAAACAAAAACATTTTGAACTGGAAGTGCCAAAATGGGGTGCGTATGGGCCGCGGCGGGTAAGAAATGGGTGGAATCCCTGGGTAGGACGGTGATCAGTGCAGTATGTGCTCTACCCGAGCGTAGCTGACCAGAGGGGGGTCCTCAGGCAGGGCGGGGACCAATGCCATTTCTCCACTGCCTGAGCAACCAGCAAGAACAGGTAAGAATATGATCGTCGTGGGGGCTGCCTCTCGAATCAGGAGAGTCGCTATGAGTCGTGTCTCTCGACAAACTAGTTCGTCTGAACGGTTGTCTGGCAACAAACTTGTACCTCTAAACTGGTTTCTGTTGACAAACTAGTTCCTCTGAACTATTGTCTGGGGACAAACTTGTTCCATTAACAGGCATTGGGCGTCAAAGGAGTGGTGACTTGGGGCCGTGAAAAACTTTCGAGTTTACAAACAACACTTAACATTAACACCAACGAACAAACATACAACAAACATGGTGCAGGTTCCATCAGAAAGGACACCGTATCTCTCCATCGGTTCCTTTTTCTGCATCATCCGTACACCTCACCGCTCAATAGCGAACGGGGTCGCAAAGGGATTTGGTTGGTGGGAGTCAGACTCTATGTCATCATCTTCTCCCGGCTGCCAAACCCTTGACTATAGTAACCGTGCTAAAGTTGCTTAGGGCAAATTGGGGTCCATCTCATCATTCCGGATGAGCCTGAACGAATTGTCTCGGTGCCAGAATCGTGTGTCGAGGTTGGAGCTACTAGTTTTCAATCCGTAATCATCGGGCAGTGGGCCTGGGTCAGGAGCTTTGATATATGTAATCTCGAACGGGTCAGTGGAATCATGCCTGGATTCGCTGGGATTGGGGCCTGGTACAGGGGTATAGTCAGAACGTGGTGTGCTGTGGCTGTCGTCATTGCCGTCGCTATCGCTGTCGCTGCTGGTTGAAGGAAGGGAGGGGCGGAGTCGTGCCTCTGGGGGTGGAGTTGAAGTTGTGTCTGAGGACGGGCTGGAGTGGTTGGTGGAGGGTAGGAAAACGTCATCTGTGGGCGGGGCGTGCTCGTCTGCTGCTGCGAGCAGGATGTGGTGTGTGTGGTTATTCTGCGAGCCATAAGCCTTGAGCTGGTTTATGTGAAACCATGCAGACTTACCATTGGGATATGTAATCTTGTATACTGAGGGGCTGACTTTGTCCGAAATGGAGTATGGTCCAGAGAATTTAGGGGAAAGGAATGAACTTGGGTTGTAAAGGGAAAGCATCACTTGCTGCCCTACTGCAAACTCAGTGGCGTGTACTGTTTTGTGGAAACAAGCCTTGCTCTGTTTCTTCCTGGTCCCAAGCCTCACAGCTGCTGCGAGTTGGGCTGCCTTTATGTTCTCTAACAATTGTTGAACCGCATTTTCATGCGTGAGGGCTGTAACTGCGGGGCTGGCCAAATCCAGTCATAATAAATACTCAGTGCCTTTCATGGGGCGTCCGGTCATGAGGGTGTGGGGGGTGTATCCCGTGGACGTGGATACCGTGTTTCTTATAAACATTAAAGCAAATGGGAGAACTGAATCCCAGGTGCTGTTATTCTGCTGAACCATTTTCCTGAGGGTGGCTTTTAATGTCCTATTCATCCTCTCGATGCCACTCGACTGGGGGTGGTATGCAATGTGAAACTTTTGTCGAATGCCGAAAATCGTGAGGACGTTTTTCATTACACAGTCTGTGAAATGAGAGTCTTGATCGGATTCTATACTGCGGTGGAGTCCCCAGCTTGCAAAGATGTGGGGCGAGATTCTCCGACCCCCCCCCCCCCCCACCCCCCCCGCCGGGTCGGAGAATCGCCGGGGGCTGGCATGAATCCCGCCCCCGCCAGTTGCCGAATTCTCCGGCACCGGAGATCCGGTTGGCGGGCCCCCCCCCCGGCGATTCTCCGGCCCGAATGAGCCGAAGTCCCTCTGCTAGAATGCCTGTCCCGCCGGCGTGGATTAAACCACCTCTCTTACCGGCGGGACACGGCGGCGCGGGCGGGCTCCGGGGTCCTGGGGGGGACGCGGGGCGATCTGGCCCCGGGGGGTGCCCCCACGGTGGCCTGGCCTGCGATCGGGGCCCACCGATCCGCGGGCGGGCCTGTGCCATGGGAGCACTCTTTTCCTTCCGCCTTCGCCATGGTCTCGACCATGGCGGAGGCGGAAGAGACCTCCTCCACTGCGCATGCGCGGGGATGCTGTGAGCGGCCGCTGACGCTCCCGCGCATGCGCCGCCCGGCAATGTCATTTCCGCGCCAGCTGGCGGGGCACCAAAGGCCTTTCCCGCCAGCTGGCGGGGCGGAAATCAGTACGTCTAGGGCCTAGCCCCTCAAGGTTAGAGCTCGGCTGCTCAAGGTGCGGAGGATTCCACACCTTTGGGTCGGCGAGATGCTGGACTGATTTGCGCCGTTTTGGGCGCCGGTCGGCGGCCATCGCACCGAGTACGGAGAATTTCGCCCGTGGTGTGTTAATATTTTAGCCGTTGTCTTGGCTGTATTAGTTCTCGATGGAAATGCTTCCACCCATTTTGTGAAGGTGTCTATGACCAACAACACATACTTATAACCATTTCTGCAAGGGGGTAGGGATCCTATATAGTCTATCTGGAGATTTGTCCAGGGTCCATTAACGGGGCGGGTCTGACTAAATTAAGCCTTTTTCGCATATCTGTCCGGATTGTTCTGGGCACAGATTAAGCAATTCTCTATGTAGTACGTTACATCGGTTTTTAAATCAGGCCACCAGCAGAGCGGTCTGAGGTGGGCTAGGGTGGGTTCAATTCCTTGGTGTGCATGATTGCCATGGAACTGACAAATGATCTGGTTCCTCTCCTGGCTGGGAACTATATAAAGCCATCCTTTAAAATCACACCGTCGTGTGTGGTTATTGCGTTTTTGTATTTATCATACGGGGCTGGGAAGGTTCCCTTTAAAACTTCCCTGAGTTTCTCGTCCTCTTTCTGTGCCTTCACTAAATCCTGAATATTGGTCTGTGAGACCTGAACTACGTGTACTGGGGTGCTTTCGGGGGGTTCTAAAAATAACCATACCTGAAGCCTGCCTTCGCTAGGGCATCTGCTTTAACGTTACCAGGGGGGGAAGAACAGTGATGACTGCGAACCTTAATTACTCCGTATTTCCTATCCTTCGCTGTCTCTAAGATATGGCGGATAATGGGGCTGAGGGTAGGGGTTTACTGTCCGCGGAAACAAATCCTCTCATATCCCACAGGGGTAGGAATTCCGTCAAACTATTACATACCTACAAGCTGTCCGAATAGATGTCTGCTGGGGTCGGGAACGAGTCGGGGTGGTCTACAATATAAGCGATTGCTGCCAGCTCTGCTGCCTGCGCGCCTAAGTGTCCTGGCAACTTTAATGCAATCTCATCTAGGGCACGTCCTTGCGCGTCCTCTACGTAAATACCGCATCCGATAATTCTCTTTCCATTTAACACTGTGGAGGAGCCATCCACATAAATCTTCAGGGGTGCGCACGTGTCTGTGGGCTGGGGTCTCTGGGGTGTATTACCTGCTTTCCTGGGAGGTGTTTTAGGAATAAATGGGCCTGTGTTCTGTTTTGTGGTGATGATCTCACACTCATGAGGGGTGCCTGCATACTGCAAATTAACGGCAAGGAAGGTGTGGGTCTTGGTTCGTTTACTGGAATGTCCCGTTCCTGTAAAAGAAGGGTCCAACGGGCTGCGTGGATTTGGTTGACTGTGCCATCTTTAAGTCGGCCGTCTAACAATAGCTGCGTTGGGGTGTGTTCTGTGAGGATGGTGATGGGGTTGAGTCCTGTAATGTAGGCAAAGTATTGTATTGCCCAAAAAACTGCGAACAGGTGCCTTTCACAGGCGAAAATCCTTGCTCTACGGGGTCTAACACGCATGAGACGTATGCTACGGGGCGTAATTGGTCATGGCGTTGCTGGAGGAGTACGGCCGAAAGGGTCCAGTCGGTGCTTTCTACTTCGATAGCGTACGGGGAAAGTGGATCTGGGACCTGTAGTGCGGGGGCTGTGCTGAGTGCTCTTTTTAAAGCATCCATGGCATCCGTATGCTGTGGAAGCCATTCCAAGGTGCCTGCTTCTTGGGAAGTTCAGAATGGGGCGCTGTTTTAGTGGCGAAACTGTCAACATGGTTTCTGCAGTAGCCAAGCAGTCCTAAAAAGATCGGAGGGCTGAGACATTGTGGGGAAGGGGCAATTTGACGATCGAGTCAATTCTCTTTTGCTCGATCTCGCGTTTACCATGTGTGATCACTGTTCCCAAGTAAATCACTTTCTCTTTCAAAATCTGGGCCTTCTTGGGGTTGACTTTACAACCAAATTCTTTTAGGAGTGCTAGGAGTTTGGCAAGAAGCGAAATGTGCTCTCCCTTTGTGTCTGTCTGTAGTAACAAGTTGTCTACGTACTGGACCAGACAATCGGGGCAGGAAAATTTTGCTAATCCATTTGCCAGCTGTCGGTGGAAAATGGAGGGGGAGTTGTGGAAGCCTTGTGGGAGACACGTCCACGTGTACTGTTGCCCTTGGAATGTAAAGGTGAATTTGTACTGGCACGCTTTAGCCAATGGAATGGCCCAAAAGCCGTTACTAATGTCCAAAACTGAAAAAAACTTTGACTGGAGTCCCTGTTTGAGCATGGTCTCGGGACTCGTGGCTACGGTGGGGGCTGCTATTGGGGTTACTTTGTTCAGTTCCCGGTAATCAATGGTCAGTCGCCATGATCCATCCGGTTTCCTAGCGGGCCAAATTGGTGCGTTGTTTGTGGAGGCTACTGATCTGAATACGCCTTGAACCAACAAACTCTCTATTACTTTGGAGATTTCTCCCCCTGTTTCCTGGGGAAATCCGTACTGCTTCTGGGGTTTTTCCCACAGTCGTGCTTGTGCTGTGCAAATGCTGCTTTATGTTCCTGCAGGACTGCCCTAACTTGTTTGTCTGCACTAACAGCTCGAGGGTCGAACCAGAAGTCTCCTACTGAGCTAATCCTGTTTACGTATTCTCCTATTGTGAGCGTGGCGGGGCTCGTGCTGCCTTTGCCATTTTCCAAACACACTTGTTAACTGGGTCGAAAGAAAGGTTATGGGAGCTCATAAAATCGATCCCAAGGATATGTTCTGCTGTCTGGGGCAGATCAACCAAAACTACGGAGTGCTTAGTTGTGATGTTCCCTATTTGTATCGCTACAGGGGCTGTGATGTGTTCCTGTTGTAAATGGCCTGTAAAACCGCTGAGTGTGATGGTGTCTGTTGTGGGCCACGTGTCTCGCTGAAACATTGTGGCGGAATTAAGTGTGGAATTGACCCTCCTGTGTCCCAAAGAAATTCTACGGGGTGTCCCCGAACTTTGCCTGCCACTACCGGTCTACCGGACTTGTCCCAAAGTGTTTCGCAGACCCAAGTTGGGGAGCCCGAACACCGTCAGTCAGTGCCGTTCATGTCGGCATTTCCTGAACAGGCGCTAACGCTATGGATCGGCTTTTCCCTATTCCTATTTAGGGTGCTTGTCTGTTGGTTTCTCTGCTGCTTTGGGGGCGCTTGACACTCTCGTGCAAAGTGTCCTAACTGTCCACAATTGTAACATTCTTGAGCTTTGGGCTGGGGTGGGCTGTTCCTGCCCTCATTTACCCATGCGGGGTTCTGGTGCGCTTTAACTGGATTCATATCTGCCTGCTCTTCATCGGGTTTTCTGAATGCGGTTTTGCTTTGGACTGATTGCTCCCAAGCGCGGGACAATCTCTTCAAAACCCATTTCTCGTTGTGGGCCTCATCTGAGGGGTCGTAATTTGCACAAGCTCTCTGTCCTGCGTCTGTCGCGTGAGAGACTAGGAGTCGAGTCCATTTGGCCATACTATCTGGGGACAAATGGGCGCGGGCTAACTCTCCGAAAACTGCGGTGAAGTGTATCCACAAGCGTCCAGCAAACGCTGTGGGCTGCTCTGTTTTATTTTGCCTACACTTGTTCAGGCCTTCTACGGGGTCTCCTCTGTTGTAGCCGACCGCATCAAGGATCGCTGTGTGCATCTCTTGGAGTGTGCCTCCTCCTACATTCTGTGGGTCGGGAAGGGCTGCGACGACTGAAGGGTCGAGGCTTAAAACTATGAACTTCACTTGCTCCTTTTCGTCCAGGCCGTACATAGTAGCCTGCTGTTTGACTTCCTCGAAAAATTGGTGGGGGTCTGATGTGGGAAGGAACGGTGTAATGTTTCCACACGCGTCCTGTAATTGGGTCCCGGTTAATGGGGTTGTGTAAAAGAAATCTGCTTCTCCCTGCGGTGTGTGGTTACAGGGTTCATGGGGGTGTGTCCTACTTGTTCGGTTGGGGGTTGGGGCGCTCTCCTTTTCTGGGGATTTTCCTGCGTACATGTCCCATGTGCGTATCTATGGGCAGTCTCGTTGAATTCCTGCCAATCGGGGCCGTTTTCCTGATCTAATTGTGGTCCAAATGTGCTTTGAAACCCATTTTGAACGGACAGCAGAGATTGCAATTCTGCAATTTGCTTCCGGCACTTTGTGTGGTCTACGGAGCTCTGCCTTTGTTCCGTTGTGGAAGTATGGAGTGCTCGTAGGGCTTCTTTCAGATCATTGCACTGTTTCTGCAATTTCTCTACTTGTTGCTCGGTCTCTTGTCTTACCAAGACAGCACGTTGCGTGTCCTAGTAGGCCTTATCGTATTGCGTTTGGAAACTACTCAAATGGGCGAGACAAGACTGGTGTGCCCACTTGGCATCATCCACCTCTCTGTCCCTTGCTGCTAACTGCTCTCTCAAATCTCTATTCTCCTTCTCTACCTCGCTCACGTCTACCTCACTACTCCTGTCTCTCTCCTCTATCTCTCTACGGAGCATCCTAACAACCTCCTCTGTGCCTCGCAATTGTGCCAAACAGGACACGATTGCCATCGGCTTGCGAGCTTTCCCCAAGCTCCTCTTGTGGATCTCTGACAGGTTCTCCCACCAAGTATGTCCTATACTTCCGGGACCTGTTTCCTCATTAGCGCAGAATTCACTCCAAAGGGGCCATCCTTTCCCTTTGAGATATTTCCTGATCTCATCTTCCCAAACAGGACACTGCCCTACTCTACTGGTCGCTGCGACCTCGAATTCCTGGGGGTTCATAAGGCGTTCCATTGCCTTCATTGCCATTTTCTCTATCTATGTTCTCTACCGGATTTGGGACAGGGGGTGATAAAGTGGTGATGTAAACGCGGGTACGGCTTACGCTGATTTCCAGCCCACAAAACGCCCGACAGTTTTACGCAACAAAAGCTCTCAGGTTTACCTTATATCCCTGTTAGTACGCATGCATTAACACACTTCCGAATCTCAGAGGCTTGATCAGTACTGTTCTTACCTTGTGGTTTTTCTGTTTCCAATTGGATTCTCAATTCAAGTTTTGGGTACTCTCGGAGTGGTTAGGCCACTTCCAAATCGAGTCCCGTCAGATGTCACCAGTAAATGTTGCTAACTTGCTGTTGTCTCTTAATTTGGCTCTGTTTAATTACGTTTGCTCAGGAATCGCCAAGTATCTTTCGACACCGCCACAAGGTTCAGAACCGAATACTGATCAAAGACTCGATACACCAGTTAGTAAGTTCAAAAGCAATGCTCATTTATTTACACACAGTCAAATCTACTCATGCATAAAACTCTACAACCTAAACTATCACTATTACTAAAAGCCTATACATAACTTCGGGTGCCCACTCAGTCAGAGGAACAATGGCCGTTGCTCGGTTCTGAGGCTGCTGGGTTGAGCTGTTTACAGGATAGCAACTAGGAACGTCTATCTCATAGCGTGCGTTGACATGGAACTTACTTTGTCTAGTGTAGCTGCTAGGCAGGTCTCTCCTCGCTGAGAGCCAAGGCCAAGAGAGAGATCCTCTCTTGGGGAGTCCTTTTTATACCCTAAAAGGGCTTTGTGCGCTTTTGGGCGGGCCTTGAACTTGGCCCCAATTAATTGGGCCATTTCCCAATTGTCCTTATCGATTTTCCTCCAATAGAGGCGTGGGTTCCCTGGTTGCTGGGCGTGTCCTAGGTGGCCATTGGTTTGCTTTGTTTTAGTCTCCTCTGGCGTCGGGGTGTCTGTCTTAGCATTGTTTACCTAAATGTTGCCTTTTGTTCCCAGGTGGCTCATTAGTATGTAGATGGCTTAGCAGTACCGGTCCTGTCTGAGAGCTAAGGCTCTAATCAACAGACAGACCTTGCACCTGCTTGCTTTTTCGGTATTGTCCAATTTTCTCTGCATTCTTTGCAAGTGTCCATTTTGTAATCGGGACACGGTCATCCCAGATGGCTACACACCCCACTCACAGTGACCCAGCTGAGGGACGCTGTAATAAAATTACTACCTTTGAACCCACTGCCGATCCACACTGCTTTTTCGAAGAAGTTCGGCAGCAGAAGATCAGGTACGGGTTAGATGAGAGAGAGGAGGTTAAATTGATAGTTATGTGCCTTAGTCAATCAGTAAGATCTGCTTTACCATCACCCCAAAATGTGGGAGGGGGGACCCTAGATGAAATGAAAGAAGGTTATACTAACTGCCATAGGATATAATAAAGGGGATCCTGTGGACGGTTTAAATAAATGTAGACAGAGGAAAGGGGAACATCCGACTGCCTTTGCCGGTCGCCTTTGGATACATTTTAAATCAGTGTTTGGGGAATTAAGACGTGCTGATTTAGATGCTGCCGATACCACTAAATGGGCCACACTTTAGTCTCACACGCCACTGAAGCAGGTAAAAAGGCTTGTGTTAACTTTGACCCAGCAGAACAGACACACAGTGAGGCATGGGTGCTTAGACGCTTATCTAGAGCATGGGAACAGTCACTGCAGGAACAAACTCACCAGATGGACCAGGAGGGTACTATGAATCCAGTAAGGGCTAATCAGGGATTCGCATGGAGAAATGAGGGTAGAGAGGAAGCCCAAAATGCCCAAGAGAGCCTGCTCCACCATACATGCCCCGGGGAACATGGTACAACTGTGGGTAGTCAGGACACTTCACCCGAGATTGCAGGAGACCCCCACCACCATATACACGGCCCCCGAGACAACGTGGACCACCGGCCCCACCAGCTAGACCAGCCTCCAGACATGAAAGAGAACCCCACCCACAGCAGCTACAAGTTCCCAGCTGCCCTAGTACACTGAGCGCTTACCCATCACTTCTCATGGCAGGGACACCTCAGCAATGCAACTTCATTTTTTGTTTCTCTCTTTCTTCCTCTCTTCTTCGGTCACACTACATGGCCTCCATATGCTAGTTACACCCCAGGCCAAATGTGATTACGGCTAAGAAATATATCAAACTGGCCGTCCTAAAATTCGGCTGGTTAAGCAAAACCTCAACCAGACATGGTTGTGCTGAAGGTGGAGATTGGTCGACGACATTTCCGACCTCTCTAAGCGACGGCCAGACAGGCTGTGAGAAAACGCATATTTAATTTTTTTCCCCTGCACTTCAATTGCAATCTCTTGTCTCTCTGCTAAATTTAGTGAAAACAAAAGAGGGGAGTCACACAGTGACAACCAACATAATTATAACGGGTATTTAGAATTAAGAGAAGATTAATAAAATACAGATATTAGACAAACGATAATGATAAGACACTATGCTTGATCCCCCTCGAACAACCACGGACAATAGACACAAAGTCACAGGATGAACCCTGCAACCATCATCCTCACCAACATCATCACCGGAATCAGACCCCAGGACAATACAAACCTTCTGCACCCAGGGTATCTATGGTTTGCCCCACCTAGTGCAGGGGAATGTGAGGTCGGCACATTATGGATACACCCCAACAAAAGCATCATGTTCGGGTGTAACAATCAAAGGGCAATATACAAAAAACCCAATGGGAACTCATCAGAATGCTATATAAGCATCACAGAAAAAGGGGGTTGGTGGGGATTTTCAAGCAATGGGTGTCCTGAAATTGGGTGTTTAGCTAATAGCCCCGAAAAAGGATTGGAAGAAAAAGATGCACCGGGACATTCATAAAGGGTCATTTTGATTCCAGATAAGGCCATATCTGCTCTGCATTTGCCAGTCACCTGGAAGTTAAGTTAAGGTCGTTTAGGCGCACTAGCTCATAGTCCAATGTGCATGAACGTGTGATTAATTAAGTAGATAACCTTGTATATGTTAAATAAACTATAATTGTACTAAACTACTTGTGTGATCATTTGTCTGTCTACGGGTTAAACGCACTTTGCTTATAAAAGAGCACCACTTTCACCAGTCTTCTTAGGCTCTCCGGAAGTCAATTAATATCCTCCTCGCTGTTTACTGAGTTCCAAGTTTTGTGTCATCCTCAACCGTTGAAATTATGTTCTGTTTACCCAAAGTCATTAATATATATTATAAAGATCGGTGGCCCCAACATCAACCCCTCGGGGATACCTTATATTCCCTCCAGTCTGAAAAAAACACTACTCATTGTCTCTAAGCTGATTTCTTACACACACGCGAACTGCCCCTCTGACCCTGAGGGCTTCAAATTTGCTCGCAAATCTGTTATTTTTTTCTTTATCAAACACCTTATCAAAATCCACATATGCAACATCAAGGAAATTAATTAAAATGAATGAAGTAAATGTATATTTAGTGTTGTTCTCTAAATCAGTTTTGTAAGACTGGAGCACGAGAACTGAACCAGGCAAGATCTACGCCGAGAAAACAACGAACAAAGAAAAGTACAGTACAGGAACAGGCCCTTCGACCCTCCAAGCCTACGCCCTGATGTGTTGGGTGTTCTGGATCACAAACAGGTCACCAACACTTGAAGTGGTGCAACTCTATTTTATTAAAGGTTAACTATATTAACATACTTGAACTGTGGGTAAATGCAATACCAGCTTTAACTGTTGACGCTTGCCTAGTCCTGACCAGGTGATGCACTATACACATCGTGAATGTATGTGTTGCAGGCTGTGAGCTCTGTGCTCCGAGCTGGCTGCTACTAGAATGAGCGGGAACTGTTGCTCGTTTTCGCCTTAGTTTAATTGCTCTAATTCTGTCACCTTTGCTCTTGAGTCGCCAGGTATCTTTCTGATACCGCCACGTGGTTCAAGTCTGAGTAATGATTAATAATCCAACACACCGCTTAGTAAGAGTTAAATCAACGCTCATTTATTATATACAGCAATTAATACTTATACATTAATTCTACTTCTAAGCTACTTCCTACAACTAACAGGCCAATACTTTGGAAATGGCCCATCAGGTCAGGGAAATGAATGGCCTTTCGAATGGGTTCTGAGCCTGCGGGATTCAAAGCTGGTACAGGTCGATTTCAGCAGAAGGGTCTCCAAGGGTGCGCAGAGGAGACGAAGGGAAGAAGGGAAAGAAGGGCCGATTTGAACTTGGCCCCTATTCTTATAGTCCCCAGGGGCTTCCCGCCTCTCGGGGCGGACCTTGTACCTGGTTCCAAGTGATTGGACTTGGTCCCAATCACTTGGTTCGATATTCTCCAACGCTGGAGCGATTCCTTAATCGAGGGGTGGTCGTTTACCTCTCTTTGTGTCAGCTCCTGCTGGCGCCGAAAAGTCTGGGTCGGCTTTGTGTTACTAATTTGTAGCATATTGTTCCCGGGATTGCTACTTTATATGCAGATGGCTGGGGTGTTGTTATGTTGATGGCTGCAGGTATCGGTTTGGTCTGGCTTCCCCAGAGGCGAATACACTGTTTTACCTGCAGCTGTCTGTTTGAGTCCTGTTGGCTGATTTTCCCATCAGCCTCTTCCGTTCGCCATTTTAAATCGGGGTTTGGCCATTCTAATCGGGAGTTAGACATTTTACATGGCTACAGAACTCTCCTGTCCCCTGTCTTTATAGTGCGCGTGCTCTCACTGGTGATTGGCTGCGGTGTTGTGTATGCTGATTGGTCCCACTGCATGTCCATCAGTGTGTGTGTGTGTCTGCACCATAATGTACTGGTGTATATTATTACACGCACGTCTAGCCTAAAACCTTTTACACTTCTGGAGTCCATATCCCTCTATTCCCATCCTATTCAAATATTTGTCAAGACACCCCTTAAACATCACTATCGTACCTGCTTCCTTCAGCAGCAGATTCCAGGCAGCCACTACCTTCTGTGTAAAAAAACTTTCTTCACAATTTTCCTCTAAACTTTGCCCTCGTACCTTAAACCTATATTCCCCAGTAATTGACTCCTCCATCCTGGGGAAAAGCTTCTGACTGTCCACTGACCAAATCTTGTAGATTTCTATCAGGCCATCCCTCAATCCCCATGGTGCCAGTGAGAACAAATCGAGTTTATCCAACCTCTCCTCATAGCTAGTGCCCTGCATACCAGGCAACATTGTAGTAATCCTCTTCTGTACCCTCTCCAAAGCCTCCACATCCTTCTGGTAGTGTGGCGACCAGAATTGAACACTACATTTCAAACGTGGCCTAACTAAGGTTCTATACAGCTGCAACATGACTTGCCAATTTTTATACTCAATGCCCCGGCTGATGAATGCAAGCATGCCATATGCCTTCTTGACTACCTTCTCCACCTGTGTTGCCACTTTCAGTGACCTGAAGATCAAAGGGACTTCCAATTTGCCTCAATAAATACCTCAATCACACTCAGAATATATTTTTTCATTCTTCTTATTTTCAGAATCCTAAAGAGCACTGAATGGGATTGCAAAATATGTTCACCTCCACCCAAGGTTAAAATTACCTAAATTCATGTTGTGCAAAAGCCTTCCAGCCAGCACTGATGTGATCCTTTCTCTCGCTGTTTAGAACTGGATTCAGATTTAGAATGTGGAGATAGAAGCACAGCAAGCAATGCACTCCCCATATCCACTTACTCACAGATTTGGCTTCCATTAGTCATGTTCATCATTGCATTTTTTCCAAGTTTTGAAGGAATTTCTCATCCATTTCTTTACCACCTATATTGATTTATCTCCCCGCACATTTTGTATTGTTTGTTTTCCATTCTAGAAGATGTGACCAAATGCATTGTTGCTTTGAGGGAGCGTGACGCAGATAGAATGGACTGTGCAGCGGGGGCGATTCAGGGACGAGCTACCATGCTAACAATGAGCTTGGTGTCTAAACTGAGGGGGTGATGAAAACTGTGCAATATTCAGCGGGATTTGCTAAGTCGCTTTTATTTTCAGCTTTGTAAACCATGGTAGCCATAGGTATTGTGTGCAAACGATACTTCTGACCCCTCAATTGGCTGATCCTTGCTTTTGAAGTATGACTCATTCTTTATCAGAACTCTGTTGTGTCAGATTGACATAAAAATAAAAGAGTGCTACTAAACAATTGGGCTTTGAGAGGGTGTGAGTCTCTGTGTGTCTGTGTAATGTAGGTAGTTTGTTTAGCTGAGTTGGCTGTCGACTACCCCAGCAGCCCTAGACACGCCCACACCCACCATCACAGCTTCCAAAGTCAGATTGGCCTTCTTGAAAGTGAACCCTCGGAAGGCGTGGGCCCGGACACTCTGGCCGTGCACTCAGAGCCTGCGTGGACCAGCTGGCAGATGTTTCCATGGACATCTTCAATCTCTCCCTTTCTCCGGTCTGAGGTTCACATCTGCTTCAAGAAGACCATCATCATACTGGTGCCAAAGAAGAACTAGGCAATGTGCCTCAATGACTATCATCCGGTGGCCCTGGCATTGATCATAACAAAGTGCTTCTAGAGGTTGGTCATGAGGCACATCAACTCCATATTCCCAGAATGTCTAGATCCACTGCAATTCACATACGGCCGCAACTGGTCCACAGCAGATGCCATCTCCCTGGGCCAACACTCATCCCTGGACCATCTCGACAACAAGGACTCCTACATTAGACTCCTATTTATTGACTACAGCTCCACTTTCAACACCATAATCCCAGCCAAGCTCATATCAAAGCTCCAAAACCTCGGACTTAACTCCTTACTCTGCAACTGGATCCACGACTTCCTGATCCATAGACCACAATCAGTAAGAATAAACAACAACATCTCCTCTATGATATTCCTCAATACCCCGGTCCCACAAGGCTGAGTAACTAGCCCCCCACTATATTCCCTGTACACACACGACTGTGTGGGCACAATTTGACTCCAACTCCATCTACAAGTTTGCTGACGACACGACCGTAGTGGTCGGATCGCGAATAACGATGAGTCAGAATACAGGAGGGAGATAGAGAACCTAGTGGCGTGGTGCAGCGACAACAATCTCTCCCTCAATGCCAACAAAACTAAAGAGCTGGTAATTGTGCATCCCCAAAAATATGCCCTGGTCCACCTGTGACGACACTATGGCCAAGAAAGTACAACAGCGCCTATACTTCCTCAGGAAACTAAGGAAATTTGCCATGTCCACATTAACTCTTACCAACTTTTACAGATGCACCACAGAAAGCATCCTATCTGGCTGCATCACAGCCTGGTATGGCAGCTGCTCAGCTCAAGACCGCAAGAAACTGTAGAGAGTCGTGAACACAGCCCAGTCCAGCACACAAACCTGCCTCCCATCGATTGACCCCATCTACACCTCCCGCTGCCTGGGGAAAATGGACAGCACAATCAAAGACCCCTCCCACCTGGCTTACTCACTCTTCCAACTTCTCCCATCGGGCAGGAGATACAAAAGTCTGAGAACACGCACGAAAAGCTTCTTCCCTGCTGTTACCAGACTCCTAAACGACCCTCTTATGGACTAATAGACTTATGGACTGATCTGATCACTTCACATATTTTCACCCGATGCCTGTGTCTATGAACTTACATTGTGTATTTTATGTTGCCCTATTACATATTTTCTTTTAATGTACGAAATGATCTGTTTGAACTGCACGCAGAACATTACTTTTCACTGTACCTCGGTACACATGACAACAAACCAATCCAATCAAAGAGCCTTTCTTTATTTTGTACTGTGGATGTTTCTGTTTGAATCTGTGAGGTCCATAAACTGTGCTGAATTATTTTAAGCATATGTTTAATTAGATAAAAGTGAAATAAGTAAACTGTTGAATAATGACAGCACCACACATGGAAAAATAAAACGTTCCTACTTTGTCCATTTCTCTGGATTCTCAGGACCATTATCTTGGCTTCCAATTGGAGGCGGAAGACAAAACAATAACAGGGCTGCGGAGAAAAGATGGGCTGTTTACAGGGTGAGTTGCTCTTGAAAAGAACCAGCAAGCACGCGTTAGGCCAAATAGCCTCCTTCTGTGCTGTAACTGATCTGAGATTCTAGGTTGAGGTTCACATATTTACAAAACGGGCCTGACTGGAAAGATGCTTTTGAAATGAAGATCAGCTGTGAGAGCAATGCGCATTACAACCCAATAGGCTCTAAGCAGACTGTAACAGACCTCCAGAGCCAATGCAAGCCTAAAAGGCCTCCAAACCTAGTGGGCTCCAGACTGCACCTGTAACAGGGTTGCAACCCGAGCCGGTAACAGGACTGCAGAATGAGTCCGGAACAGGGCTACAGATCTAGTCTGTAACAGGATTGCAGACTGAACCTGTAACAGGGCTGCAGGTGGCTCCTGTAACAGGGTTGTAGACCGAACCTGTATCAGGACTACAGACTTAGTCTATGACAGGGCTGCAGCCCAAGTCTGTAACAGGACTGCACACTGATCCTGTAACAGGGCTGCAGACCGAGCTTATAATAGGACTGCAGACTGAGACTGCAACAGGGCTGCAGACTCAACCTGCAATAAGGCTTAAGGCTGCAGACTGAGCCTGTAACGGTACTGCAGACCTAGTCTCTAACAGGGATGCACACCAAGCCTGCAACAGGGCTGCAGACCGAGCCTGTAACAGGGCTGCGGACCGAGTCTGTAACGGGGCTGCAGACCTAGTCTGTAACAGGGCTGCAGACCAAGCCTGTAACAGGGGTGCAGACGAGGCCTGTAGTAGGGTTGCAGAATGAGCCTGTAACAGGACTGCAGACCTAGTCTGTTACATAGCTGCAGACTGAGCCTGTAACAGGGTTGCAGACCGAGCCTGTAACAGGGTTGCAGACCAAGTCTGTAACAGGGCTGCACACTGATCCTATAATATAAGAGGGCTGCAGGCTCAGTTGGTGCCTGACTGAGCCGCCATTTCAAGTCTTTAACCATCCTGCAGTCTCAGCCTGACACCGGCCTGCAGCCGACTGTAGGCTGTGTTCAAACTCAAAATGAGCGGAAACAGGAATGAGGAAAGATCTCTGTTCAATACGGTGATGTCTGCTGTTTGCTTGGAAAGCTGGGAGGCAGCATTATTGCCAACTAATCCTGTTGGACATGGAGGAAGCCAATCTGTAGCAGCACCACTCCACAATGCCATGTAGAAGTTGACTAATGGATCACAGCTTGTGGATCAAGAGGTCTTGCTGGCAACTCGTGCTTTTTCTTCATCTGAGGGTTTTTGCACCATATCATTCTCCATCTGTTTCCTCATTGTAAAGTTTTGGTTGCTAATTGATATATTTGCCTGTTGAAGCATAGCCTAAGTATGACAGGGTGACTGTGGGCAAAATGGGCAGGATTCATCAGGTAGTGCGTGATGTATTGGGTAGGCTGTGTCGAAGTGGACTACTCTTGATGCAGTGTAGCGAGAGACAGACCTCCAACACTTGATAAGATGCAACATGATTTTATTTAACATCTAAACTATTATACATGTTCAACTGTGGGTTGACACTATGCTGACTTGACTGGAGACCTGATACTAGCCTAACCAGACTTACTAGCTACCACATTGTGTTTGCACTGGCCAGCTCACTAATTCTGACTGTCTCAGAGGCTGGGTCCCGAGAGAGCAGGAAAACTGGTGCCCTCTGGCTTTATAGTGGTCATGTACTGTCTGGAGATTGGCTACTCTGTTCTGTGTGCTTACTGGTCATCCTGTGGGTCAATCACTGCCTGTCTGCACTCCATTATATACATAGATGTATAATTATGACATCCCCCCCCCCTTTGTTTTTGGTATTGTGTGTGTTGATATAATAAATATTAAGGTGCATGTGCGTGTGGATGTGTATATGTGCGTGACTATATACAGAATGTGCTAAAATGACTTTATGTACACAGCGAGTGCAGATATAGGGCAGATGAAATGGTAAAAAACGATATTTACAGAGGTCAAAACGATAAGGTAACACAGTTGTGCAAAGGTTGAGTCTATCAGTTTAGTCTCTGTGGCGGGCGTCGAATTCTGGTTGACCGCCTCAAGGGTGGATCAGGGGCCGCCTGCACGTGGATTGGTGGGACCGCCGACAATGCGGTGGTCGCAGAGGTCGGCAGGATTGCTGGTAGATTGGTGGCCTTGTGGTAGGGCACGTCCGGAGGAAGCATTGTGTGAAGCAGGACATCATGGTTATGTGGCGGGCGTCGAACTCTACGCAGCGCCCGTCTGTTGCGTCGTAGGAAGGAGCCA
Organism: Scyliorhinus torazame; assembly: GCF_047496885.1. Lineage (NCBI taxonomy): Eukaryota > Metazoa > Chordata > Chondrichthyes > Carcharhiniformes > Scyliorhinidae > Scyliorhinus > Scyliorhinus torazame. The sequence goes on from NC_092722.1 coordinate 104,924,450, forward strand.
TCAGCCATGCGGACGAGGAATGATCTCGGGGCCACTTGCTTGACCACCACAGCTATGGCGGACCAGCCGCCGTCAGGCAACTGCACATGAACACGATCAGTTGGGACCAGCTCGGGGAGATCCGTGGCATGAGTGTCGTATGCTGATTTCTGTTGGACCCGAGACTGCTGCATCTTTTGTATGACCATGAGGTGGTCAAGGTCTGGAACATGGATGGCTGGAACTGTGGTTCGCAGAGAGCGATTCATGAGCATCTGCGCGGGAGACAGCCCAGTGGACAGGGGGGATGCTCTGTATGTCAACAGCGCCAAGTTGAAGTCGGAGCCTGAGTCTGCAGCCTTGCATAGTAATCTCTTGACGATATGGACCCCATTTTCGGCCTTCCCATTTGACTGCGGGTAGTGGGGGCTGGAAGTTATGTGACGGAAGTTGTATAGGCGAGCAAAATCAGAACATTCCTGGCTGTAAAAACAGGGACCGTTGTCACTCATCACCGTGAGCGGTATCCCATGCCTGGCAAACGTTTCTTTGCCTGCTTTAATCACCGCCTTCGACGTGAGGTCGGACAGTTTCACCACTTCAGGGTAATTGGAGAAGTAGTTGACCAGGAGGACATAGTCACGCCCCTTGGCGTGGAAAAGGTCGACACCGACTTTGGACCATGGGGAGGTCACTATCTCATGTTGCTGCAGAGTTTCTTTAGGTTGAGCTGGTTGACATTTCTGACATGTGGGGCAGTTGAGGAAGCTGTTGACAATGTCCTGGCTGATGCCCGGCCAATAGACTACCTCTTGAGCTCTGCGTCGACATTTCCCGACCCCCAGGTGACCCTCATGGAGTTGGCCGAGTACCATAGCTCGCATGCTCTGCGGAATCACAATCCTATCGAGCTTCATGAGGATGCCGTCCACCACCGTCAGGTCGTCCTTGACACTGTCCCTTCTGCCAGCCATTCGTGAGGTGCTGCATCACACGCTGTAGCAGAGGAATGACCCTCTCATCAGTGGCCGGAAGGTTGGAGGCACACAATTGCACCTGCGCATCGATTTGGCAGACAAAGACAGTTTGTTGACACGGTGTGGTGGTAGACCTGGAAAGGGCAACTGCAACAATGAGTTCTTTGCCTGGCGTATAGACAAGTTCAAAGTCATTGCGGCGTAGCTTGTGAAGGATTTGTTGTAACCGAGCCATCATGTCATTCAAATCCTTCAGGAATATGTGGACTAATGGCCTGTGGTCCGTCTCAACCGTGAATTTTGGGAGGCCATACACATAGTCGTGAAATTTGTCGATTCCTGTTAGGAAGTCCAGGCATTCCTTCTCGATCTGAGCGTACTGTTGCACAGTGGGCGTCATGGCTCTGGAGGCATCCGCAACTGGGGCCCATGAGTTCTCCCAGTGAGCCAGAGAAGACCCAGCCAGAGTGAGACAGCAAAGAGTGAGTTTGGGAATTTGAATCTAGGTGAGAATTCGAAGCTGGGTGGGGAGGAGGTGTTTTTTATCCCTGGTAAGTGACTGGTAAGTAGTAGTTCTGTTTTCTTTTTCTTTTCATTGGTATATTTATTTATTTTCTCTTCGTTGTTTTGTTTTTGGAAATTGTAGTTGTTGAAGTTAACCGAAGGTTTAAGACATGACAGGAGATCTCAGACCCGTGTCATGCTCCTCGTGTGCGATGTGGGAGCTCAGGGACACGTCCACTGTCCCTGGCTCCTTCACGTGCAAGAAGTGTGTCCAGTTGCAGCTCCTGTTAGACCGCTTGACGGCTCTGGAGCTGCAGATGGACTCACTTTGGAGCATCCGCGATGCTGAGGACGTTGTGGATAGCACGTTTAGCAAGTTGGTCACACCGCAGGTGAAAGGTACTGAGGGAGATATAAAATGGGTGACCAAAAGACAGAGCAAGAGTAGGAAGGCAGTGCAGGTGTCCCCTGCGGTCATCTCCCTGCAAAACAGATATACCGCTTTGGATACTGTTGAGGGAGATGGCTGACCATTGGAAGGCAGCAGCAGCCAGGTTCATGGCACCGTGGCTGGCTCTGCTGCGCAGCTGGGCAGGAAGAAGAATGGCAGGGCTATAGTGATAGGGGACTCAATCGTAAGGGGAATATACAGGCGGTTCTGTGGACACAATCGAGGCTCCAGGATGGTATGTTGCCTCCCTGGTGCAAGGGTCAAGGATGTCTCGGAGCGGCTGCAGGACATTCTGGGGGGGGGGGGGGGGGGGGGGGGTGGGGAGGGTGAACAGCCAGCTGTCGTTGTGCACATAGGCACCAACGATATAGGTAAAAAACGGGACGAGGTTCTACAAGCTGAATTCAGGGAGTTAAGAGTTAAACTAAAAAGTAGGACCTCAAGGTAGTTATCTCAGGATTGCTACCAGTGCCACGAGCTAGTCAGAGTAGGAATGTCAGGATAGATAGGATGAATGCGTGGCTCGAGGGATGGTGCAAGAGGGAGGGATTCAAGTTCCTGGGGCATTGGAACCGGTTCTGGGGAGGTGGGACCAGTACAAACCGGACGGTCTGCACCTGGGCAGGACTGGAACCAATGTCCTAGGGGGGGTGTTTGCAAGAGCTTTTGGGGAGGGTTTAAACTAATGTGGCAGGGGGATGGGAACTGATGCAGGAAGTTGGAAAGTAGTAAAACAGGGACAGAAACAAAAGGCAGTAAGGGGGAAAGTGTAAGGCAGAGAAGCCATCGTCAAAAATCAAAAAGGGCGACAGTACAAGGTACAGTGACTGAGGGGAGCTCAGTGAATAGGACCAGGAATACTAAAAGAAATAAAACGGGAAGTAAAAATAGTAATGGTAAGCGACGCTGCAGGTTGTTACATGAAGGTATAGGTTCAACGACAAGAAAAATTAGGAGAAAAGTTAAGAGGAAATATAACTTAGGAGAGGTTACTGATTGAGGTGTTAAGATTCAGAACAGAGGTTAAAAAAAAAACATAAGTGTAATTCACCTGAATGCTCGTAGTATTCGGAATAAGGTGAATGACTATGATTTAGTGGCCATTACTGAAACATGGTTAAAGGATGGTCATGGCTGGGAGTTAAATATCCGAGGGTAGCAAACTATTCGGAAGGACAGAGTGGATGGTAAAGGAGGTGGTGTAGCTCTGTTAATTCAGGATGATATCCGGGCAATAGTAAGGGATGACATCGGTGCTATGGAGGATAAGGTTGAATCCATTTGGGTGGAAATCAGGAATAGTAAGGCAAAAAAGTCACTGATAGGAGTAGTCTATAGGCCACCAAATAGCAGGAAATAAACAAAGAAATAACTGATGCATGTAGAAATGGTACAGCAGCTATCATGGGGGATTTTAATCTACATGTCGATTGGATTAACCAGGTCGGTCAAGGCATCCTTGAGGAGGAGTTTATAGAATGTATCCACGATAGTTTCATAGGACAGTATGTAATGGAACCTACGGGGGGACAAGCGGTCCTAGATCTGGTCCCGTGTAATGAGACAGGATTGATTCAGGATCACATAGTTAGGGATCCTCTCGGAAGGAGCGATCACAATATGGTGGAATTTAAAACACAGATGGAGGGTGAGAAGGTAAAATCAAACACTAGTGTTTTGTGCTTAAACAAAGGAGATTACAATGGGATGAGAGAAGAACTAGCTAAGGTAGACTGGGAGCACAGACTTTATGGTGAAACAGTTGAGGAACAGTGGAGAACCTTCCAAGCGATTTTTCACAGTGCTCAGCAAAGGTTTATACCAACAAAAAGGAAGAACGGTAGAAGGAGGGAAAATCGACCGTGGATATCTAAGGAGATAAGGGAGAGTATCAAATTGAAGGAAAAAACATACAAAGTAGCAAAGATTAGTGGGAGACTGGAGGACTGGGAAATCGTTAGGGGGCAACAGAAAGCTACTAAAAAAGCTATAAAGAAAAGTAAGATAGATTATGAGAGTAAACTTGCTCAGAATATAAAAACAGATAGTAAAAGTTTCTACAAATATATAAAACAAAAAAGAGTGGCTAAGGTAAATATTGGTCCTTTAGAGGATGAGAAGGGAGATTTAATAATGGGAGATGAGGAAATGGCTGAGGAACTGAACAGGGTTTTTGGGTCGGTCTTCACAGTGGAAGACACAAATAACATGCCAGTGACTGATGGAAATGGGGCTATGACAGGTGAGGACCTTGAGAGGATTGTTATCACTAAGGAGGTAGTGATGGGCAAGCTAATGGGGCTAAAGGTAGACAAGTCTCCTGGCCCTGATGGAATGCATCCCAAAGTGCTAAAAGAGGTGGCTAGGGAAATTGCAAATGCACTCGTGATAATTTACCAAAATTCACTAGACTCTGGGGTGGTCCCAGCGGATTGGAAATTAGCAAACGTGACACCACTGTTTACAAAAGGAGGTAAGCAGAAAGCGGGTAATTATAGGCCAGTGAGCTTAACTTCGGTAGTAGGGAAGATGCTGGAATCTATCATCAAGGAAGAAATAGCGAGGCACCTGGATGGAAATTGTCCCATTGGGCAGACACAGCATGGGTTCATAAAGGGCAGGTTGTGCCTAACTAATTTAGTGGAATCTTTTGAGGACATTACCACTGCGGTAGATAACGGGGAGCGAATGGATGTGGTATATCTGGATTTCCAGAAAGCCTTTGACAAGGTGCCACACAAAAGATTGCTGCATAAGATAAAGATGCATGGCATTAAGGGGAAAGCAATAGCATGGATAGAGGATTGGTTAATTAATCATTGGTTGATTAACAAACCAAAGAGTGGGGATTAATGGGTGTTTCTCTGGTTGGTAATCAGTAGCTAGTGGTGTCCCTCAGGGATCAGTGTTGGGCCCACAATTGTTCACAATTTACAGAGATGATTTGGAATTGGGGACCAAGGGCAATGTGTCCAAGTTTGCAGACGGCACTAAGATGAGTGGTAAAGCAAAAAGTGCAGAGGATACTGGAAGTCTGCAGAGGGATTTGGATAGGCTAAGTGAATGGGCTAGAGTCTGGCAGATGGAATACAATGTTGACAAATGTGAGGTTATCCATTTTGGTAGGAATAACAGCAAAAGGGATTATTATTGAAATGATAAAATATTAAAGCATGCTGCTGTGCAGAGAGACCTGGGTGTGCTAGTGCATGAGTCACAAAAAGTTGGTTTACAGGTGCAACAGGTGATTAAGAAGACAAAGAGAATTTTGTCCTTCATTGCTAGAGGGATGGAGTTTAAGACTAGGGAGGTTATGCTAGGGAGGTATAAGGTGTTAGTGAGGTCACACCTGGAGTATTGTGTTCAGTTTTGGTCTCCTTACTTGAGAAAGGACGTACTGGCACTGGAGGGTGTGCAGACGAGATTCACTAGGTTAATCCCAGAGCTGAAGGGGTTGGATTACGAGGAGAGTTTGAGTAGACTGGGACTGTACTCATTGGAATTTAGAAGGATGAGGGGGGATCTTATAGAAACATATAAAATTATGAAGGGAATAGACAGGATAGATGCGGGCAGGTTGTTTCAACTGGCAGGTGAAAGCAGAACTAGGGGGCATAGCCTCAAAATATGGGGAAGTAGATTAAGGACTGAGTTTAGCAGGAACTTCTTCACCCAAGGGTTGTGAATCTATGGAATTCCTTGCCCAGTGAAGCAGTAGAGGCTCCTTCATTAAATGTTTTTAAGATAAAGATAGATAGTTTTTGAAGAAGAAAGGGGGAAAGGGTTATGGTGTTCGGGCCGGAAAGTGGAGCTGAGTCCACAAAAGATCAGCCATGATCTCATTGAATGGTGGAGCAGGCTCGAGGGGCCAGCTGGCCTACTCCTGCTCCTAGTTCTTATGTTCTTATGTTCTTATGAGGAGGAGTCATCCCGTTGGAGGAGCACTGCCCCAATACCGTCCTGGCTCCCGTCAGTGGATATTTTGGTCTCTTTGGTAGGGTCGAAGAACGCCAGAACCGGGGCTGTGGTGAGTTTTGCCCTCCGCTCACGCCATTCATTCTCATGAGCGGGCAGCCACTGGAATTCCGTCGACTTTTTGACGAGATGGCGGAGGGCTGTGGTGTGTGCCGCCATGTTGGGAATGAATTTCCCGAGGAAGTTAACCATCTCTAGAAAGCGGAGGACCGCCTTCTTGTCCTCTGGGGTCTTCATGACGTTGATCGCCGAGACCTTGTCAGCATCATGGCCGCACGCCTTGCTGCGAGATGTGGTCACCAAGGAATTTGATTTCTGATTGACCGAACGAGCACTTGGCTCTGTTGAGTCGGAGGCCATGCTCATGGATTCTGTGGAATACCTGCTTCAGGCAATCGATGTGTTCTTGAGGAGTTGTGGACCAGATTATGACATCGTCAACATACACGCGCACCCCCTCGATACCCTCCATCATCTGTTCCATGAGGCGGTGAAATACCTCTGAGGCAGAGATGATGCAAGCATCCGGATATAGCTGTAGCAACCGAACGGGGTATTGAATGTGCGCAGCTTGCGACTGGATGCATCCAGCTGTATTTGCCAGAACCCCTTGGAGGCATCCAGCTTCGTAAAGAGTTTGGCATGAGCCATCTCGCTGGTCAACTCTTCTCGTTTTGGTATCGGGTAATGTTCCCTCATGATGTTGCGGTTTAAATCCTTGGGGTCGATGCAGATTCCAATCTCCCCTGGCAGCTTCTTGACGCAGACCATGGAGCTGACCCAGTCCGTGGGTTCTGTGAACTTTGATATGATGCTCTGGTCCTGGAGGTCCTGTAACTGCTGCTTGAGGCGGTCCTTGAGGGGTGCCGGCACCCGACGTGGTGCGTGGATCACAGGGGTGGCGTTTGGTTTGAGCAGGATTTTGCATCGGTATGGGAGTGTGCCCATTCCGTCAAACACGCTGTGGTACTGCGTGATGATGTCATCAATTTCAGCCTGGATGTTCTCATCAGGAGAAGCTGTCGCCTGTGAGGATGACATGGTGTGGACTCGCTGAACCAAGTTCAGGAGTTTGCAGGCCCGAGCACCGAGCAGGGATACTCTGTCAGGTCCCACGATCTCAAATCTCAGTGTCGCTTTAAATGACTTATTGGAAACTCCAAGTTGGCATGAGCCACTGGCAGCTATGGCATTGCCATTGTAGTCAAGGAGCTGGCAGGCCGGTGGAAGAATGCTTGGTCTGACGCGGATGGTGTCGAGATCGGATTTGGAGATGAGGTTCGCCAATGCGCCAGTGTCCAGTTTGAACCTGATGCGAGACTTGTTGACTGTGAGGACAGCACACCACTCATCGTCGGGATCCACGCTGAGGATCGGGAGGTGCTTCGCTGTCTTGGAGAAAGGCAGTGCATGCTTCGTAATGATGCCCACCCGGTATGGAGATTTGAGGCACGCAGCATCAGGATCTGTCGGACTGTCGGGGTCTGGGTCGGAGTCTGGCATGGTCTGCTGTATTGAATAGACCCTTCTGCGCCGCGGCTGGGATTGCTGGATGCTGGGCAGTGGAGCAGATTTGCAAAGTGCTGCGTAGTGGCCAAGCTTGCCACACTGTAGACACCGTCGTGATTTTGCCGGACATTGACGCTTTAAATGGGCGGAGCCACAATTCGGACACATCATGACGCCAAGGTCAGCGCGTTCCGTGCGCCATCGCGCATGCGCAGTGCGGTCGAACGACGTATGTACCTGCGCAGTCTGGTCGTCGGTCTCGCCGTCCCCTCGGTCGTAGCGCAGGGGCCCGGGAAAAGTGCGCGGAATGGCCACTCTCATCAATACTTTGGCCCTGCATTTGTGCGATGGCCTGCGCCCGTTCCGCCTCGTGGGAGGTTAGCTTTGCCGTTTCTGCCACCCTGATGTGGGAGTACCGATTGTTAGCATGTTCGTGGAGAACGCACGTTTCGATGGCGATGGTGAGGGTGAGCTGCTTGACTTTCAGGAGCTGCTGGCGAAGGGAATCGAAGTGGACCCCGAAAACGATCTGATCCCGGATCATGGAATCAGTGGTCGAGTCATAGTTACATGACTGCGCGAGGATGCGGAGATGGGTCAGAAAGGATTGAAAAGGTTCATCCTTACCCTGAAGCCTCTGCTGGAAAACGTACCGTTCAAAGCTCTCATCCACCTCAATGTTGCAGTGGCTGTCGAACTTCAGTAGTACTGTTTTAAATTTCATCTTGTCTTCGCCTTCAGCGAATGTAAGGGAGTTGTAGATGTGGATGGCGTGGTCCCCGGCTGTGGAGAGGAATAGTGCGATCTTCCTGGCGTTCAATGCGGCCTCGAGGTCGGTGGCTTCTGGATAGAGTTCGAACTTTTGTTTGAAAATCTTCCAATTTGCACCGAGGTTGCCGGCGATGCGGAGCTGTGGAGGAGGGCGGACGTTTTCCATGTCACCGGATGGCTGTTTGCTGGTCAACGCTGATTCACTCAAGGTAGGTCCGTCTGTTTGCTGGTCAACGCTAATTCACTCAAGGTTGGTCCATCAATTTTCAGCATCACTCACTGGTACCATGACGTGTTGGGTAGGCTGGGTCGATGTGGACTGCACTTGATGCAGCGTAGCGAGAGACAGACCTTCAACACTTGATAAGATGCAACACGATTTTATTTAACATCTAAACTATTATACATGTTCAACTGTGGGTTGACACTATGCTAACTTGACTGGAGACCTGATACTAGCTTAACCAGACTTACTACCTACCACATTGTGTTTGCACTGGCCAGCTCACTAACTCTGGCTGTCTCAGAGGCTGGGTCCCGAGAGAGCGGGAAAACAGGTGCCCTCTAGCTTTATAGTGGTCGTGTCCTGTCTGGTGATTGGCTGCTCTGTTCTGTGTGCTTACTGGTCAGCCTGTGTGTCAATCACTGCCTGTCTGCACTCCATTATATACATAGATGTATATTATGACAGTAACTCGATCCAAAAACACAGCTCCTGCATTGGATTGCAAAACCTGACAAAGTTGATTGATGTCTGTGCCTGTGGGAAGTTGGATGCTGAGAAGCGAATTAAGTAAGTCGGTTACTTTTTAAATTGTAATGTATAAAACATCGTTGCTTCGTTTTCAGTGTGGCAGATATTTCAGCGAATTTATTGAAGGAGCTTTTTTTCTCTAAGCTGATTGGGAGACAAAGGGCATGACATCCATCCTGAATCCGTCCTCCAATCCCAGTGAGTCAAAGAATCGTTCCTTCTTATGTGAGGTTAAATTCCACCTCAACAGCAACACAATCAGTGCGGCCTCTCTGAGGCAGAAATGCACCAGCTATAAAATAGGTCTCTCCAACTAGATCTGACTGGGTCAGGTGCGCTTGCCTGCTTTAACTGAAAATGTGCACACTCTAATGAGCCCATCATGTGATGAAGCATGTCTTGGGCGGGATTCTCAGGTCGCTGACGCCAAAATTGCGTCCTGCGATCGACCAGAGAATACCTGTTTCCGACCAAATCGGGGGGGCGACGCCACTTCCGCGATGCTCTGCCCCCTCGAAAGTGGCATACTAGCAGAGTACGTCGTATCGACGGCCTCAGGACGTTGCCTGCGGCCCTCACCCCGATGCCCCGCCCCCGATCGGCTGACTTCCGGACCCATGCGTGGGTCTCTCATGGTCACACCTGGCGGGAACTCGGCGTGGCGGCTGCGCACTCAGTCCAGCGCCGCCACAGTCGGGCAGTGCCGATCCGTGAGCAGGA